>NC_137030.1:15374097-15680055 GCF_032717465.1 Coenobita brevimanus | reverse complement strand
CTCTTGGTAAAGAGCAGTCAGTAATACAGGAAACGATATGCTGGCTTCATTACTACCAGTAATTCGGATTAAAAAAATTAATAAATAAATAAAAGTTTTACACACTAGTTACCACACCTGGAATACTGTGCATATAAACTACTTGTCCCCTAGGCTTTTTTAGGGACGAGAGAAAAACTCGAGACTAGAGCAATGCCACTAAAATGATCCGATTCCCTGCGAATTTTGTACTTCGAAGAAAGACTAAGGAAAAAAAAAAAAGAAAGCGGCTGCTCAGAAGGGATATCATAGATGTATTCAATTTCTTTTAGACAACTTTGACGAATGTCTCATAAGAAAATTTGTTCGAAATCCAAAACAATACAACGACTAGAAATAATTGGATGAAAGTCACGAAGATGAAACACAGTTATGTAAAAATTACTGCAATATTCGCCTGAGGAAACAGAGGAATAAGCTACCTGCAAACTAGTCAGTGCATAAACTGTGAAGCATTTAATACATGACCAGAAATGTATTTTTCAAGCTACACGTCACAGCTACTGAGAGTTGTTAATTTTCTGGATGACATGTATGGGGACGACAGTGAGATAATTGCGTAGTTTTGAGAATATTCTGTGATTAGGTTTGCTTTTTCATTTAGGTATGTGGGAGTATTTACAGGTTACGTCGCGAAGCCTTTTCTGCTTTTCCTACAAAAATTTCAGGTTTGTTCTTTGTAACAAAAGCAAGGTGATTTTTTCTCGCTTCTCTTGCTTGATGGTGTGGTTGGTTCGGAGAGGGGAGTCTTTTCTCTGTTCGAGACTTTTTCACACACGCTGGTTATATCTTTTAGAATATTTATTATTATTTTTGTCTGAGAGATAACTTACACGTTAGCAGTCGATAGGTCTCCTGTTATCTGCATTTCCTATGTATTCTTGTGTACTCCGTTGGTTTCACAGTTTAATAAATTGTGTAGACATGTCTGACTGTATATTGTCCGACGAAGATCCTGTGAGGCGTGTCCTCAGGGAATATATATATATATATATATATATATATATAGTTTTGTCGCCATGCTACCTCTGATCAGTAACAACCCCAATTCTCTCGATACAACTAAACACCTTACTCTCTACTGATGCTAACACGATCACTACTAGGACTGGCTGCCATCATTAATTGCTTTCTTCTCCAAATGAATTTATTTTTGTTCAGGAAAGACTTTTTAAACTGAAGGGGTTAAAGCAGACATAAAGTGAAGTTTTGCATCATGTTAGAGGAGACTGCTGGATCTTAGTTAGTGGGCGATATTAACTGCTCAATGCCAAGAATCAGACACTAAGAAAACAGGTCTTCACTCTTCCTTTCATTATTCGTCGTACTCCCCCCTTAATTTGAATTCCAAACTCGTCTGGTAACAGCAAGCAACACAACGTAAAAAAAGACGTCGACGGGTTGAAGTGGTTGAGACTACGGAGTAATTCTCATCGTTAAATTGTGTATGTGTGGTGTCTGAGGCTGCTGTGTAAGATACTTTCTTACCCTTTAATGATGTGTGTGTGTGTGTGTGTGTGTGTGTGTGTGTGTGTGTGTGTGTGTGTGTGCTGCCCTGTAGGCCTAGTCATCTCATTAATTTTCTGTGTAAACAATAACATTACCGGAGGACTCAGAGAGAGAGAGAGAGAGAGAGAGAGAGAGAACATTAAGACGCAGAAAAGTATAAAAAGGAAAAAATAGCTGAAACGAGAGGAAATAAAAGTCCACACAATGGTATAACAAAAATGGTGAACAGTAGCCTATGATACAAACAAACACGATAAATCGTACTTCAAAATATAAAAATATATTTTTTTAATTGTCAACAGTGTGATGAGAAGAAAATCATACTGTATGGAAAAATGAATACACAACAGTATGAAGCCAGAATTAACTTTAGTATAAAACATGAATAACCTATGGTATGAAAATAAAAAGAATTGCTGAATGTAGGAGCCAGGCAGTCCACAAAACGACACAAAAATAGCCAGTCCTATAACACATGCATAGCCTACCGTGTGAGGCAAATGGAATGAAAGATAGCCAGGAAAATTACAAATCTACTCGGTCAAAACACACCTTTGTTTCCTAGCATGTGTATCACCGTTTGAAGTAGGTCTCTTTTTCCTCGTACTCACCTACTGCGTCATCTTGAACATTATATCATCATCGTTATTGTCAGCGTCATTGTCATCGTAATCAGTTCCCTTATCATCACAATCATCGCCATCGTAACAGTCATCGCCTATTTCGTAATCGCCAATGTCTTCATCACGGTCTCTAACATCATCATCATCGTCACCATCATCATCGAAACATTCATCACTCCTTTCGTAATCGCTAACGTCCTCTTCGGTGTCATCACGGTCAATGTTATCATCATCCCATTCCCCCCTTATGGAAATGGAATGGGCAGGGGGCAGAAAATGGAACAAGGAAATCATGAAAACTATCATCAAAGCATTCGATCAGATGGGCAGCCATACTTCCATATACTCAGCACAGAGACCTTCAGAAATATGAGAGAGAGAGAGAGAGAGAGAGAGAGAGAGAGAGAGAGAGAGAGAGACCTGCTACGAGTGTAAGATAAATTATTTGTCACTAACGTTTTACGAGGAAGTAAAATTCATTTTGGCACGTCAACAACAAGGAAATATATAAGCTGAAAACGTTCTGTCTTGTGTGAAAATGAGATGAGAGGTGTGGCTGTGTGAGGTTTGGTACTGTGTGGTGTGGTTGCGTGAGGTGTGACAGCGAAATATGCTAGGGTGTGATGTGGTAGTATGTACTGTAATGTGTGATGTGATTGTGTGTTAGGCAGTGTGAGATGTAGGGGTGATAGGTAAGGTTGTAAGGTGTGTGTGTGTGTGTGTGTGTGTGTGTGTGTGTGTGTGTGTGTGTGTGTGTGTGTGTGTGTGTGTGACGATTATGTTCTTCAAGTGTGGCAGGTATAACAATCAAATTCCTAAAACTCTTTCACATCACAACTGGGGCACTAATACCTACGATCTCTATTGTGATATCTGGCTCAGTAGAGAGGGAATGAGTGAGGAAAGGAAAGCCAGACTCCGTGGAGGACAAAGGGACGTGAGGTACAAGGAGAGAGAGAGAGAGAGAGAGAGAGAGAGAGAGAGAGAGAGAGAGAGAGAGATTCAAAGACAAGTACATCCTCAATAAGTTTTACCACCCATAATAAGGAGGCACCATGAGTGAAGCTGTCCGGCACACATTTGCTACTCTGCTAATGAAAGAAATTTATTATAGTCCAGGCTAGAAATCGTTAAACATTTGTCTTTTAACATATAGTAGTTTTCATGATTATTTCTAGACTATCATTTTGTGCTGAATCCAAATATGATGAGTCTGTCTATCTATCGATTGTCAGACGCCTTAATCCCTTACAGGGGTGGCCACAAACAAATCGCCTCCACGTCGCCCTGTCCCCCCGCCATTTCACTGCACCTGCTCCAAACTCCACAGCCTCCTCTCTCATATACCTCCACCTCACTCCATCCCTCTGCATCTCATACTCCGGCTTCCCCATCCCTCTCCCCCCTCCACCTCACTCCACATACACTCTCCTCGTCAGTCTACTCACCCTCCCATCCTCTCCACATGGCCAAACCACCTCAGTGTATTCCTCCTAGCGCTTCTTATCACATCCCACATCCACATCACAATACTCACTTTATATCCTCATTTGTCAGCCTGTCTCTCCATGTGTGACTCCACAGGCTCATCTCTTCCAAATAACTCATTTCCGCTGCTCTCACTCTTGATTTGTGTCCCTGCCAACAACGTCCAAGCTTCACTTCCATGCGTTAGAGTTGGTATCATGTAAATACTGTCTATGTAGTAACTCTTTCACTTCCATGCTCACTTCCCTGTTTTCTTATCACTAGCTTTCAAGGAACCAGCAACCTTTCTTCCTTGTTGTACCCTTTCAAGAACTTCACCCTCCAAACTTCCATCCTTACTCATCTCACACTCCCCAAGTACTTCAAACGTACTCACATTTTCCATTTTCCTCACCATCCGACCTCACTGTACATTCACTGACTCTCACTCTCCTCTCAAAGACCATCACATTACTCTTCCCCACATTCAATTTTAAATTCCGTTTCTTACTTGTTGCACTCTCCCAAACTTATCCACCAAGCACTTGCAGCTCCCCTTCGTCTTCACTTAACTAAACACAGTATCATCTGCAAACAACAGTACAGGGAGTTTCCAAACAGTACCCTCACTCACTAGGGCCACTCCAGCATCCCACTGCCCTACCTTGTATCTCTTTCATTACCCCATTCATGTACAGACAGAACAACAATGGAGACATGACACATCCCTGTTTTCACTCCCAACCTTCAAAGTGAAAAATTCTACTCAGTTCACCATCCACACGCACTGCAACCTTAGCACCATCATACATACTCTTCACAGCATTCAACAACATCCCATCTACTCCATATATTCTTAATACTTTCCACAATCCTTGTCTATCCACCCCTGTCATAATGCTTTCTCCAAATCCATGAAGGCCGCATACAACTTCTTTCCCTTCTCTAGAAAGTTTTCCTACTAAAGATCCAAGAATGAATATCTGATCTACACAACCTCTTCCCCTTCCTGAAAGCTTCCCTGTTCTTCTCCAACTAATTCCTCTGTTATTTCCCTAACTCTGTCAATAAGTATCCTACCATACACTCTTCCTATTACACCTAAGAGAGACAAATGCACCTATGATTACCCACACACTTCTTTTTCTCATTTTCCTTTGTGCAAGGGGAATAATTATACTCTGACTTCCAACCCTCCGGGACTCTACCTTCCTCCCAGGCCAATCTGCAACATCTTCCACATCCATTCTACTATTATCTCTCCCCCCATGCTTCAGCATTTCACCCACACACTCCATCAATTCCTGGGGCTTCCCCCAATTTGACTTTCTTTCATTGCTTCCACAACTTCTATCCTACTGATTTCTTCCTGTCTTCTCACCTCCCTCCTTCTCCCAGCCATTCCCCAGCCACATAATACTCACATTCCTTCCATCCTCTATGTTCAACAATTCCTTAAAATGTTCATCTCCATCTGCTCACTTTTTCTCCCTTCTCCACTAGTAATCTACCATTTTCATCTTTCACTCCCCCACTAACTTTCCACTGCCACCCTGTCTTACTCTCTTCATCTCTTTCCAGAACATTTTCATATTACAGTCCCTCCCACTTTACACTCAAGTTCCTTCCAAATTCCTCATCTACTCTCTTTCTTACTCTGTCTTACTAGTCTTTTTCACCTCTCTCTTCCTTTCTACATACAACTCTCTCTTCTGTCTTTCCACTTCTTCCACGCCCCTATTTCTCATCCATTCATTGTATGCTCTCTTTTGTATGCTCTCTTTCCACAGCCTCTCTCACCTCTTCATTCCACTATGCTGTTCCTTGCACCCCCTTCCGTCTTCTCTTCACTCCACACACCACATCACATGCTGCACATATTTCCTTTTGTGAATATTTTGCACACACCTTCCACGTCCCCAATCTGCTCCAATTCATATCTACCCAATCTGATCCTCCCACTTCTCTCTTATATTCTGCCTTTTTCTCATCCTCTTATAACCTTTTCCACCTCTCCTTGCAACATACTCTTTCCTCCCGTCCTTCCCTTCTTCTATTTCTCCATCATACTTGGATATCTTGATTCTGACCACCACCAAGTAGTAGTCACAAAGTCCACTCCCCCCAACCTCTATAATCTCTTGCATCCATTACAAATCTTCGCATCGTTTCATCCACACACACATAATCAATCATTGCCTTCCTTTCATTCAGTTCACCACCCACCCTTCTCATCACTCGCCATGATGAGCGCCAGACCGTAAAACTTTGAGCGTTTTTGTAAAAACGCAAAAAATCCCAGAGAATTACTGCCAGCAGTCCTATGATACTCAGAAGAATTAATCTAAAATGGTTATTAAAGGTGTCATAAATTATGCTATATTTTATATTTTTTGTTCGGCAAAACAATCAGGATATTATTACTAGAAATATGGCAATAATGTTTTATCCACACACGAAAAAAGTACTACAAAGACTTTATATTGTAATGGTATCATATGACAGGTTATGAGTGCTTAATTTTAGAAATCAAGAAATTAATTCCGACAAAATATTATGTTTATGAAGTAATATATTCACACACAGAATTTATTCATACTCATCGCCATTGTCATCATTGATGTCCATGTTCGAGATTTGAACGGGTTTTGACAGCTGGCTTGGCCCCTGCAATTGCAGAAGTCTGAGCACGGACGCGTAATTTTTGTGCATGGACAGTGCGTCTTTTGCAATCACTTTTGCAGCCACAGTTGGCGAGATTAAGTACTTTATTTGGTGCAGCTAACTATCCAGGCAGAGCATACTTTGGTCGCAATTCTTGTCCATTCATTTCCCAGCCATGCTGCAGAGGGTCCAAGTCGGGCGGCGAAGCCATGCCTGCTGATTTCCACAAAGCTGTTTGGAAATGGGCTCGCTCACAATGTAGCTTAAATGCACCTTGAGTGAGTGGAAGGCTGCTCAACTTTGGTAGTACATGTTGTTTACCAGCAAGTTTTTCTCTTGAAAATATTAGCACGCATGTGGCCTAATGATATCTTCGGCTCCTGCCCATATAACATGGCTACAAATTTCAAACAAGAGCTAGTGACGTCATCTAGTGATACTGCAACATCACATAGAGACTGCATCACATCCACTTAGGGTATGAGCTCCAAGAAGGTTACGGATGACAGCAACATGCTTATTGACCACCTCAGTGACACTGATGACAGTGTGCTTTCCAGAATATGACTCCATGGTTACCTCAAGTGTAGTTGGCAAGCCGTTGGTTCGTGCATGCAGATGATGTGCAAGGATAAGAAGCACATCAGTGTCATCAGGTACAACCCGAATTGGTGAAAAGCCTGTAGATGCTTCGTGAATCATGTGATATTCCATGATTACATCTGCCTCCTCATGTGTTATTGCAGTCTGCTGTAGACCAACTCCAACTTCTATTGGATGTGGATCAGGGCCAGTGACGATGATGCGTTTTCCTTGTGGGACCTGGATGGAGCACAGCTTTTTTACAATCATATGGATGACCTGTTCTTTGGTTGCACTTACATTCAACACGATAGCCTGTTTGGGTAAAGGCGATTCTTCTGTCAGCTTGAACACGTGACTCAATCCTTTCTGTCGTGAGGTTCTACAGCATGACTTTGTACTCAGCTCTGGCATTTCAGGCTTCTTCCATTATAACTTACATTCACTTCTTCCAGTCTCAAGCAAATGGCCTTTGTTTCATCCCATTTAAGGCGCTCAGTTGTGGGAATGTCAGGCATATCATGGATTTGATCAGGCTTTGAATTCCCAACCCATGGGTTGCTTTCTGTCCATTTTGGGAGGAAATGTGTTTACCAAAGTTGTCAGCGACAACTAGGACCTGTCCATTTGTACTGTCATATTCTGCTAGTCCTTGAGGAGCTTTGGCCATTGAACTGGCAGCAGAAATTCTGAAACGCCGAAGTTCATTGTAAGAGGATGTAACACCAAAATCATGAAACTGGTCAACTAGCGTTCAACAGTACACTCAGAGATATCTGTAGGCGTGTTGCTTGACCAGTCACAACACCTGTGACAATGTAGCCAATCATTGCTGCTTCCAGTGTGCAATCAAGCTTAGGTGATATTGCTGCAAGAATTGATTAGAGCATTTGGCTACAATCACTAATAACATCGGACATTGATAAGCGGGTATAATAAGATTTCATATTAGGTTTCTGGCATTCTGCTCTGATGTTTTTGGCCAGACTTGAGATGACTCGTACACTGCATTCATCCTCAGTGTCATCTACAATATGAAGTTGATTTGCTGCTTTACCCCGAAACACTAAGATTGATGCCACACCAGGAGAGGACAAAACAATCCGTTCAGGATGCAGTTTCTTGCTGAGTCTTTAAGAGGGAATGCTTTGAGTGCCGTGTTCCCCTTAGTTCAATATACAAATTATACAGATCAACACTATTCCAAATGAGTTCTTTGTGACAGTTTGTTTGACCAAACTGTGTAGTGCACTGTCATCTAGTGGACTCGGTTGGACTGTTGGTGAAAAATTTAGCAAGACACTCTTTGAGGTAATGGGCGTCTGCTGCATGCAGATCTGTCAAAGCACAATTAACTCTGAACGTCATATCTTTTGCCCAGGCATCATTTCTTTCACATGCTCGCCGTAGAATGGCTTCTTTTGATGTGGTCTTTCCAACATCAGCAGTTCTACAAACATATGCTTCTCTCCAACGACTTGGATTCTTTGCGGGGCGTTCCACTGAGCATTTCTGACCACAATACAAACATTCTTCAAGGAAGTTAAATGCATGACTTCCTGTCAGTATTTTACTACTTGTGCCATCAGCTGGCTGCAATTTACGCCATTTTAGAAATCGCTCTATATGATGCCTTGAGCAATAAGTGCTGATGCATTTCGTGTGAAAGATGAATTGTGTAACATCTTCTCCAAGACTGGATAAGCTTCGGCGTCGTGCTACCACATATTATTCAGTCCAACAATGCAAGAAAGACAAAAACAGATATTTACCAGTCTTATAATCAGAATTCAATTTTGAATGCAACTATAAATTATAGCGTCCTTAGTTTTTTAATCTATCTATCTATCTATCTATAGCCCGACGCCCTAATCCGCAAAGGGTGGCCGCAGACAAAACGCCTCCAAGTCACTCTGTCACCCACCATTTGACTACCCTCCCCCCAACTCACCCCCCCTCCCTCATATACCTCTCAACTCCATCCCTCCACCTCATCCTCGGTCTACCCCTCCCTCTCCCTCCCTCCACCTCACCTACATACACCCTCTTAGTCAGTCTTTCATTCTCCATTCTCTCCACATGTCCAAACCACCTCAGTGTATTTCTCCTAATCATCTCAACCACATCTACATCTACCCCACAACGTTCCTTCACTTCTTCATTCGTCAACCTGTCCCTCCATGTCACTCCACATGCTCCTCTCAAGTAACTCATTTCCTCTGCTCTCACTCTTGACTCACCATCCAACCTCACTGCACACTCTGTGACTTCATTCCTCTCAAACACCATAACTTTACTTTTGTTTACATTAACTTTCAGCTTCCTCCTCCTACACACTGTCCCAAATTCATTCACCAAACCTTGCAACTCCCATTCATCTTCACTCAACAATACTGTATCATCAGCAAACAGCAACACCGGAAGCTTCCAAATCTCACCCTCATTCATTAGGGCCAGCCCCACATCCACTGCCCTACCTTGCACCTCCTTTACAACCCCATCCATATATATATTAAACAGCCATGGAGACATCAAACACCCCTGTTTCAGTCCCACATTGAGATCAAAGAACTCACTCAGCTCACCATCCACTCGCACCGTAGCCCTAGCTCCCTCGTACATACTCTTCACAGCACTGAACAATTTCCCCTCCACTCCATATATTCTTAATACCTTCCACATACCTTGCCTATCTATTCTGTCATAAGCTTTCTCTAAGTCCATGAAGGCAGCATACACTTTCCTTCCCTTCTCTAGATACTTCTCCACTAAACATCTTAGAACAAATATCTGATCTACACATCCTTTTCCCTTCCTAAATCCCCCTTGTTCTTTTCCAACTAGCTCCTCTGTCATATGCCTAACCCTATCAATGAGTATTCTACCATATATTTTACCAGTCACACTAAGAAGGCAAATACTCCTATGGTTACCACATACTTCTCTCTCCCTTTTTCCTTTGTACAAAGGAACAATTATACCTGATTTCCAGTCCTCTGGAACTCTTCCCTCTTCCCAAGCCAATCTACACAATTTCCATATCCACTCCACAACAATCTCACCCCCATACCTAAGCATTTCACCACACACTCCATCAATTCCTGGGGCCTTTCCCAGCTTAATCTTCTTCATCGCATCCACTACTTCCGCCCTACTGATCTCTTCCTCCCTCCTCTCATCTCTTCTTCTCCCAGCCATTCCCCAACCGCTTATACTCATACTGCTCTCACTCTCTACATTCAACAAATCCTCAAAGTGCTCCTTCCATCTCCTCAATTTCTCTCTCTTCTCCACGAACAATCTATTATTCCTATCTTTCACTCCCCTATTATTTCCCCTTTCACACTGCCTTACTTTCTTTACCTCCTTCCAAAACAATTTCTTACTCTCCCTCCATTTCACACTCAGATTCCTCCCAAACTCTTCATCCACTTTCTTCTTACTCTCTTTCACCAGTCTCTTAACCTCCCTTCTTCTGCTCACATATACCTCTCTCTTCTCTCTCTCATCTTCTCCCCTACCTCTACTCGCCAACCATTCACCATATGCCTTCTTCTTTTGTTCCACAGCTCGTTTCACCTCATCATTTTAATAATATACAATAATAACCTATTTTGTAATAAGAAGTAATAATGAAGTGTATAATTAAATTAATTTTACAGAACTCCATACAAATTTGTCAATCTTGGCGGAGTTCCTGCTCTAGACAGGTATAAAAGGAGATAACCAATGCCTTTTACCATGATTTTATATACTTGCTTTAAAGAGATATCTGCAAAAGCACTCAACTTTATCGTCTGGCACTCATCATATTTGAACTCAGCAGGTCGAAATTGTCTAAAACCAGTGTGAACAAAAAATCGATATGTCCAAGTGCAAGGTTCACCAAAAAATCGTACTTTCTAGCGTGGACTATTATAAAGAACGTTCTTCCCACCCACCTCCATTATCCACAGCACAAGTAGGGGAAGGAAAGGCACTAACTCCGGGGGTAAAAAGGAAAGACTAGGAATTTTTAGGGGAAAGAAGAATTTCACTTTACCACAAAGTTAGGGCTAAAAATAAGTTGGTGTATCCTAATTCTGGATTTGAACTGCTCTCTCGGGGATTTGTCAACTACCACTGCTTGTAGTTGGTTCTAGGCATTGCATAATGTACGTGAACAATTTACATTATGAATCCTGGTGGAAATGCTTCAGGTCAAGCCTCCATCCATGATTCTTCGTCGAGTTGGTGTTGATATAGAACATACGCCGGGAATTGGTGCTTTCAGATCCATAGAAGATTTTATAAACATCAGTTAACTGTCTGCACAAATGTCTAACGCAAAGAGGCTCAGTGACTGCAGCCTTCTGTGGTATCCCATGTGACTGATGGATGAGCCTTTATTAGCAGTACTTGTCCCATCTCTCTCAAGCCTCGTGATATCCATCTCCTGGTTCTGAGACCAGAGTTGCACGGCATATTCCAGATGCGGTCCGTATAAGAGAGTAGCACAGAGAGAGGACAATTTCATTGTTTTTGTTCCTAAACATAACCTAGAAGCCTTTACCTTCTTCTCTACTTCAGTGCACTGTTTGAAGACTTGAGATCACTGCCGATTATTATACCTAAGCCTGTTTCGAAGTCAGTACTGCTGATTTTACTTACTCACAAAGAGTACTCAGCTGTTGGATTTGCATGACCGATGTGCATCACACTGAACAGCATTTCCCTCAGTTTATTTTACTCTCCTTGTAACTAAGTCCATTTGTAGTCGTTCACTCTTTTCGAAAATGATACAGCATCATCTCCTTGCTTTGAGTTCTCTGCAAATATGGCAGTTGGGCTGACGATGCTCACATCTGTATCACTAATATAAATCCATCCATCCATCATCCAATCCTACATTGCCCCATGAGGAGCGTAGGAGCCCGGGGCTAAGCAGTCGGTCCCGACATTTAAGACGAGAGTGACCAGCCTCACTCATCCCTGAGTGGTATTACATGAGCAATGAACCCCAACCATCCCTTGGATATAAACCTTCACCGGCTCAATCCGATTGGAGCGCAATAATGACCCACTAAACCACCAGGCGCCAAAATTTGGTTATATGGTTACCACCCAGCGTAGAAAATGGTTTTCTGGTGTACAGGAAACTATTTGGCTTGTCACTAAGTGTAGAGTCACCCACAGGCTGAAGGAAGAGGAAAGAATAAAGGAAAGAAAGACAGAAGAGGGAGTGTAAAGTCACCCGTAGGCAGAAGGACAAGGAAAGAATGAAGGAAAGAAAGACAGAAGAGATTGGAAGGAAAGAAGGATGGAGGGGAAAGGGCAGACACCCGAGAGCAGCACTACATCGAGTGAGTGGATGGTGAGCGCCCCTACCTACCTCAACTAATGTAAATTATAATAAAATAATAAACTTAGACCTGAACTTTGGGGCACTCCTCTTTTAACTCTTGTGCAGCCAGAGGTTTCCCCACTGACAACTAGGCTACTCACCGACGTGTGTGATTTAATCCGTTCTTAGAGTATCCAGTCAGTTCTTGAATTCCCAGTGAACGAGTTTTTGCCATTAATCACTGACGAGGTACTTTAAAAAATGGAGACTATCAGTTTCTCGGCACCGGTCAGAGAGAGAGAGAGAGAGAGAGAGAGAAAGAGAGAGAGGGTAGTGTGGTAGAGAGAATGATCCCTGTCCGTGACATGAGCCCCAGCTAACTTCTACCTTTGTCTCTCTGATGGCAAAGTTGGAGAGAGATAGAGATAGAGATAGAGAGAGAGAGAGAGAGAGAGAGAGAGAGAGAGAGAGAGAGAGAGAGAGAGAGAGAGAGAGAGAGAGAGAGAAGGCTATGAGAGAGACCGAGTGGAAAATGAACCTAAAATTAAGAAAATTTACGAGGGGGGTGGAGAGGAACGCGAATGAAAGAAGTGAAAAGAAGATGGAGAAAGGAAGGCTAAAGGAGAGAGGAACAGTGAATGGCAAGAAGGAGAGAGAGAGAGAGCAAGTAGGTCCGGAGGGAGGTAGGAGGCATGAAAGAAAGGGAACCACTGAAGAATAAGTGTGAAGGATGCAGAAAGAGAAGCGGAGGGAGGAAGTAAGAAACATACAGTATAAGAGATGGAGGAAAGAATGGAAAATAAAGTAATAAAAAGACGCGAAGAGGAATCGAGGAATGCAAAAGAGTGGATGGAAAACGCAAGACATTGATGAGAGGTAATAAAGCCACACGTAACACGAGAGACGTAAAGAAGAATGAAAAATAAAGGAGGGAATACAAGAAACTTGAAAGAGGATACCAGAGAAAATGATGAAAGAAAAGAGGAAGAATAGGAATGAAGAAAGAAAACGAACTTTGCAAGGAAATAGGAAAAAAATAGGAAATGGGGGGAAGAATGGAAGGAAGAAATACTGAAGCAAGGAAGGAGGACACCACTGAAAATAATGGAAGGAAAAGGGAAAAATTAATGAGGATCAGGAAAGAAAATAATGAACGAAGAAAGAGAAAATTGACGAAGGGAAGATGGGTTTGACAAAAGAAATGTCGAAAAGAAATGGTGATAGGAAGATATGACGAAAGGAAAGAACGGGAACGGGATGGACGGAGGAAGGAAGGAAGGAAGGAAGCAAGGGGAGAGGAAGGAGGAATGTAGGAGACAAGGCATAATATTATATCGGATGGAAGAGGAAAGAAAGATAAGGGACAGGGTAGTGGAAGGAAGGAAGAATGTGTAAGGATGAAAATGGAGTAAACCAATCTACTAACAGTTACAAAAGCAAGCAAGAAAGCATACAATCAAAAGCAAACAATCTCACAAATGACTGCAAAAACACACATTCAAGCCAGGAAAGAATACAAACAAACAGAAGAAACATGTAAATCAACAAGCGAAAGCAATCCCTGAAAAATCAATCATGTAAATAAATGCATGCAAGCCAACCCACAAAGAAAACAATCAAGCAAGCAAGCACAAAGAATATGACGCAATTAATTTACAAATGAAAATAAGCTAACTAAAAAAAAATCAATAAAGCAAGCAAGCACAAAAAGAAAACCAAGCACCTATATCCGCAAATCAAATGATGATATTGATGTTTGCAGTAATTTGACACGAAAAATATACAAACATTTTGCCTATAACTGACGAAATACAAAGTCGTCTGTGATTACCATTTGGGACTTTCCAACTTATTTTTAAAAACTAGTGAAACATTCATCATTTTCAAAGCCTTTAACATTACTCCATGTTAAAGTCACACTGAACTTCTGCTTGAGATGTTTCATAACTTTTTAAAATCTTTTAAAACATATGGGTTGTTATTGGTGTTCTTGTGGCTCCAGGCTCATCAGAAACGTAAGCTCTGTGATCTGCAGACTTAAGTTGCTGTTTTTCTTCAGTCCATCATCCTCGTTCTGGAGGAGGGAGTAGCAACTCAAGGACGTCTGTATAACCATCCATTTGAACCGCCTGGTTATATCAGTGCCACCACACGAAGGCGTCCTTCCCCGGCATCTAGGGTTTGTGTAAAATTAAGCATACTTTGGAGTTTTATCTGTTTTCATCTTAACCTTTTCAACAAGATGGCGTGTTTTACTTACTAAGCTTGCTGTCCACAGGCGATTTTCAGATCAACAGAACAGCCTATTAGTGAAAGGGGTGATGTAAGTTGTATCTAACTCCACTATTCCGAAGAGGTTGTTCGATATTACCTGAAGGCAACAAGAATATTATTAAAATTACGTCATCGGACTAATATGGTCAACAAAATACTTTTAACACTTCTTCCTCTGTCATATTTAACTTTTTCATCCTTTGCCCAAACATCGATACTGTGTATCACATCAAACATCAATGGTGCCCATTATAATTATTACATACATCGATTCTGCTTATTATGTCATATCATATATAAAAATAGATTTAGCGTAGCATCAGCACTATTATCAATACAAAATGGTTCCTCTGTAGAATATGAAAAAGCAAGGATGATGTAGGCGGAATATAATAAAAAAAAGGCGTGAATAGAATAAAGAGTAAGAGAAAAGCAAATCCAAAAAATGTGAAAGTAAGAGAAAGTGAGGAAAAGGAGAAGATGCTGTATGTAAAAAAAAAAAATAGTTAAAGAAGAGAGAATAAAGGTCAGATGCAGAAATGCCAAAAGGTGTGTGAAAATGAAATAATAAAGATGACAGGTGTGACCAGACCCTAGCGACAAAGAACAGCCCAAGATAAGTGAACGAGGGACTTGCTGAGACTAGCCCAGAGACCCTTACACACACACACACACACACACACACACACACACACACACACACACACACACACACACACACACACTCTCTCTCTCTCTCTCTCTCTCTCTCTCTCGTAATTACCATAAACAAGGGTTCAGTGTCCAGTCTACCTATAAGCTAATACTCGTAGTTAACATCATGCCACCATAAAACTTTATTACATTAACTGTATACATAATGAACATATCCTTAAAACAGGGTCACCATATTTTAAAAGTGACGACTGAAATAATCTTATAAAAATGCCTTTGGTACATTATTTAAGCACTGGAAAGAAATGATACTGATGACGCTTGGGAAATTTTTCAGTGCCCTACTCTGTGCCGTACGTGAATATTTCATGAAGCTTAATTAGGCAAAGGATTGAAATAAAACAGTGTGGTTTAACAAACACCACTGGAGCAATTTAAAAAATGAATATACTACATGATTCACTTAAAAATCACATAACTGAATATGTTATTAGTTTGACTACAGCAGCAGTAGCATTAAAACTGAAAATCTCATTTGATTAGTCAAACATTAATTCTGAATGATCCCTATAAAAATGAGCTCATCAAACCCACAGCAATTTCACCGGTACATAATCAGCAACAAGCAATTAGACAGACACTGGCCCACTAATTACCAACGAAGATTGTTTACTCTAAGCAACTGGAACATTGCTTACACTCTTAACTATTTTCTCAGCTTCCTTTTCACACAGGAAACCAGTTACATCATCAAAGAACGACCACATGTCGAGCAAGAAACATTAAAATGAAATAAGTTTAAGACAACCATAGTAAATAAATGGATGCAAGGTACCCAACCCAGATAATTTCATTCTTATCCAAAAAAATACATACTTACGAAAAAACAGCTTCTCTTCCCCTTTTTGTTTTAGTAAATTCCTGCAGCAGGGAAAGGACCCACTAGACTGGAGTTTGACGAACAGAGGCCCGTTACATAAAATGGACATGAGATCATTAGGCAATCACATTGTTGATAAGTTAACCCCTGTCACTGGGAAAATTTCTAGAGACATTGATTATACAGGGCAATATACATCTTTGAATTGAGAAATTTAATGTCAACTTGACTTTTTGTGCCCTAGATCGTGGGTAGTGAATTTAACCGCTTAATGACAGTCCTTTCAAAAAATTAATTGGGAGTACCAGGCCATTAGCTCCAGTTACTGAACCTCTAGAGAGCACGAACATCTTATACATAATAAACTAATGAGGAAAGATAACCTGGAAATAAAGAGAAGTATTCATGAACTTATACATGTAGCCTATGTATAGTTCATTTACTTTAACGTAGCCCAGATTTTTGTCATTTTGAAGCGGTAAAAGAGGTAAGAGATAGTGCTATGGTTCTGTCATTTCCACAACAATGGATGTAGGATGATGGTAAACTAGTTATTACTGAGGTATTTTTTACTTCACGCTTCCCTCAAGATGGGAACAACACACTGTCAGTACTGGAAGATGCAGGTTCTGTTTCATGTGCAGCTATTTATACTTGCTCACAATAATGGCGGGGGATGCTGGACATCAGTCGCCAAACAGGGCAAAAATAACCAGCAAAATGACACCGTGCCCTGACACTATACCGCCGGGGCCAGGGTAGCGTCTGCGGTTGGCCTCAGTTACATTTTATGGTGTAGGGTGAAGCCGGCCATTCAGAGAGTGGGGGAAAAATTAATTTGGGTAAAACGGTGGGTTCAGGAAATATATACGGCGGAAAAATATGGTTACCCGTGGAGGGAAGAGGAGAGAGAACAAAAATGTGGCGTGGCGGAATGTTCGTGTTGACGTTATATGAAAGAAAATATAACTCATCACACACTAGGAAAATCTATTAAATTTTTGTTCAGAATGACCGTGGACAAAATCACAGATGTTAGTTGTGCTTCCCGGGAAAAGTGAGTGATACTGAATGTGTGGCGTTTATTATGATATTGCCCTGTGTGTCCTGAAATATTATCGAACTGAACACAATATTCCATTTTCCATGAAAACTCCATCATCATCATCATCACCATAATCACCATCGTCATTATCATTTCCATTATTATTATCCTCCTCCTCTTTCTTCTCTTCATGTCATCATCATATCATAGTTATCATCATCATATTTATCCTCATTATCATCCACCTTTTCCTCTTCTTCTTCCTCCTTCTCCGTCATCATCATCATCATCATCACAATCCTATTTTCCTATTTAAGAGGTATGGTGAGGTAGGATCCAAAAAACAAAGAACGAAAAACTCATAAACGGGAGAAACATCAAACAGCATACCCAGTAGAATTAGCCACACAGTCATTCATCCCTCAAAGAAAATGCTTTGATAACTTGATTTTAGAAGAAGAAATGAAACAGCTGTGACTGAAATAGATGATAGTGAAAAAAATGAAGACATACATCAATTAGATCCTGAAATTGTGTGACAGAATTGGACAGTGCAGTGAAATCCATGTCAAAGAAAATAAACGACATGATTCAGTACTTGGAGCAAAAGTAAGTTCTGTTACTATAAATTCATTGAGTAGAATGACACAAAGGAAAAGAAATGGAAGGTGGAAGTGAAAGCGAGCTCATTAATTTTTCAAGATGACCTCATAGCTATAGAACTAAAAACAGATATGCAAGAAATAATTAGAAACATAGGGGTGTTCCAAGATTTAAATGACTAAAATGAACAGAACAAACATCATTGGTAGGGAAGTTCGGTAAGCTAGAAATCAAAGGGAAAGAATTGAAGGAAACAATAAATCTCAATTAACTGGGGAAAATAATCAAACCCCGAGCAAAGCAGAATGAGGACAAAGTGTAGAGTAAGCAAGACAAAAGTAGCAGTGAAAGAAAATATAAATATAATTAATAAAGCAAAGAAATGAAGAAAGCGTAGAGTAAAAGTAGGACTAAAGCTGTTTAACACATGCGTAACACGCCTGTCACTATCTGGGACTGAAACATGGAAGAAGTTAAAGGAAAAAGAAAGGATGTAAAATATTTTCAAACAAAATACTTAACAAAGTTATTTAAAGTGCCAAGAATAACACCTAAATATGCAGTGCTGTACGAGAAAATAGGATTTAAAATTAAGCATAAGATAAAATGAAAAAGTTAGAATACTTCAAAGAGTTAAGTAACAGACAAGGTACAACTGAAGTGAAGATGAAAAGGTACGTACTGTGAAGAAAATGAGAGACAATGGGAAGAAAATACAAGACATAAAAGATAAAATATAATATTACAAAAAAACTTGGCAGACATGGGAAAAAAAGGAACAAAAATTCTGTAAAAATAAAGTGTAAGAAAAGAAAAGTGAAGAAATCTTTAATGTAAGGCGAGGAAGTAAGACGAAAGAAGCCACAGAACAAGAAGTAAGTTATTTAGAATAATTGATTAGATTTTTAGAAGGCAAGCCTAATAGTTAACTTATGACCAAGTATAGAAGGAAAGACTGATATGTATGTTATGAACAAGTATTATTGAGGTTAAATAATTTTTTAAAAAATAAGTAGGAACAGAGTTCATTTTGTGAACTGGGTAAAAAAAAAAAAAAAAGTGAAGCTCGGTTACATATCTTTCAGAGTGAGGCCTATGAGGAAATTACACGGAAACTGATTTGAAAAGAAACAATAATGGTATAAGAAAAATAAAATCGATATTGAAAATGTAGCAAAAACTGTTGAAAAAAATACTTAAAAGATGACACATAATCTGAGCAAAGGAAAAAACAAACAAAAAAGGAATCAACAGGTATCGGCAGTAATAATAATAATAATACTAAAAAAAGCTACCTGTTAAGAAAAATACTTCAGGAGCAGTGAGTGCGCCAACAATCAAGCTACCGAAATCCAGGCTTCACTTCACAAGCAAAACCATCGGAAGGTCTGTCCTACGAGATTTTTGGAGAAACTTAGGGTTATTTTAGGGCTAATTCTGAGAAAAAGAAAATTACAGTATGTCATCAAGTATATCATCATCAACCATTTCGGAATTACACTTACAGTACTGTTATGGGCGACAATGGTCTTCCTCGATTACTTATTAAAAAACAGTAGCTCCGTAGCGGCTGAGAATTGGATTTGTGTTGATACAGCTTTTATACATTCATACATATATATATATATATATATATATATATATATATATATATATATATATATATATATATATATATATATATATATATATATATATATATATATATATATATGTATATATATATGTATATATATATGTATATATATATATAATTATCGATATTATTATTATTATTATTATTATTATTATCCCTGTATTAACCTCCGGAAGTTTCGAAGAAAATCTCAAGGTACAGCTTTTTCTTACTATAGTGTTTCTTCATGAATGTGCTTCACGTACATTTGCCTGGGTCATTGCACACAATAACAATAGTAATAGAGGTAGAGTCTTTGTCATGTTCATTTCCATACATGCTTCATTTTTCTTTTTAGCCTCTAAGTACAGTTGTGCCTTTTTTTTAAACATTAAAAAAAAAGAAAAAAAAAAAAAAAGCTTAAAGTATGCAAAAGTTATCCCTGTAAATTTAGTGGGACGAAGTAAATCCCAAATGAAGATCCTGTCATACAGCGATGCCTCGACACATTGCGATTAGAAGACAAGAGGTCATGGCCATAGAGAAAGATATACTGGAAGTCATTGTCCCCCAGCTGAGTACCTGTTAATATGAAGGACTGAAAATGCCAGTAAACTGTTAAGTGTGAAACCTGAATGGCCACGATTATTCTCGACAAATAACAAAAAGTTAGGTTTGTCCTAATTTTGGGGGAGGCGGTGGCTCAATCGGTAGAGAGTTGGCCCGCAGTCCTAATGGACCCGGGTTCAAATCCCGCTGGGCAGGGAACAGTTTAAGACTTTGAATTTCATACATATCAGACTTTACTGTTCTACCAGAAGACCCGGCGACATGTAAAAATACCCCCGCTAATACC
The DNA here is from genome assembly GCF_032717465.1 of Coenobita brevimanus. Lineage (NCBI taxonomy): Eukaryota > Metazoa > Arthropoda > Malacostraca > Decapoda > Coenobitidae > Coenobita > Coenobita brevimanus. Next base: position 15,659,921 of record NC_137030.1, on the reverse strand, counting down.
AATACACCAGTCCTGTATGAGACAGCCCTAGCATGTATTCAGTATGGACGGTGGGTGTTAGCGCCGAAGTGGTGACATGTAGAGGTGTGCGGTACGTAGGAGGACTACTGGGCCTTGAAGGCAGGCTGTGAAGCCTATGCCCAGAGTCGGTCACATAAAAAAAAAAAATGAAGGCAGATCTGTAGCCGGGGTGTTATCGCTTCGTCAGATTTTCCTTTCTACTCATATGCTCTCTCTCTCTCTCTCTCTCTCTCTCACTGAACTAATGGTGTTTATTTTAAATTTTTTTCCAAACTCGTCAGCAACAAAGTAAACACAGGTAGCTCTCACACACCATGCGTCTTACGATGCAGGTAGGACAGGCGCCATCGTAATGAAGATGAATGCAAGGGAGGATGGATGTTAAAAAATGAGAACATAGAAGACGTGAAAGTAAGAAAGAAATAAGGAGAAGGAAATGCTTGAATGTGAGAATGAAGGAATTTGTGAATGCAGTCTTCAGCACAGTGTCATTCCGGACTGCATGAATGAGCAAATGAAGGAATCAGGAATGCAAAGGAGAAAGATAGGAGGTGGGAGAGGCGGAAACAACGAAGGAGGGCTCACACACAAGCATAGGAAGGAGTGTTTGTATGAGAGAGTGAGGACATTAGAGAGGAATAGGAAGTGAAGGAGATGAAGAGGGAGAGGGTGAGGAAAAAGGAGGAAGAAAAGGACAAGGAGATGGAGAGGGCTAGATGAAAACAAGAAAGCCTCTTACAGTTACAGGAAGGAATACATGTATGAGACAATGAGGGAATTAGGGATGAAAAAGAGAGGAGGGTGGGGGGGAGGTAGAAGCAGGGGCATCAGGAGAAGCAGAGGGAGAAGTAGAAATAGAAAATGTAGCGAGGTGGAAAAAAATAAGGAAAGAGCGTCACACACAAGCAAAAGAAGAATTGTATACATGAGAGAATGAAGGAATAGGAGAGGAGAGGAGAGGAGAGAAAAGGAGAGGGAGAATAAGAAGTGGTAGACGAACGAGGCGGAAGCATGAGAAAGGGATACATAGATGAGAATATGAAGGAAATTAAATGAAGAGATCGAAGCAGAGAGGATGAGAAGAAAAGGAAGGGAGAGAGAGGAAAAGAGGATGAGCAGGGACGGGAAAGAGAGCCCATGAAAGCAAGGAAAGGGAATTTCACGCAAAAACATAGGAAATATTGATGCATTTGAGAGAAGGAATAGGGAAGGAAAAGTGAAGAGGGAAAGGAGAAACGGGGAAAACAGACGAGGAGCTGCGGCAGATCAGAGGACAAGGGGGAGACGAGAGGAGAGGTGACATGGGAAAAGTAAGAGGAGAATAAGGTAGAGAAGACAGACGATAACAAAGAAAGTTCGCACACAAACACAGGCAAATGAGTAAAATATTCATGAAAGAAGGGAGTTATGAAGGGTATGAGAGTAGAGAAAAAAAGAGATCTGAAAATAAGGAAACTTTATCATTATTATCATAAAATATACATAAGAAGGAAGATACAGATGAAAGAGTAAAGGAATTATGAAGAAGAAAGAATAAGGGGAGAAGATAGTGAAGGAGAAGGAAGGAAAGTGAGAAACAGGTATGTGTATAGGTGTGGGTGCACTTTCCCGCGGTGCTCATCAACATAACTTTGGACTTTAAGCTGGTAACGGGTTTTTTATTCCACTGCCCTTTAATACTAGACCACTGCATCATCCTGGTTTCCACAATTACCTCCCGTAGGTGTTACCATCCTACAAAAATGTGTATGGACACCTAAATTGATTGGTGTCCGGTGGCCGCACTAGTACCCAAACCCTGGCGAGTAAGACCGGCAGCTATGTAGAAAACAATGCTAATCACTCCGTCAACACAATGCTGGTGGTGCAAGAGAGTCGAAAAAGGGCCAAGGAAAGGAAAAGAGAAAGGATAGGACAATGGGAAGCAGAGACGGAAGAAGGTGAACAACAAGACGTAGGAATGCAGGATTGAACGAGAGAGGAAGGGGAGGGTAAAGCAGAGAAGAGAGAAGAGAAGAAAGGTGACGAGAGAGAACTGATAAGCAGAGATGAAGGAAAGTCACAAACGACAGGATCGGAAAGGACAAAGGAGAAGAGGGGAGGGGGATGAAAGGAGGAGGGGGAAGGAAGAGAGAGAAGGAAAGGAATGGTGAAGTAAAAGAGAGAGAAGAGTGAGAAACGGACAAATACTGGAAGGGAAGAAGAGAATAGAGGAGAGGAAAAGAGGAGAGAGGGATGAGAAACGGAGATGTATGAAGGTTAGACACAAGGCGAGGCAGAAATGAAGATTGAGTGAGAGATAGATGGATGGTAAAGGAAAGGAGAAGAGAGGAGAAAATATAAGACGAGAAAATAAAGTGAGAAACAGAATTACAAGGTCACAAACACCTAGGAGAGAAATGCATGCATGAATGAATGCATGAATGAATGAATGTGTGAGTGAATGAATGGGAGTAAAGGAATTAGTGAATTATGCAATCTGCAACACTCTCTCACCTAATTACCCCCAGACGCCTACCTGAATGGCATATGAGGCTCTGATTACCACACTTCATTATCAATTTTCACCCGCGCTTCAATGGACGGGAATCAGAGCGGCACAGATATTTGTCTGGGCTGAGATTCATCAACGAGATCGTGGATAAGACGTGAGATGGAACTGTTAAGACGTCGGGAATCTGGGGGCGTTTAGTTTTCTCCCTCGCTTGTGAATGGAGGGGTAAACATATGGAGTTCTTGTTTTGGTTGTAATTTACCGGCTGTGAATGGGGGAGAATCGTATGTTTTTGTTTTGGTTACAATCAGTTGCTTTGGGATGGAGAGGCAACATGTGTTTTTTTGTATTCGTTATAATTAACAGCTTATGAATAGAGGTGGCGTGGAGGTGAAGCACGTGATTCTGATTTGGTCGTAATCAGCCCTCTCTGACTGGAGGGGTGGCATGTGCTTTTTTTGTTTTGGTTTTAATGTAACGCTTATGAGTATATGAAGAGTAAGTGTCTATTTTTTGGGTGGAGGGCAACGTGTTTTTCCTTACTGCATATGAATGAAAGGGTATAATTTTACCCACTAAAATCTCGCTGTGAGTGGGCAAGACGCAGCATTTCTCCAGGCAGAGGTTCGAAGAAAGAGCACTTTCTTACAAACAGAGGTTCTAAGAGAAATCGTTTTCATAGCAATCGGGGACAGTAGAGAATATTTTTCGGACTAACTTTGGTATTCATTTTTCCACCCGGTTTCACTGAGTCTCCTGCTGTGGAATAGGGTGCACAGTCGTGTTCTGCTTGTTTATTTGGTCGTGATCAACTGCTATAGGATGTGAGAACAACACATCCCTTTTTGGTTTCGGCAGTAAGTTGTAGTTTGTGAAGGAAGGAGCAAGTTGGCTTTGTTTGGACTGTGGTTACGTTTAGCTGCAGGGAATGCTATGACTCGCGGATCTTACTTTTACCGCACGCTGCAATAAATTATATTTACTTGAGTTACCTCTGTCTGCTTGCCACAGGCCTCCTTTTCCCTAGAGCCATATTCCTCTCTTCTCTTAGAATCACATCTCTTTCCATTCTCGCCATATCTCTCATACCACGTATCACGTATCTCTCATTCCTCTAGCCACATATCTCTCATCTCACGAGTCACTTCTAATCCCTTGAGTCACATAACTAACATCCAGAGTCACGTAACTAACATCCGTTGAGAAACATCCCTCTTATCCTTCGTGTCACATGCCTCTCATCTCTCGAATCACAAACCCCTCACCACTCGAGTCACATAACGAACATCCACTGAGTCACATAACTAACATCGTTGAGTCACATCCCTCTCATCCCTTGTGTCACATACCTGACATCCATTCAGTCACAGACTCCTTCCTCTAGTCACATGTCTTTTAGATTACATTCACACCTGCCGAGTCACATCCCTCAAATCTTTTTACACCACTGACACAACCACACACACCGCTCACACCACTCTACATCATTTTTTATTTCTCTCGAGTTACATCCTTCTCATTTCCCCTCGTCATGTACACTGATTTCTTCTTGTCCTTCCTTCTAACCTCTTAACTCTTCCTCTTTTTCCTCTTTCCCTTTTTCTTCTAAATCACTCTGCCTATTCTTCTCCTTCCTTCCTATTCCCTTTTTTCTTCCCGTCTTTTGTTTCGTCTTTATTCCTATGTCTTTGTCCTCTCTTCTTCTCTCTGTTTCATTCCCACTCTTCCTCCTCCACTCCATATCCAATCCCTTCTTCTGTAATCTGCTACCCTGTCCAGTCTTCTATTTCTTATAATTGTCTCTTTCTCCTTATCGGCTGTCTTCTTCCTGTTTGAAACTTCTGCTTTCCCACTACCTTTTCTCATTTCAATCTCTTCACTCTATTAGTCTTTCAGTTCCATGACATCATCTCTGAAATTTAACTCTTTCAAATTCCAATGCTCTCTCATCCTAGTTCACCCCTCGACTCATCCTCCATGTCACATCTTTACCCCCCACATTCCAGTGTCACATCCTTACCCCCACATTTCAAAGTCTCATTCCAATCCTTCGCACTCCAGTGACACATCTATACCTCCACATTCCAGTGTCACATACTTACCTCCACATTCCAGTGTCACATACCTATCCTTTCACATTCCAGTGTCACATCCCTATCCTTCCACATTCCAGTGTCACATCCTTACCCCCACTCTCCAACGTCACATTCCACATTCCAGTGTCACATCTCTATCCCTAACACTGCAGCGTCACATTCTTATCCGTTCACATTCCAGTGTCACATCTCTATCCTTCCAGGCGCCAGAGTCACAACCTTACTTCCTTGCATTTCAGAGGCACATTCATATCCCCCATGTTCCAGCGTCACACCACAATCACCCCACATCCCAGTCTCACATCCCGTTTTCCCCAAAGTAATTAAAACATATGCAAATTTTACGGTATCCAGAATTACTCCCCGTGTCACTTGTATTTGTGAGAGGCGTGAAGCAGATTGACCCAACCTTGTAATTATACTTTTGGGAATGCGTTTATTTAGAGTAATTTATAGGGTTGGATACTTTACCCCCATAAGAGCTATTATCGCATGGAGTAACGAGTGGGGTGCAAGTTTTACATTGTCCAATGAAGTTGGCAGCAGCTGACATTATTTTCTTAGCATCGGTTAGCATCAATATTTGTCCATTTTTTTTCTTTTTAACAAATATTAACATAAGTTTATGCGGGACATAGTACTGTATATCAAATTATGTAATTTCTTTTCTAATTCTCCTCACTACTTTTAAGGTAACGGTTACATTTTCGCTCTCAAGAACTGTGTTTCCGTGCAGACTTCTTGCCAATAGTCTTTTAAACTTGAGCTTAGCCCAGGTGTTCACCTATCTGCAGCTTATTTCACGTAATTCATTGACATAAAATTACGATACCATGGAGCTACATCATTCCATACCTCTCTGTGAGCATCATAATATATTCCAATGCTATTCTGTTGCTACAAATGAACATTGAACTCAGCCTTCAACTGTCAGTATCTTTGATATCTTGTAGTTCTACAGCCTTTAAATCTACCTTTTCCCCTCCCTTCAATCTGGTGACATATTTCACTCCATTCTTCCCACCGCCACAAAATTATATTCAAATTAAAAGAGATCTCATACACCTCTATTAGTGAGGTTAATGAAGAAGGCTACCTCTAGCCCGTTCACTTCGAAAGGTCTCTATCTATCTATTTATTGCCAGACGTCAAAATCCAGTAAGGGGTGGCCATTTGACTTTGAGTTATTGGTTTTACGTGGAGGGGCACTAACTCTCCACCAACCCACTTGTTGACACGTAGGGAGCACGTATGGGTTGGTTATATGGTTACCACCCAGCGTTGTAAATGGTTTCCTGGCTTACAGGAAACCATTTGGCTTGTCACTCAATGTAAAGTCACCTGTAAAGGGAAGAAGAGCAACAATAAGTGACAGGAAAGATGGAAGATATAGGAAGAGAGGAGGGCAGGCACAAAAAAAGAATGATAAAGGCTAAGGAAGAAGTAGGCAGCACTACATCAAGTGAGTGGATGATGGTCGCCACCACCTACCACCAGCAGAGCTTAATTAAATTGTCTGAAAGTAGCAAGAAAAACTGAAAAGTTTACGCTCATTATTTAAACGGATTACTGGACGATTCTGAAGTACTTTTCTTCCATAATCATTTTATTTTTCTTACGGCAAGCATGTATTTTATCAGGGGACGTGTCACTTGCGATTTTCTTATATTATTTTCAGATTCCTGGTCATCATTGTTTTCGGGATGCCGGTGAAATTTTTGCTGTGCTCTATGCATCTCAAGGGCTTTCGATAGAGTCTGGAACAAACTTTAATTTTCAAGCTGCCATCCTATGGTTTTCATTCCATTTTCTGTGTCTTTATTTCAAGTTTCTTCACTGTTTGTTGTATGGTTGCGGTTGTGACGGCAGCTGGGGTAAAAATAATCTTGTTGTTATTTATGCATCAAAGACGCAGTTCTTACACCTATCAACCCGTCAAAATCTTCAACAGGTATACCCACAAATGTTTAATAATATTCAGCTTAATCCTGCATCATCCTTGAACATGCTTGGGGTTTCATTTACTCGGGACTTATCTTGGAAAGATCATATTACATCTCTTGTAAAATCTGCTTCCAAGAGATTGGGTGTGCTAAGCCGACTCCGTTCTTTCTTTACCCCTGCACAATTGTTGACTCTATACAGGGGTTTTATCCGCCCCTGTGTGGAGTACAACTCTCATGTGTGGGGAGGCTCCCCACACACAGCTCTTCTCAATAGGGTAGAGTCAAAGGCTTTTCGTCTCATTAACTCTCCTCCTCTTACTGACTCCCTTCAACCTCTGTCGCTTCGCCGCACTGTTGCATCTTTATCTCTTTTCTATCGCTACTTTCATGGTCACTGCTCCTCTGAACTGTCTGCATGCATTCCTCCACCTCTACGACGGGCGCGTAGCACCCGTCTAGCAGCAAACTCTCATCCCTTTTCTGTCCAACTCTCTAATGCAAGAGTTAACCGTTACTCCCAGTCCTTCATTTATGGAACAGGTCAACTCTGGAACTGTCTCCCTCTGTCTGTATTTCCTACTTCCTATGATCTCCAGGCTTTCAAACGCAGTGTGTCCAGGCATTTCGAAATGAATGGATCTTGAATTTGGCTCTCTCTTGTATTTTGTTTTTCTCTTGGAGGGAACTCTTGCGGGCTCATGGTCTTTGGTTCCTTCTTCCTCGCATAAAAAAAAAAAATCTGGGGTTATAAAAAAAAAAAAAATCCTCGGAGTTCTGTCCTTTAATCAAGTCTTCCTCTTTTTCATCCGTGGCCTTCGGAGTTCTGTATCTCGCCCTGTTCTCTGAAGCGGTGATGTGTCCCCCTTACACTTTCCCATCACAAGTCAACACAACAATCAATGGGTGAGGCTTAGGCCCACCTGACTTCTACTTTGTCTCTTGTTCTGTTAAAATAAATGAAACAAAATAAAAATCAATTCCTTCATTTTTCAACTAGCCAATATTTCCATCATAACTGTCACCTTACATTCTAAAACTCACAGCTCAATTCTTCATCTGACAGTATCTTTGGTGTCTGTTTTCTCGTGATCCATCTTTGAAGGACCACATTAGTTCCTTTGAAAATCAGCTTCACAGATGTTATGTGTATTGTACCGACTCCTTGATTCTTTTATTTCTACTCAGTAACTGGTTTTATACAGGTGATTTATAAAGCATTTCTTCTCATTAGTTCCCATCCTCTCACAGGCTCCCATGAGGTTTTTTCTTCACTGGAATGATGCATCTCTCTCTCAGTTGTCTGTTGCTACTAGTCTGGACGTCGATTTGCTACTCTTTAACTACATCTCTTCCATTATGGCAAGAACGCAATACCCGTCTAGCCACAGTCTCCCCCTTTTTGTGTCTGCCAGAGTTAACCGGTGATCATACTCTCATATAGTCTGCTGGTCAGCTCTGATATAATTATCTTCCTCGGTTTGTCTCCCTCAGTGCCTGTGATCTTCAGTCATTTAAGCCCAGTGTGCCTAGGTATCTCGAAATCAATGGACCGTGATTTTGTGTCCTTTGTTATATTTTCTTTAGCGAGAAGATTTTTTTTTATTTTTCAGTCTTTGGTTCCTCCGTTTATTTATGAAAAAGAATGTCGTTAATTTTGTTCGACATCACAGATCACTGTGAAGTACAAGTCACCTCACACGCACCTCACATACCCATATCCCAAACTGCGACAGGACAAACTGCCATAATTCACACAACCACATGACATACTGCCACGACACACACTGCCACAACATACATTGCCACACCACGCATTGCCATACAAAACACTGCCCAGCCTCAAACTACCACACGCCAAACACACGCGACTCATGCTGTAACATACACTATATCTATATATATATATATATATATATATATATATATATATATATCTTACAGTTACAGCTCGCACCGAAACAAAAGCTGACAAACAGACTACCAAGTACACAGATGGTGAAAGGCAGAATCGAAATAATAAGTAGAGGCAGTGTGGCAAGAATGAACGGAGAAAGGGGCAGAGAAAGTGAGACACACAGACACACAGAATGGAAAAGAGACAGAACCACAAGGACAGAAACAAACAAAGTGAAAGAGGGAAGAGGGTGAGCCTATACCAAGATGCGAGGGTTGAGTGAGCTGTCAGATCTGCAGGCCGGATTTATTCATGGGAGGCACCATGTTGCAACCGGGATGTAAAGATGAGGGCAAGACTAAGACAGATTGTGAAATGCACATAGGAAGAGAACCAGGCACAGGGAGGAAGTGGTGGGATGCAAGAGAGAGAGAGAGAGAGAGAGAGAGAACTCATGAAATGCAGAAAGGAAATGAAACGGGTGTAGAGGGTGATAGACGCAGGAGGAAATTGACAGACAGGGAGACAGCCAGTTTGCGGAAGTGAGAGACGGAAATGGAGAAAGAGATAGATGAAGAGTGATAAGGCCAGGTAGAAGAACAGGAGTGTGGTAAGGAGGAGTAAAGGGAAGAGGAGAAAAACAGTGATAAAGACCGACAGACAAGTACAGGGATCGATAAGAAGGAAGGACAGTTCGTGAAACTTGGAAGGGAAGAAAGGCAGTTGGAGGGAGGCAACAGATGGCAGAGAGAGAGAGAGAGAGAGAGAGAAGGGGAGACAAACACAGAGTACGGCAAAGATGGAAACTTGTGAAATGCCGAAGGGATTGATTGATTGTAGTAAAAACTGGCGGGCAACTGCTAAGGTCATATGCCGCCGGACAACAAGCTAAAACACATGATAAATAAATAGTGCATAGTTAATAACTTTTTCTAGAAATAATACACTGAAAATAATAAAAGAATAGTTAAAAGAGAAAACAATTTCTTATAAAAGTGGAAGGAGGACCGCCTCCTGAAGAAAACCAAAAACATCAGTAAAATCAATATGGGCTCCACCAAGCATCGAGGAGAGACAGTAGGCACCATCTACCCCTGTATACCTATGGAGGAATCTCCGACGCAGGTCCCCCAAACTTGGACACTCGACCAGCAAGTGACGGACAGTAAGGGGAACAAAACAATTATCACAGTACGGTTGAGTCTCGCCACTCATCAGGAACTCATGTGTAAGCCGAGAGTGCCCAATGCGAAGCCTAGCAAGAGCTACCTCCAATCGCCGAGGCATGGAAGGGAGAACCCTTGGCACAACCACTCTCTGGAAGACCTCTTTCAGCTTATTATGAGCAACACCATCCCAGCGTCTCTGCCAACACACATGCATTCTGTCCCGCAAGTAAGGTGTTAGATCAGATGCAGGAAGCAGATATTCTGTTGGGGGCTGTTGAGTAGCCGCAGCCTTGGCCAATGCATCCGCAGTCTCATTGCCCACCACACCAACATGAGCGGGAACCCAGCAAAAATCCACTCTCATCCCCCGACGACGAATGAGGAACAGCCACTCCAAAATAGCTAAAACTAAGGGATGGGAAGAGTTACAAGAGTCTAGGGCCAAAAGCGTCCCTTGAGAGTCGCTAAAAATAGTAAAATAATTGTCAGGATGAACAAACACCAACTTCAAGGCTAAAATGATGGCTGACAACTCTGCAGTAAAAACTGAGGCAACCAAAGGAAGACTACCTCCACGGCGAAAATTGGGAAATACCACTCCAAAACCAACACCTGATGCGGATTTAGAGCCATTAGTATACACAGGCACAGAACCACTATGACTAGAAGCATGTTCTAAAAATAACCTTAAAAGACACTGAAGAGCAACAAAATCCTTTGAACCTGCAATAGGCCTGCAGAAAGTTACCTTGGGCAATATCCAAGGCGCAACCCTCGGGATCCGAACAGGACTGACAAGAACTGCCGACAAACCAAACCCCTCCATTATATCCTGAACCCTATAGCCAAATGGACGAGGCATGCGAGGGTATCTACTATAACACAAAAGACAAGACTGTTTCGTCACATCCTCATAGATAAGTGAGTCTGGAAGGCGACGAATCCGGAGCCAGCACCGTACTGCAACAGACTGACGCAGTAGATCTAAGGGAGGCACACCAGCTTCCACCAATAAGCTGGGAATTGGTGAGGACCGAAAAGCCCCAGTTGCAAGGCGAAGACCAGTATGATAGACAGCATCTAGAGTTTTTAGTCTTGATTCTGTGGCAGAGGAATATACCTCACAGCCATATGACAGCTTAGAGGTTACAAATACCTGAAACAAATGCAAGAGTGTCCTTCGATCAGCACCCCAAGAGGTAAGGGACAGAACCCTCAATAGATTGAGAGCCTTCATACATGATGTTTTAAGATCTGCCAAGTGTGAGACCCATGTCAAACGACAATCAAAAGTCAGGCCGAAGAATTTCGTCTCTGTCACACAACGGAGTCTCCTGCCACAAAGCTGGAGATCAGGGTCCGGGTGTACCCCTCTCATCCTACAGAAGTGCATAGCCACAGTCTTTGAAGGGGAAAACCGAAAACCCTTGGAAGTGGCCCAGGCAGAAATCTTGTCCAAGGCAAGTTGCATCCGCCGCTGAATAACAGACATGCGGGAGCCAGAAAACCATATAGCTAAGTCATCCACATAAAGGGATGAGGATACCCCAGCAGGCATAGTGTCAGTGATACCATTGATGGCCACTGCGAACAAATGCCGAAGGGAGAAGAGAGGAAAGAGAAGGGAAGGAAATGGAGAGGGAGGGAGAAGCAGCCAGAAACACAGATATGAGAGGAGAGGAATAGAAGACTTATAAAAATAAATGTGGAGAGAGAGAGAGAGAGAGAGAAGGGGGGGGGGGGGACATACAGACTAGTGATGGTCTTAATGTATGTTTTTCAACTTTCGCGAATAAGAATGCTAATGTAAATATGAATGTTCAATATTCGCGAATACTAATGCGAATGCGAATAATCTGTTTGATGACATAGAAACCTGAGTTATTCATTTTCTTATGAATAAATTTCATTGTATAAGTTTCAGATACAGAAAATTGAATGATCAAATTTCTATCAATTTTCTATGTTACCAGGATGCGAGACGAGGATCCAACATGCACGCGTCCCCCAGGGATATCAGTCACGTCCTGGACGAACTTCGAACGAACCCAGGACAGATCATGCCAGACAGGCGTTCACTCTCTCTCTCTCTCTCTCTCTCAGAAGTCCTAGGTCCTTTTTTTGGTTGAGCTAAAAATCTGGAGATTACACACTTTTCAGTGAGAAATTCTGGAAATCTGTCATTAGGCAAAAAATCTGGGGAAATCCAGTCTTTTCTGGGAATCTGGCAACACTGCATGATACAGCAAGCAGCTGGCAGACTAGCCTAGAATACTCGTTCAACTCGCGCTTTTAACTCTTTATTTGATTTTGTATAAACTTTATAAATAAAGCGCCAATAATAATACTCGCAAAATACTCGCATGACAACAAGCGAATGCAAATGCGAATGCGAATATCGAAAAATATGCGAATATTCCGAATGCGAATGCGAAGGCGAATATTCGAACCATCACTAATATTAGTCAGGGAGAGTAAGAGAGAGAGTGACAGAAAACAGAAAAGAGAACTGAAGAAAGAGAAGAGATGAGACGGGCATGAAAGGGAAGAGAAACAAATAAGGTCGTGGTGAAGAGGAGAAAGATGGAGGTGATGGCCAAGGACAGAGACGGAACCCGACTGACAGAAAGGCTTTTTTTTTTTTTTTTTACTCTGATTTTGTTCAAGACTCGTTTGCTTTTCTCTCACTACACCAATTTTCTTTACTACTTTTTTGTCCAATTCATCTTTCAGAAAGATTACGTAAAGTATCGAGAGGAACGTGTACAGTCTTCTTGCACACACACACACACACACACACACACACACACACACACACACACACACACACACATTGAATAAGAGAAAGACAAACAAACATACTGAAAGGCAAACACACTCACATATAGTCAGACAGAAAATCAGAAAACATAGTCTACACACACACACACACACACACACACACACGTATGCCAGATCTGCCACCCTCAAAGCGGTCGTGCTATAGAATTGCATTAACTATGCTTTAATTGTTTCTCTTCCTCTCTTACTTGGATTCATACGCTTTACCTTGGAAGGAGAGGAGATAAGGAAGCAAAGCACAGCAGGAGAGGGAATGAAATGATAAGGGAGGGAAGAAGAAAAGGGAAGGAAAAAGGGAAGATTGAAATCAGAAGAATGGAAGAGTAAAGGGAAGGAGAAGCAGAAAGATAAAGGTCTGAAGGAAAGTAGTGAAGAAGAGAGGAAGGAAGGGACGAATATTTAAAAACTGGAGGGAGGAAGAGAAGACCTGACAAAGGAAGGAAAGGGTGGAGGGGGACAAAAAGGGAGAAAAGAAGGGAGGCAAGGGAGTCATAGAATGAAAAACAGTTAGAAGGGAAGGAGAAAAGGGAGAGAGAAGGGGAAGGAGAAGCGGAGGGGAAGGAGGGAGGGATAAAGTGATAAAGGGAAAATGGACAGAAATATGGAAGGAGGGAGAAAGTGAAAGAGATATGCAGGGAAGAGGAGAAGCTGGTAAAGAAGAAGAGATAGAGAGGTAATGAAGACGAGAATGAGGTAGTGAAGGGGAAAGAGAGGACGGGAGGGAGGAGGAGAAGAGGGAATAAAAAAGACGGGATGATGCTGTCCGACAAGTAAGACACTTCAAGAGAAAACGGGGGAGCAGAAGCAAGTGAGGGAGGAGGTAAGAAAGGTGGAGGAGGAGGAAGAAGAGGAGAGAGACACAAATGATTGAAAGTGAGGGATGTTGTTCGCGAGGGGGAATTCCAAAGGGAATTAAAAAAAGACACCAAATACAGTCCAACAACCTTGTTCAACTCCAACATTCATTCAGGCAAAGAATCTTAAACCTGCTCGTTATTTCATGGGGCAACCATTGCAGACTTTTACACACTATTGGAGAAAAATTCTTGACACTTTGTCATTAGGGCCAACGTGTACGCCAAAAGCACCCCAAGTTAATATTTTCAGTTCGGAGATGTCTTTCATTTGTTCTTTCTCCCTGCCTTCAGATAGTTCGTTTGGGGGAAACCTCTTGTAGGAATGGAATTAAAGAAGGCTGTATCTAAACCTGCTATTGCACAGTTATTCCAAAACTGAACAAAATCGTCCGAACACAGCAGGAATTAAATAAAGAGGACGACATAGGAAACTAAAGAGCAAGTAATGCTGCTAAATTTTTTTATTCCCCCCCACACACACATTAGAGAGAGAGAGAGAGAGAGAGAGAGAGAGAGAGAGAGAGAGAGAGAACTATAGACATAGTTACCACTGTAGGCTAGGACTGTTCATAACTCAGCATAAGGTTGGTTTGACGTGCAGATTTTAAAAAGTGTTAGTAACTGGGTAGATACATTTGTATGTCATACCCGCAAATGCAATTTTGCTTACCGTACCATTAACTCCATACGTAGTACAATGATAGGCTAATAACTATCAATACCGTAGTCATATTATCCATGAAGGAATTATCATAGACATAGTTATACTGTAATGAGGAAAGTTTTGTTTAGGTTATGAATTACTGTCATGGTTTTTTTGCATTAGTGACGCATCTGTACAGCATATATCCTTAACCAGTGTAACCAGCTCTTGCATGCTGATTTTGTGACATCAGTATCATGTAATTAATGTGGCAACTTTATGGCACCTTTGATTTCCACTAATGCAGCAGACATTGTGAATACATAACTCAGCGTGACAGTTTTTATGTTTGCAATGTTATTTCAAAAAATATTTCTGCACTACGTTATTATACATTTTCAGTAAAGTATGGAGACGTACACCATTGAAGAATATGCTGATATGCACCTAATTTACAGTGTGGCAGATGGAAATGCTGCACATGCTATACACCTGTATGAAGAAAGGTACCCCAACCGAAGGCGACCAAATATTCGGACATTCGTTGCCGTTGATCGAAGGCTGCGGAAAACAGGCTCATTTCATCGCGGCACTGCAGATACTGGGGGACATAACCGACGTAGAAATGCCACTGATGATCAAATTTTGAACCAGGTAAATGATGAGCCATCTACGAGTACACGATCAGTTGCCGTTGCAGTAATCACGTCGCAGTCAACTGTGTGGGGGTGCCTGAAAAAACAATCAAAACCCATATCACATTTAGAAGGTACACGACGGGTTGACTTTTGCCGTTGGTTCTTACGACAGAATACTGAAGATCCTCAGTTCAAGAACACCATCTTATTTACAGACGAGGCAACGTTCACAAGAGATGATATTTTCAATACTCACAACATGCACACGTGGGTGCATGGTAACCCTCACTCAGCCATATGTAAAGGCAACCAGGTGAAATTTGCAATACACATTAGGGCAGGCATTGTAGGGGATAACGTCATCGGGCCACACGTACTACCAGGAACTTTAAATGGAGAGGTACACAGTCGTTTCCTGGAGGACACACTGCCACTGCTATTTGAGGATGTGTCGCTATAAGACAACGCATGTGGTTCATGCATGACTGTGCACCAGCCCATTTTGCCCGACCATCTTGAGAATTTCTGGATATGACATATCGCAATAGATGGATTGGACATGGTGCCCCTATTCCCTGGCCACCAAGTTCACCTCATCTTAATCCTTTGGATTCTTATCTTCGGGGTCATTTCATGTCTCTGGTTTATGTTTGGGAGGTAGAAACACGGATGAATTGTTGCAACGCAATACTGACAAGCGTAAGCAAATCAAACATACACCAGGTATTCTTGAACGTGTCCGACAGTCAATGCTCCGACGTGTAAATGCATGTATTGAAGCAGCAGGAGGCAATTTTGAGCATTTACCATCAGGAGTAGACTGTAGCACCAGTCGAGCAAGGCAATACTCCCAAGGTGAATGGAAAGCTGATGAGAGGGAGAGTGGGAGCTCCCATTTCATCAGCTCTCGGGACTAGGTCCTGACCATCCCTCTTTGCTGAACTTTTTCAGTGTCTTAGTAACACAGAGAGTAGGCCAGCATGCTCTCCAGTACAAGTTTCTCTAACTATCAACACCAAACTACATGCACAGTACCCACTACACTTCCTTTTCCAAAATTGAAAGAAATCATGGCAGTGCAACACGTGGCCTCGGAGTCCCCAGAGGGGGGACCATAAATGCCCCCACCTTCCGCCCCTTTCCCGGTGACGACTTGAGCTGCCATGAACCACTGTCTGATTCTCTTCTTCTTCATTTCTGCAACATACGTGGCCTTTCCTCTAACTTTTGCTCTGTTGAGCACCACCTCTCCTTCTCTAAACCTCACCTTCTTTTTCTAACTGAGACTCAGCTGTCTGAGGCAACTGACAGCAGACCCTTTTCTGTATCCTCCTACTTTCTCTATACTCATTTCAAAGCCAAAGGTGGCTGTTGTGTATATATATGCAACGACTTATCTTGCTCTTGTGTTCCTGAACTCGGTTCTTCTGAATTCTCTACACTCTGGCTTCGGTTTTCCTGTCATTCTCTGACTAAATATATATGTGCTGTTTAATTATCTCCTAATTCTACAGACTATCAAAAACTCTTCGACTCTCTCACTTCTACGATGGCACACTTTCTATCCATTTCTCCTTTCTCTGAAATCTCCATTCTAGGAGATTTCAATGTTCACCACCACCTTTGGCTCTCCTCTCCTTTCACTGATCCACCTTGTGAACAAGCATACACCTTTTCTATTTTTAATGACCTAGAGCAGCTTGTACAACACCCTACCCATATCCCTGACCGCCTTGGAGAGAGCTCCAACATACTTGACCTATTCCTTACAACTAATCCTTTTACTTACACTGTTAATCTTTCTTCTCCATTGGGCTTCTCCGATCACAACCTCATCACCTTAACCTGTCCTATCGCACCGGTACGGCCTGTGGACCCTCCAAAGAAACGTCGTGTGTGGCACTTTGGAGTTGAGGATTGGGAGGCCCTCAGGCAGTACTTCTTTGATTTTCTCTGGAATGATTATTGCTTCCGTGGCCGGGAGCCATCTGGGTGTGCCTTGCGCAGTACAGAGGTTATTCTCTTGGGCATGGAAGCATACATTCCTTTCTCATATCTTCTGAGTAATGCAAGAAAGCCTTGGTTTAATCACGCTTGTTCTAATGCTATCGGCAACAAGGAGAGGGCCTATAAAAGGTACCGGAGCCAGCCCACCCCTGAATCACATCTTTTATACGTTTCTGCCCGGAATCATGCTAAGTCTGTTTTTCACTCTGCTAAAAATAATTTCATCTGTACTAAATGCTCTTAACTCTCCAACTCGAATTTTCCCACTCCTTCTGGCACCTTGCCAAAAACCTTTCTAACAACTTTACCTCATCATCCTTCCCTCCTCTTTTCTACTCTGATGGCTCTGTAGCTATTTCTTCTACTGATGAAATAGATCTCTTTGCTCAGACTTTCTCCTCCAATTTCACCTTAGACGATTCCGGTGCTGTTCCTCCACCACTTCCCCCTTCTGACTTCCTCATGGCTGACATTAACATTTCTTCAGCTGATGTATTTTCTGCCATCACAGGCCTCAGTATTAACAAGGCATATGTGCCTAATGGAGTCCCTCATGTTGTTCCCAAGAACTGTGCTTTTGTGCTTACACCCTGCCTAGGCAAACTATTTCACCTTTGTTTATCAACTCGTACCTTTCCTTCTTGCTGGAAGTTTGCTCTCATTCAGCCAGTCCAAATGAAGGGTGACCATTCCTAACCCTCTAACTATCGTCCAATTGCTTTAACATCCTGTGTCTCAAAAGTTTTCGAGTCATTTCTTAATAGAAAAATTTTAAAGCATCTTTCCTATCACAACCTTCTTTCTGATCGTCAGTATGGGTTCCGTCAGGAACGCTCCACTGGCGATCTTCTCACCTACCTTTCAGACTCCTTGTCATCCTCCTTTCGGGACTTTGGCGAAAGCTTTGCCATTGCACTTGACATCTCAAAGGCTTTCGATCGAGTCTGGCATAAATCTTTAATTTCCAAGCTGCCCTCTTACGGTTTCTATCCTTCTATCTGTGCCTTTATCTACAGTATAGCTTCCTTTCTGGTCGTTTTATAGTCGCTGTTGTAGACGGCCATCGTTCTTCTCCTAGATCTATCAACAGTGGTGTTCCTCAGGGCTCTGTCCTATCACCAATTCTCTTCCTTTTATTCATCAATGACCTTTTAAGCTGTACATCTAACCCTATCCACTCATATGCTGATGACTCCACCCTTCACCTTTTCATTCGGTTCTCGCAACGTTCATCTCAGCAGTTACTTCAAGAAACAAGGGATGAGGCTATGGCACACCTAATGTCTGACCTGGCTTGTATCTCTGACTGGGGAAAAATAATCTGGTTGTTTTTAGTGCATCAAAGACTCAGTTTTTACATCTATCAACCCGACATTATCTTCCACAGGTATACCCACTAATGTTTAATATTATTCAGCTAATCCTGCATCATCCTTGAACATGCTTGGGGTTTCATTTACTCGGGACTTATCTTGGAAAGACCGTATTACATCTCTTGTAAAATCTGCTTCCAAGAGATTAGGTGTGCTAGCCGACTCCGTTCCTTCTGTACCCTTGCACAATTGTTGACTCTATACAGAGGTTTTATCTGCCCCTGTTTAGAGTACAACTCTCATGTGTGGGGAGGCTCCCAACATACAGCTCCTCTCAATAGGGTGGAGTCAAAGGCTTTTCGTCTCATCAACTCTCATCCTCTTACTGACTCCCTTCAACCTGTCTCTTTGTCGCACTGTTTCATCTTTATCTCTTTTCTATTGCTACTTCAATGGTCACTGCTCCTCTGAACTGTCTGCATGCATTCCTCCACCTCTACGACGGACGCGTAGCACCCGTCTAGCAGCAAACTCTCATCCTTTTTCTGTCCAACTCTCTAATGCAATAGTTAACCGTTACTCCCAGTCCTTCATTTATGCAACAGGTCAACTTTGGAACTGTCTCCCTCTGCCTGTATTTCCTGCTTCCTATGGTCTCCAGCCATCTCGAAATGATCGGATCTTGAATTTTGCTTTCTCTTGTATTTTGTTTTTCTCTTGGAAGGAACAGTAATTGCGGGGTAGCTGCCTTTGGTTCCTTCCTTTTCGCATAAAGAAAAAGTGGCAATGAAAAGTCAGTATTTACCAATAAAAAGGTGAAAGTTCTATGGTAGTTTCACTCCACATCTCCGTACATAAATACCACACTTTAAATTTATCATTTCATGATAACTAAGCAGAATCCGACATTTTACCATGGTACATTGTGTATTAGAATTGTCCAAGGATTTCATCCTTCAATTCAATGTAGTGTTTGCTGAAACATCCTGTATATGAAATTACTGAAACTAATCCTCAGTGCATATTTTATAAACGCCAGTCATTCAGGCAATTCAGTAAACCATTTGCCTGATAATTTTAAAACTAGATGGACGCCTGGTGGTCTAGTGGGTAAAGAACGATGTAATTAGACGTGACCAATAAGGATTTAAAAACCGAAAGAGGGAAACTAATGATTACACCGTTCACAGAAGAGGAACTGGACAAGTGAAGTTCATAGTCGATTATAATTCATAGTAGACAAATTATTGGCCTACAACAAGTTAAGTGTATGTCTACACAAGTAATAAAACATCTTAACATAAACTGATTATATATATATATATATATATATATATATATATATATATATATATATATATATATATATATATATATATATATATATATAAGTATGGCTGTGGCTGAGAAGAGACGTGCATATGAAGTGTGGCTGCAGAGGAAAGATGAGATGTCATATGAAAGGTATAAGGAAAAGAGGAATAGGGCGAGAAGGGCTGTGCGTGATGCTAAAGCGGCAACAGATGAGAGGTGTGGTAGGTAGCTGACAGAGAATTTTCAACAGAATAAGAAAATTTTTTGGAAGGAGGTGAAAAGGGTGCGAAAGGGAGAGTCTGGGAAGGAAGAAAGAGTAAAAGCAGAGGATGGAAGGATGTTAATTGAGATGGATGCAGTAAGGAAGAGATGGGCAGAGTATTTTGAAAGATTGTTAAATGCAGAAGAGGAAAGGGTGGCTGAGAATGTGGCGGATGGAAGGGTGCAAGGAATAAATGCGTTGGGAGAGTTGAATGATTCTTTGATCACGAAGGAGGAAGTGAAGGCAGTAAAGGAGATGAAAACAGGGAAAGCTGCAGGTATGGATGGGTGTGCTGTGGAATACCTGAAGGGTGGTGGAGTGACTATTGTTGACTGGTTAGTAAGATTGTTGAATGTGTGCTTTGTGAAAGGTATGGTGCCAGTTGACTGGGCAAGTGCTTGTGTGGTCCCATTGTATAAAGGCAGGGGTGATAAGTATGAATGTACTAGCTTTAGGGGTATAAGTCTGTTGAGTATTGTAGGTCAGGTTTATGGTAGAGTGTTAATAATGAGAGTTAGAGAGGGTACAGAGGGAGTGATTGGTGATGAGCAGTGTGGCTTTAGGAGAGGGAGGGGATGCATGGATCAGGTGTTTGCTGTAAGACAAGTGTGTGAAAAATATTTAGTGAAAGGCAAGGACGTGTTTTGGGCATTCATGGATTTGGAGAAAGCGTATGATAGAATTGATAGGGAGGCTTTGTGGACTGTTTTAAGATTGTATGGACTTGATGGTAGGTTACTAAAAGGGGTGAAAAGTTTTTATGTAAATAGTAGAGCGTGTGTAAGAGTGGGAAATGCTGTGAGTGATTGGTTTCCCGTGAGAGTGGGGCTGCGACAGGGATGTGTGATGTCGCCTTGGTTGTTTAATATTGACATGGATGGTGTTGTAAGGGAGGTGAATGCAAGAGTTTTAGGTGGAGGTCTGAGTCTGGTGAATGTTGATGGTGGAGAGTGGAATCTGAAGCAGCTGCTGTTTGCAGATGATACTGCACTGGTGGCTGATTCAGAGGAGAGATTGAGACAGTTGGTAGAGGAGTTTGGAAGGGTGTGTGAAAGGAGGAAATTGAAAGTAAATGAGAATAAGAGTAAAGTGATGAAGTGTACGAGGTTGGTAGATGGTAGGGGGATGAATATAGTTTTGAATGGCGAGTTGCTTGAGGAGGTAGATTGTTTTAAATATCTAGGGTCACATGTTGCTGTGGATGGAAGAATAGATGCAGAAGTGAAGTTTAGAATAAATGAAGTAAGAAATTTGCTGGGAGGAATGAAAAAAGTGTTTAGATGTTGTTCGCTTAGAATGGATGTAAAGAGAAGGCTGTATGAGGGTGTTGTGGTACCGACTGTGTTATATGGGGCTTAAACATGGAATATGGGTGTAGCAGAGAGGAAAAGTTTGAATGTAATGGAGATGAGGTGTCTGAGGAGTATGTGTGGAGTGACGCATATGGATCAAGTGCGAAATGATGAAGTGCGAAGGAGAACTGGAGTTGTTCGGGAGATGGCTTGTAGAGTTGAGCAGAGGGTGTTGCAATGGTTTGGGCATATGGAGAGAATGGATAATGAGCGATTGGTGAAAAAGATAACTAGATCTGATGTGAGAGGTGTATGGCTGAGAGGAAGACCACGAATAGGATGGATGGACAGTGTGAAGAGAGCGCTGGATGCGAGAGGGATGTCGGTTGAGCAAGGAAGAGTGGCTGTGCGTGACAGAAATAAATGGAGAGAAATTGTGAATGAATAAGTGATGACGCAGCCCTGAGGGGATATTCTCCCGCATTGATCTGATCAGCTAGTCAGGTTAGGTGCGGGTAAGGGGATGGGTCTGTTATGATGTGGCAGGGGTAAACCAGCTCTGCTGTTGGGCCCTGCTGCAGATGTCACTGATCACATTGCGCAGTTGACTCTTGTGCGGTGTGGTGCGGTGAGGATCTGTCCATTCTCCCTTTTGGGGCTAAGATGCGAATGAATGTGTTTGAATGGATGAGTAATTGAGGATTGTGTCGTCTTGTCTTGGCTACCTTCCTTTCCTTGGGGGAAGCAGCCTAGGTATATAGACAGATAGATAGATAGATATATAAGTGTGTGTGTGTGTGTGTGTGTGTGTGTGTGTGTGTGTGTGTGTGTGTGTGTGTGTGTGTGTGTGTGTGTGTGTATAATCTTATTTGTTCATTAGTTAATACAGTATTTGTACATTGTTGTCCAATCAGTAGGGTCAGGACTCGGGGCTAAGCTACTCATTTATTGTCTCTTTTCTTCTCTCTTTTCCATTATATATCTATTCTAACATTTATTCAATACTTTCCTCCAGTTTCTCTCTCTCTCTCTCTCTTTATCCATTGTTCGTTGTCGTTCGAGCGAGAAAAGCGAGTGGGTGCATTTACTTCACCCCAAATGTGATGTGTAAAATTCATGCCTCATTGCTTGAAACCTTCCCTGGTTGAAGAAAATCAAAATGATTTTTTTCTTCATCTCAAGTGAATAAATCGCGAGAGGTACCCTAACAATTTTCAGTTTGAAGTCGCCATGAAAATTGTCTTCCAAAAGTACCAGATGCTTCCCCTCAGATAGCCAACTACAACCAAAAAACGTCAAAAGTAATCCCACTAGGCAAGAATAGAGCACTATAGGTGTGTGTGTGTTTTCCTCAGGTGTTGGGCCAATCATATCATACCGTACCTTTTTGAAACCGACCAGAATATTGCCTTCTGGTGATATCAGAAATTAACCAAAAAATAAAGTCGAAATACAATCTTACTCTTGCACATTCTACGCATGTGGTGTGGTCGCCTTCTTTTTCTTATCTGGAAAATATCGACAATGTTTTCACCGATAGTATCCAATAGGATGGTGCGTCTGTGATACAGTGGTAGAGTGTGCGTCTCGCACGCTGGTGGATGCGGGTTCGCCTCCCGCCAGAGCTGCAAAAACTTTGGGAAGCATTCTCCGAGCCACTCACCGCTTTGGCGGATATAAGGGGTGCTGTGGTTGAACCAGTGTCGCATACTAGTATGCTTGCACCCAGTCGACTTAAGGCAGGCCGATTACACTTGGTTCACAGACTACGCACACATCCAAAGCCCCTCCAGCATTACAGTTACACTCGCAAGCACTTCTCACCCTACATACAGTCTCTACCAGACAGCCTAAGCCACTGGGTAGAGATACATTGGCTGTAACGTCCGTGCTTCGGTAGGGATAGGCCGGTCCTGCAGTGGACACTCAGCGGCTGATAATGATGATGGTGATACAAGAGGATATCGATCTTCATTACGCAAAATTAATAACTGAAAATAAGGTGTTGCATAGTCTTTTAGGAGACATAGGGGCAATAAGGTGCACAATTTGAGGGGCAGAGTTCGTTAAAAAAAAAATGCATCTCATCTTTGTCAGTTACTACGAGAGAGAGAGAGAGAGAGAGAGAGAGAGAGAGACGGGGGGGGGGGGAACCTTTCAACCAACAGATCAAAGAGTGAGGGCTCAAGCTCATGTAAGCCTTACATGTGTACGCCAGTCCATAGCAGGTTTCATGGCACCACTTCCTGAGTGATTAGCACATTGCACCTCAACATACTTCTCTAATGTTACTAACGGAATCTGTGTCTACATTCATACAATATTAAAGACGTAGGAGAGGATGTCATGTTGTGATATGTTAAAGAAATTACTGAAGGAAAGGTTCTACAGCAGGCTTGTGTTTACCTGATAGAACTGGGCCACTCACAACTCAGAGACGAAGTCGTGGTTACGTGAAATTAGATGAGCTTCATTAAAAGTTAGGATGACTGTTATTGGTTACCAGTAAACCAAAAAATAAATAGGGGAGGTAGGAGTATTTATCATGTCAAAACAACCATACTTCTCATCCAACGAGAATCCGTGTCCGCGTTCCGAAATGCAGTGACAGGAGAATTCCTACACAACTGCCTTTGCATTTTATTCTGGATTTTGCGTCTTATCACTCTCGTCTGTTTATATTGCTTTAATCTTTTCAGTTCGAGATGTTTCTTTGTGTTTATTCGATGATATACTGAACATCATATTCAATATTATATTATGCACTATGCATTCAACAATTATATTCAACAGTGGAAGGACCCGGAGTAACGAATGAGTTAATTTATGTTGTGTCTAATCCCTCAAGTTAAAAAAAAAATCATCTGAGGCTACTAATATTATTTCAAAGTAATAAGAATATAATGAAAAGATGTCTTAGTGGTGAGGGCCATAATGTTAAAATACTTTACATAATACCACAATAGAGAAAATTAATGCATCAGAAATACTACTACTACTACTATTACAATGACTACTACTGCTACTACTACTACTATTACTACTACTGCTAATAGTAATAATAATAATAATCTGGTCTTTTGTTTCTCAAAAGCACCAGTTCTTCCACAGGGAATTCACTAGCTCTCGACACAAATATACATTATTTTTACAGTTACAAGAATTGTGACATCTCTCATGTACAATACAAACTTCATCAGTTTAAACAAAAATAAATAAATAAAAATATGAAAGTGGCACTAATTAAACCCCATAATCATCCGTCACAGTACCTCTCTCCAGGTCGTAGCATTTTGAAAAAAGAAAGGTTTTCAGCTGTCTCTTAAAGGATTCAACAGAAGAGAGTTGTCTCATGGAGAAAGGCAATCTATTATATAATCTAGGGGCCCTATACACAAAAAGAACATTCACAGAAAGATGTCTGGTGAATGGCACCAGGCTTGTCAAGACGCAAGGAATCATCTTCATTATGTAACATCACACCCGGGCCTGCCGATGGGAGTTTTATCAGTTCAGCAAGATACTTCGGTTCACCAAACTTAAGAACCTTGAATGTAATAAGATAGAGTTTAAATTCAGTTCTAGCCTTTACTGGTAACCAACGCAGCTCAATTGGGAACGTTCTAGTCGAGGTTCTCGGGGGGAGACCAAAGATAAGCTGCGCTGCCTTGTTCATCGCAGACTGAACTTTTGTTAGTATATTATTTGGAAGACCACTCCACATTGGATTAAAATAACACGAGACAAGACCACTACATGGACCAATGTTAAGAGGCAACGTCTGTTCAGGAATTTTCGCACAGAGTACAGATTTCTGATATGCAAGTTACACCCTCTGACAACTTGATTAATATGTTCCTTGTAATTTAACTTTGAATTAAACACCCAGATTTCGAACAGAACTGACTGGATGAAGCTGTGACACACCAGTGTTCAAAGCCAGGGCATTTTCAGTGTCGTCACCCCTTCTGTTTCCTCTGATGATGATCTCAGTTTTACCATCATTCAGCTTAAGTTTCCTCTTAGCCATCCAGTTCTTAATATCGGACAATAGAGATTCAAGTTTATTCTTAGTATCTTTGATATCTGACATCTTAACATAGAGTTGGGTGTCGTCAGCATAAAAATGATAGGACAGTTAATGAGCATCGTGTAAAGACGTTAAGCTACTCCTGTAGATATTACATAGAACTGGACCCAAAACTGATTCTTGAGGGACTCCGAGTAATAGGGGAGCAAAATCAGAGCTAGCGTAATCAACAACCACTCTCTGAGATATATCCGACAGATACGACTTAAGGAGCAAAAGAGCACTACCACGAACGCCATAAAAATACAGATCATCCAAAAACAGTTTATATCTACTGTAACAAAAGCTGCAGAAAGATCCAACAGAACTAGGAGAGAGGACATCCCACTACAGGTGTTTGCCACCAAGTCACTATGAATTCTTGTTTACGCAGATTAAGTTGAATGGTATTTTCTGTATGCTGATTGAATAACAGGAACAACTCTGTTATGTTCCAGTAGTGGTAAGAGTTGATCAAGCATGGCACGCTCAATAATCTTGGATGAGAAAGACAGGTTAGAGACAGGGCAATAATTTGTCATGCTCTCGACATGAAGGCCAGGTTTCTTGATCAGGGGCCTAAGCAAGTCACGTTTCTCAGTCTGCACAAAATTACTTTCTAAGAAGCATCTATTTATTATGCTGCAGATAAAGTATGCTGTGTGCTCGTACACATCTGGTAGTTGTGGCAAGTTGCACGGATCGAGTGGGAAAAATGTTTTAAGTTCCCTGATGTAACATTTGACTTTACATCAAGTGGATGGAATGCTGAGAGCAAAGGACCCGCTGTGGGCCGTGGTTGGAAGTCAACTGAGTACACTTCAATAGAACTGTTGTCTAAATAATTTCTTATGCGAGATAAAATTTTAACTGTAAAAAATGATGCAAAATCAGAAGCCAATTGGGCATCAGATACGGAAAGCAGATGTGTCAGACACCCAAAGGAATACGAGTATAACACCCAAAGGAGAAAAAGTTAATGTGTCAGAAACCCAAAGGAGGGGAAACATAGTGTGTCAGAAACCCAAAGGAGAGAGAGTTTGTCAGAAACCCAAAGGAGAGAAATTTAATGTCAGAAACACAAAGGAGTGAAAGATAATGTGTCAGAAACTCAAAGGGTAGAAAGTTAATGTGTCAGAAATCCACAGTAGAGAAAATTAACGTGCCAGAAACCCTATGGCTTTATTCAGTGTCATAAAAGGGTTCGTAACAGCACTTCCCGTACTAGCCTACTTGTTTTGAAAGGGAAATAGGTGCATTTATACCGAAGAGGTAGATAAAAAATGGTGTTGGAATCTCAATCGACGAGAATTAGGGAAGTAGAGAAAATATTTAGCCCTTTGAATTCCGAGGCGTTTATCGTTAGTTTGTACTTCCTGCCTTCAGATCATTCGCGAAGGGAAGACCTCTTGCAGTGAAGGGGTTAGCGATGGCTGCATGTAATCCTGCTATTGCCATAAAATCCTTCAAACAAGTTAAAGAAATCGTCTGGACACAGCAAGAATTAAATGAAGGGGACGTCATGCGAAAGAAGTATGAACAGGTAAGGCTAATATGTTTTCCTTCCGCTTTCTTTCTTTATATATATATATATATATATATATATATATATATATATATATATATATATACATATACACCTAGGCTGCTTCCCCCAAAGAAAGGGAGGTAGCCGAGACAGGACGACACACTCCCCATTTACTCATCCATTCAAACACATTCATTCGCATCTTAGCCCCAAAGTGGAGAACGGACAGATCCTCACCGCACCACACCGCACAAGTGTCAACTGCGCAATGCAATCAGTGACATCCGCAGCAGGGTCCGACAGCAGAACTGGTTTACCCCTGCCACATCATAACAGACCCCTCCCTTTACCCGCACCTGACCTGACTAACTAATCAGACCAAATGCAGGAGAATATCCCCTCAGGGCTGCGTCATCACTTATTCATTCACAATTTCTCTCCATTTATTTCTGTCACGCACAGCCACTCTTTCTTGCTCAACAGACATCCCTCTCGCATCCAGCACTCTCTTCACACTGTCCATCCATCCTATTCGTGGTCTTCCTCTCAGCCTTACACCTCTCACATCAGATCTAGTTATCTTTTTCACCAATCGCTCATTATCCATTCTCTCCATATGCTGTGCGTGACAGAGATAAATGGAGAGAAATTGTGAACGAATAAGTGATGACGCAGCCCTGAGGGGATATTCTCCCGCATTTGGTCTGATCAGCTAGTCAGGTCAGGTGCGGGTAAGGGGATGGGTCTGTTATGATGTGGCAGGGGTAAACCAGTTCTGCTGTCGGGCCCTGCTGCGGATGTCACTGATTGCATTGCGCAGTTGACCCTTGTGCGGTGTGGTGCGGTGAGGATCTGTCCGTTCTCCCCTTTGGGGCTACGATGCGAATGAATGTGTTTGAATGGATGAGTAAATGGGGAGTGTGTCGTCCTGTCTCGGCTACCTCCGTTTCCTTGGGGGAAGCAGCCTAGGTATATAGATAGATAGATAGATAGATGCCCAAACCATCGCAACACTCTCTGCTCAGCTCTACAAGCCATCTCCCGAACAACTCCAGTTCTCCTTCGCATTTCATCATTTCGCACTCGATCCATACGCGTCACTCCACACATACTCCTCAGACACCTCATCTCCATTACATTCAAACTTTTCCTCTCTGCTACACCCATATTCCATGTTTCAGCCCCATATAACGCAGCCGGTACCACAACACCCTCATACAGCCTTCTCTTTACATCCATTCTAAGCGAACGATATCTAAACACTTTTTTCATTCCTCCCAGCACCTTTCCTACTTCATTTATTTTAAACTTCACTTCTGCATCTATTCTTCCATCCACAGCAACATGTGACCCTAGATATTTAAAACACTCTACCTCCTTAACCAACTCGCCATTCAAAACTATATTCATCCCCCTACCATCTACTAACCTCGTACACTTTATCACTTTACTCTTATTCTCTTTTACCTTCAATTTCCTCCTTTCACACACCCTTCCAAACTCCTCTACCAACTGTTTCAATCTCTCCTCTGAATCAGCCACCAGTGAAATATCATCTGCAAACAGCAGCTGCTTCAGATTCCACTCTCCACCATCAACATTCATCAGACTCAGACCTCCACCTAAAACTTTTGCATTCACCTCCCTTACAACACCATCCATGTCAATATTAAACAACCAAGGCGACATCACACATCCCTGTCGCAGCCCCACTCTCACAGGAAACCAATCACTCACAGCATTTCCCACTCTTACACTTGCTCTGCTATTTGCATAAAAACTTTTCACCCCTTATATATATATATATATATATATATATATATATATATATATATATATATATATTAAACATCAGTTCTCAGTGGATAATCTATAATCGCTACGCATTCAGGTATTTCAGAGAAACACTTGCGTAATAATTATCAAACTATATGGACACTTATACTAGTCAGTTAATCAAAGGACGACTTAACTGGATACGACGAGTATGGATTTACAAACAACAAGAGGGAAGCTTTATGTTTATTCCGTAGCGACTGGTCACTATTGCTTAAAGTGTCTGCTATAAGTACCCTATCTTTAGGCCCCAGTGATCCAAAACGCAAATAGACGATCATAGACATTACTAATCATATGTAACAATAATTTCTAAACTTCAAAGATACATGTCTGGTAATGACTTATACTGTTTTTTTACTGATATCTCAAAGAAACGTAAATTAACTCATTTTTCCATTATTTAGTGCAATATGGGTACAGTATTGCCCCATCAACGGTGTCGGAACTTAAGCTATGATTCTCTCTCTCTCTTTCTCTCTCTCTTACATTTCTTTTATACCTTAATACAGTCTCTCTCTCTCTCTCTCTCTCTCTTTCTCTCTCTCTCTCTCTCTCTCCATTATATATTGAAAGGTGTAATATCCTCAAGTGGGTTAATTATTGTTTGTGCAAGCAAAAAAAATGGGAGGATCATGCTTCAACCGATATTTGGTTGTTAGAATCTTGAGAAATATGGTTTGTAAATCCCCCCCCCCCCCGATGAGGACCAACACTTTATCCTCTTCTTAGCTGGTGGCATGTAATAGTGATGACGAAAGTTGCCTTCCGAATGTACCAGACTTTTCTCGCCAAAAGAGACAAGGTGAGCCGCGAAACTTCAAAAGCAATTCTGCTAGGCAACAACAGAGCTCTCTCTCTCGCTCTCTGCTTTCCCATCGATATAAACTGTGTAATTCATATAAAAGGGAAATGAGGTGTACTGTACTGAACAGGCATGTGGGAAAATGATGGGAGTCGCTTAATTGACGAGCATTAGGGAAGAAAAGTAATTTAACCACTTGAATCCCGAGACGTCTTTTATCTGGTTAATTCCACTTGCTAGGGAAGACTTGTAATAGTGCATGGGTTAAGGATGGCTGTATCTAACCCTTTTTTTTTTTTTCAAATTAAATAAATCCGTTCACAGCTGAATTAAGAGGACGTCATACGACTGAAAAAATGAACAGGTAAATTTGATGACGTTTTCATTTCACTTTTTTTTTTTTTTTTTTACTGATACCATTAAAACAGCAACCCTCAGTGCATATTCAGACAATTCAGTTAACCACTTGCCTGGTAATTATAAAATCATATGGACGCCTGCACAGGTAGTAGATATAGGGTGATTTCATTAGACGTGGCGATGAAGTATGTACATACTGTAAGAGAGAGAATCTTACGATTATGTCGTTCACGGAGTAACGACTGACCATCACTACTTTGAACGACTGCAGTCATTAACCAAATCCTATGCCCCAACGATCCTAGCGGACAAAATATAATCGTACACAACTTGCATTGTAGATTAATGAAAGTGTGTGTCAAGATCGTTCGTTCGTTCGAAGATTTCCTGCCATATAGAGCAGGCCGGGCCATACATTAGCCCGGTCAGTGGGGTATGGGCTGGTTAAAAAAGAGTAAGTGGGGAGGACAGGACATGGGGATTGCCCAGCACACACGTCCTGTCTCCTGACTGGCTTTGTGGTGTGTGAGTGTGTGTGTATCAGGAGATGAATGACATTATTTATGGATAATTACTGATAAATGTACACATTTTAAGTTGTGTCTCACTAATGTTTGGGTGTACCCATCAGTAGCTTCGGAACCCGGGGATAGGCTTCTCATTTATTATATTTATTTTATCCGTATTACTCCTTTCCGCCACTCTTTTACATTTTTCCTCTTTTTTTCCTTCACCCCTCTCTCTCTCTCTCTCTCTCTCTCTCTCTCTCTCTCTCTCCACTGAATTAGAGGAGATATCCTCAAATAGGTGTAAGTACTATTCAAGTGAGCAAAACAAGTGGCAGCATTACTGTATAATTAAACTGATATTTGGCATGTACGAACCTCGTCCCGAGTGGCTTGTAAAATTTCAGTGCTGAAGGAGAACCAAAACTTCTCATTCTAAGCCAGTGAACCAATTCTGGCATGCAGGCTAATTATAATTTTGAATCCGAAGTGAAAATTGCATTCCAAATGTGCCAGACTTTTTTCCCAGGGGCAACTATAGCCGAAAAACATCAAAAGCACTTTCGCTAGGCAAGAACAGAGCATTATTGCTGTGTGTGTGTGTGTGTGTGTGTGTGTGTGTGTGTGTGTGTGTGTGTGTGTGTGTGTGTGTGTGTGTGTGTGTTTCCTGAAGTGTTAGGTCAGACATAGCATGCTGTACCTTTCTAAAACGGTCAAGAAAGTAGGCTTCCGGTTGTGTCAGTAAAAAAAAAAAAAAAAAAAAGTCCAGAAAATAAAACCCTGCTAACTCGCGCACGGTCCACAGTCGTGTTGTTGTCGCTTATTTCTTGTTATTTACATAATATTGACAGTGTGCTCATCGACAGCATAATTATATAAGGATATCAAGCTGTAATACACAAATTATCTGATACTAAAGTGTTATATAGTCGACTTGGTGACAGAAGCAGTGACATGCACAGACAATTTGAGGGGCAGAGGATCTTTAAATATATATATATATATATATATATATATATATATATATATATATATATATATATATATATATATATATATATGCGTTTGAGTTACTGAGAGAGAGAGAGAGAGAGAGAGAGAGAAACAGGTGGGAGAGGGGTATTCGAATCTTGATAGGTGAAAACAAATCAATTGCTGAAAATTTCCTCCACCCGCAAGAACAAGGGTCCGAGTACCTTATTCCAGGTGACAGGAGGATTTGTAGCACCTCTTCCTTTGTCCTTTTTTATTTTTTTAATCATTCATTTATATCACCAGTCCCTTCAATTCGAGGACTTAGTTTTTTGCTTTATTCTACTACATAATCAACATTATATTCATTATTTTATTATATATCATTCAACGATTCTATTCAGCAATGGAAGTGCCGGTAGTAATGTTGCAACGAACCCCTTTAGTTCAAAAACATTTCCCCTGGGGTCAAGAAAATAATTTGGAAGTACCAATAATTTAATGAAAGGCAACGATTTATCTTGCTCTCGTGTTTCTGAACTTGATTCTTCTGAATTCTCTACTCTTTGGCTTCGGCTTTCTTGTCATTCTTTAACTAAATATATCTGCGTTGTTTACTTATCTCCTAATTCTACTGACTATGAAGAATTCGTCGACTATCTTCTTCAACAATGGAACACATTCTCTCCATTTCTCCTTTCTCTGAAATTTCCATTCTAGGAGATTTCAATGTTCACCACCACCTTTGACTCTCCTCTCCTTTCACTGATCCACCTGGTGAACAAGCCTACATATTTTTTATCCTTAATGATCTAGAGCAGCTTGTACAGCTCCCTACCCGTTTCCCTGACCGCCTTGGAGAGAACTCTAACATACTTGACCTCTTTCTTACAACTAATCCTTCTGCTTACAATGTTAATCTTTCCTCCCCGTTGGGCTCCTCCGATCACAACCTAATTACCTTAACCTGTCCTATTGCTCCAGTACAGCCTGTGGACCCTCCAAAGAAACGTCGACTGTGGCACTCTGGAGCTGCTGATTGGGGGGCCCTCAGGCAGTACTTCTTTGATTTTCCTTGATATGATTATTGCTTCCATGGATGGGAGCCATCTGAGTGTGCATTGCGCATTATGGAGGTTATCCTCTCCGGCATGGAAGCATACATTCCTTTCTCATATCCTTCGACTAATGCAAGAAGGCCTTGGTTTAATCACGCTTGTTCTAATGCTGTCTGCAACAAGGAGAGGGACTATAAGAAGTACCAGAATCAACCCACCCCTGAATCACATCTTGCTTATGTTTCTGCCTGGAATCGTGCTAAGTCTGTTCTTCGCTTTGCTAAAAATAATTTCATCCGTACTTAATACTCTCAACTCTCCAACTCGATATCTTCCCGCTCCTTCTGGCACTTTGCCAAAACCTTTCTAACACCTTTTCCTCATCATCCTTCCCTTCTCTTTTCTATTCTGATGGCTCTGTAGCTATTTCTTCTACTGATAAAGCAGATCTCTTTGCTTAGACTTTCTCCTCCAATTCCACCTTAGACAATTCCAGCTGTTCCTCCTTCACTTCCCCCCTCTGACTTCCTCATGGCTGATAATAAAATTTCTTCAGCTGATGTATTTTGTGCTATTACTGGCCTTACTTATGAGGCATATGGGCCTGATGGAGTCCCTCCTCTTGTCCTCAAAAACT
The DNA here is from genome assembly GCF_032717465.1 of Coenobita brevimanus. Lineage (NCBI taxonomy): Eukaryota > Metazoa > Arthropoda > Malacostraca > Decapoda > Coenobitidae > Coenobita > Coenobita brevimanus. The sequence goes on along the minus strand of NC_137030.1, from coordinate 15,627,363 downwards.
ATGCTTCTGTGCTTTCACCCTGCCTAGGCACACTCTTTCGCCTTTGTCTGTCAACTTGTACCTTTCCTTCTTTCTGGAAGTTTGCTCTCATTCAGCCAGTCCCAAAGAAGGGTGACCATTCCCAACCTTCTAACTATCGTTCAATTGCTTTAACATCCTGTGTCAAAAGTTTTTGAGTCAATTCTTAACAAAATAATTTTAAAGCATCTTTCCTATCAAAACCTTCTTTCTGATCGTCAGTATGGGTTCCATCAGGGACGCTTCACTGGCGATCTTCTCACCTACCTTTCAGACTCCCGCTCATCCTCCTTTCGGGACTTTGGCGAAAGCTTTGCCTTTGTACTTGACATCTCAAAGGCTTTCGATCGAGTCTGGCATAAATCTTTAATTTCCAAACAGCCCTCTTACGGATTCTATCCTTCTATCTGTGCCTTCATCTCTAGCTTCCTTCCTGGTCGTTCTGTAGCTGCTGTTGTAGACGGCCATCGTTCTTCTAGATCTATCAACCGTATTGTTCTTCAGGGCTCTGTCCTATCACCGACTCTCTTCCTGTTGTCCATCAATGACCTTTTGAGCTGTAAATCTATCCCTATCCACTCATACGCTGATGATTCTACCTTTCACCTTTCCATTTGGTTCCTGCAACGTCCATCTCAGCAGTTACTTCAACAAGAAGGGGATGAGGCTATGGCACACCTAATGTCTGATTTGGCTCGTATCTCTGACTAGGGTAAAAATAGTCTTGTTTTTAATGCATCAAAGACTCAGTTTTTGCACCTATGAACCCGACACAATCTTCCACAGGAGTACCCAATAATGTTTAAAAAATGTCCAGCTCAATCCTGTATCATCCTTGAACATGATTGGGCTTTCATTCACTCGGGACTTATCTTAGAAAGATCATATTTCATCTCTTGCAAAATCTGCTTCCAAGAGATTAGGTGTGCTAAGCTGACTCCGTACCTTCTTTACCCCAGCACAGTTGTTGACTTTATACACGGGTTTTATTCGCCTCTGTGTAGAGTACAACTCCCATGTGTGGGGAGGCTCTCCGCATACAACTCTTCTCAATAGGGTGGAGTCAAAGGCTTTTTCGTCTCATCAACTCTCCTTCTCTTACTGGCTCCCTTCAATCTCTATCTCTTAGCCGCACTGTTGCATCTTTATCTCTTTTCTATCGCTACTTCAATGGTCACTGCTTCTATGAACTGTCTACTTGCATCCTTCCACCTCTACCACGGGCGCGTAGCACCAGTCTAGCAACAAACTGTCATCCCTTTCCTGTCCAACTCTCTAATGCAAAAGTTAGCCGTTACTCCCAGTCCTTCATTTATGCAACAGGTCAACTCTGGAACTGTCTTCCTCTGAATGTATTTCCTACTTCCTACGATCTCCAGTCTTTCAAACGCAATGTGTCCAGGCATCTCGAAATGAAGGGACCTTGAATTTAACTCTCTTTTGTATTGTTTTTGTTTTTTTATTGGGAGGAACGGTTTGCGGGCCCCTGGCCCTTGGTTCCTTCTTGCTTGCAAAAAAAAAAAAAAAAAAAAAATATAATCGAAAACGCAATACCCAAATGGTTTGAATGACACACGAGAGAAACTTACGTTGTAAGAAACCCAAACCATAGAAAGTTAAAGTGTCGGAACCCACAGAGAACATTCAAAATGTTAGAAACCCACAAGAGAGAAAGATAAAGTGTCAGGAGGTCTTCTTAGGTCTTATTCAGTGTCATTAGAAGTCTCATAACGTTTCTTCCATGGCTATTTACTTTGAATTATTCCTCTCTCTCTCTCTCTCTCTCTCTCTCTCTCTCTCTCTCTCTCTCTCTCTCTCCACAAACTACATAACTAATAATAAGGGGAAATATGATGTACTGTACTGAACAGGTAGATAAATATTGTAGTGGAATCTCGATCGGCGGGAATTAAGAAAGAGGAAGAAATTAACCCCTTAAAACCTAAGATGTCTTTTATCTGGTTATTCTCCTTGCCTCCAGATATTTCGGTAAGAGGAGACCTCTTGTACTTGCCAGGTAAGCGATGCTGTATCCAACCGTCCTATTGAAAAAAAAAAAAAGAGCAAAATCGTATGATCACAGCAGGAATTAATTTAAGAGGACGTCATGTCAAAACTCAACATGTAAGGTTGTTGAGAATTTCATCCCACTAAAAAAAAAAAAAAAAAATGAAATTAATAAAACAGTAATCTTCAGTGTACATTCTATAAACGTCAGTCATACAGACAAATCTACAACAACAACGGCAATTCAATAGGCTAAACCACTTGATTGGTAATTACAAAACTAGACTGACCCTTGATGGCTTACTTATTAACGGGTGATTGGACATGACCCATAAGGATTTACCTACTACAAGAGGCAAGCTTACGTTCCTGACGTTCACGGAAGTGGTCATTATTGCTGTAAGTATTTATACTAAGCAGCCATGCCGCACGTTCCAAAAATTCTAACGGGCAATAATATGTTGCCAAGCCTCAGGATCCAGATCTCAAGATCAAAACCTCATATGAGTTACTGATTAACTAAAAATTATTTTACCAGAACAGGAAACAGATGTTAATACTTTATTTTTTTTTGCCTATCGACCATTGAGGCCGGAGCCCCTGGTCATTAAGGCAAAAATATATATATGTATATACATTGACACAGATATACATATACATACGAATATATATATATATATATATATATATATATATATATATATATATATATATATATATATATATATATATATATACAAAAATCATTAAAGACCAAGACGTAGCCATTGTTCACTATTTTTCTGTTGATCTTTTCGAGTTTTCTTACACATTGTTTTACACTATGATTCAGGTTGTAGATAATATGTCCAAGATCCATGTCGTAACTATATTTTATTAATTATTTATTTTCATTTTTCGTAGGACGTTTCTTGTATCCTTACACATCATCAGCGACTGTAATATAGATACAATACACTATAAAACATGACATACAACATAAACCTATACAATATATATACTGAAATGTACAACAACGACTAATAAAAGTGTAGAGTTACAAGAGTATGGATAAAAGAGACAAACCCTTTAGGTGAAGTCAAGTATGACCTACAGTTAAAAGTGTATGGATAAAAGAGACAAACCTTATAGGTGTAGTCAGCTATGAGCTATGTGGTTGACTGCGAAGGTTGTATGGGTGAGTGGGTGTTTGTGGCTGTGTAGTGTTGCCAGTTGTGTTATTGTGTGTGTAATGTTCATTTGTAATTGTCGCTGCTTGTGGTCGGGCCTTTGTGTATTTAAACAGTTTGAGGGTACGATCTAGTCCGGTAGTTTGGTTGTTTATGGCCGGCGTGTTTTCACGTATGAGAAGTGCTTCTGCCAGTTGTAGTCTAATGTGGTCATGACATTTTTTTATTATATTAGTATTTTCTATTAGAAAATACTGATATAAGAAAATACTAATATAATAAAAAAATGTCATGACCACATTAGACTACAACTGGCAGAAGCACTTCTCATACGTGAAAACACGCCGGCCATAAACAACCAAACTACCGGACTAGATCGTACCCTCAAACTGTTTAAATACACAAAGGACCGACCACAAGCAGCGACAATTACAAATGAACATTACACACACAATAACACAACTGGCAACACTACACAGCCACAAACACCCACTCACCCATACAACCTTCGCAGTCAACCACGTAGCTCATAGCTGACTACACCTATAAGGTTTGTCTCTTTTATCCATACACTTTTAACTGTAGGTCATACTTGACTTCCCTTAAAGGGTTTGTCTCTTTTATCCATACTCTTGTAACTCTACACTTTTATTAGTCGTTGTTGTACATTTCAGCATATATATTGTATAGGTTTATGTTGTATATGTCATGTTTTATAGTGTATTGTATCTATATTACAGTCGCTGATGATGTGTAAGGATACACGAAACGTCCTACGAAAAATGAAAATAAATAATTAATAAAATATAGTTACGACATGGATATTGGACATATTATCTACAACCTGAATCATAGTGTAAAACAATGTGTAAGAAAACTCGAAAAGATCAACAGAAAAATAGTGAACAATGGCTACGCCTTGGTCTTTAATGATTATTGTATAAAAGAAAACATTCTGCCTAAATATACTAATATATATATATATATATATATATATATATATATATATATATATATATATATATATATATATATTGTTACATAGCCTATGATTTCATCATCCTTTGTGAAATTTTAACGCACAGTTGCTGCATGTTTGATCACGAGCGTGTTCTGCCTCAGTCCCCCCCTTCTACCGTTATAGCAGAGTAAGTCGTCCTTTCTGTTGTTCAGAGCAGGATTTTCAGCTCTTTGTCCCCATGGCTTCATTTGCGCGTCCTTCTTACAAGTTGTATCAAGCTCTGCCGGCCCCTATATAATGAGCTCAGTCTCTGCATCATTGCCACTTAGATCTGCTCCTCATTTTGTTCACATCTCTGTCCTCCCCTGTACAGTTATTACTGTGAGTTTCTCAGGAAGTCTCCAACCATCTAGCAGCTGTGTGAAATTTGAGTATAACTGTTATTGCATTTTGTTCTTGTACTGTGTAGCATAAGGTTAATTCTTAGGCCTAGTAAGGTTTTTGTAATTTAGGTATGATTCATTTTGTCAGCCAGTTTTAATATTATTTTGTATCTGTAATAATTTATCTTGCATTAACTGAGCATTACCCAGTGTATTTTCATTTTATCAGGGCTGACTTAGATAAATTTACTCTTGCTAATTTCGTGTTAATAGAGGCTATTGCAGTTAACCATATACATATTTAACCTGTTTTTTGCCATTACATTATCCTTATGAGTCCTGAATGTTTTGTTGTTAGTTTGAGCATTAAACTTTAACTTGTAATTTTACCTAACTCTTTTGTTTTGAACCTGGAACTTTACGGGACAGTAGTGATTTTTAGTATTCTCACTTAAAGTGTACATTATCTTCCTCTGTTCCGTAACATAAATTTGGCGACCTTTCATCAGGATATTCAGGATATTATCATAAGGATATTGCTTGATATTTTGTGACTGTTACTTATTCATGATGTCTACTATTACTACACTTGATGAAGCCAAAGATTTTTTGTCAAATGTGCAAACAGTGTTGGATGTAGAAAACAGAACAAAGAATGAACTTAAGCTTGTTGCTCAACAATTGGGAATTGCAGTTCACTCTCATCATTCTAAAGATCAAATTGTTGGCATGATTAATAAAAGCTTGTTTAATGTAACTCCTCCAAATGAACAAACGCAGATTGAATTAGCTAAGTTACAGCTAGCCCTGCAGGAGGCTCGTGTGAAGGAAGCTGAATTTCAAGCACGTGCTAAGGAGGCTGAGTCTCAGGCTAAGGAGGCTTGTGTTAAGGAGGCTGAATTTCAAGCAAATGCTAAGGAGGCTGAGTTCCAGGCTCGTGCTAAGGAGGCTTAGGCACAAGTTGAAATTGCTAGGATTCAGGCAGACCATGAGTATCGCATGAAACAAGGTGGAACTGGATCATCTAGCTCTGATGATTTTGATGTGGCTAAAAATGTTAAACTTGTCCCTCCTTTTAATGAATCTGATTTAACAAAGTATTTCCAGTTGTTTGAGAGGGTAGCTACAGGTTTTAATTGGCCCAAAAAGTATTGGCCAGTACTCCTTCAAACTGTTCTCACCGGTAAAGCTCAAGTAACTTATGCATCTTTGCCTCAGGATCAATCTGATAATTATGATGTAGTTAAGAGCTTGATTCTTAAGGCCTATGAGTTTGTTCCTGAAGCCTATAGACTAAAATTTAGGACAACTTACAAGCAAGATAAGCAATCCCATGTTGAGTATGCAAAAATCAAAGAAGATCTGTTAGAGCAGTGGTTAAATTCTAAGAATGTGGATTCAGATTTTGGTAAATTTAAGCAGATGATTTTGCTGGAGGACTTGAAGAGGTGTATTTATAAAGATGTAAGCCTATATCTTGATGAGAGAAGAATAGATAATTTGCCTGATGCTGCAGTTTTAGCTGATGAATATGTTCTCACTCACAAGAGATATTCTAGAGAAAAAGGGAAAGCTGAGAGTAAGTACGTTGCCTCTACTCAGAGTACAGGTAACAGGAAAGAGAATAAAGATGATGTTCCTCAGGAAGTAAATACCAGCTTCACCTCTAGATTTCAGAAACGTAAATGTACTTATTGTAGTAAGCTTGGTCATACTACGGAGAAATGTTTCAGGAGACAGCGTGATGTGAACAAAAAGGAGTCTTTAATTATTCAGTCAATTGGTCTAGTGTCCACTCTTGAGAGTTCCCAGAATTCTTTAACTGAGTTAACTGAACCTGCTTTGAGGGGTAACTTAAATTCTCATGATGGAGCTCCTCTTTTGAGCAGTAACGTGGGTGACACTCTCAAGAGTTCATGTGCTAATTTCCTGTCTGATGGTTTTGTCAGTCCTCTGGACAGTAATGACAGGAAATCAGTTAAAATATACCGTGATACAGGTGCTTGCCAATCCCTTATGCTGACCAGTGTTCTAGGCTCTAATGTTAATTCTTCTGATGAAACTGTAATCTTACAAGGCGTAGGGAATAATTACTTCTCTGTCCCTCTGTGCAGAGTGAATTTAGAGTCTGGTTTTGTTAATGGTTCCGTTATGGTTGGGTTGGTTGAGACACTCCCAATGTCAGGTGTAACTTTCTTACTTGGAAATGATATTGGTGGAAGTCAAGTGTGTCCAGCTCCTCAGTTGTCTAGTGAGCCAGTGGCTGCATCCCAGGATTGTGATGTCCCTGATGTGTTCCCTGCATGTGCTGTCACTAGGGCTAAGTCTAAAGTTACTGGTGATTTAGAGGATAATGATGATGATGATGTTATCCTAGCTGACACTTTTCTTGCTAATTTGGACCACTCACCAGATGAGGCAGTACCCCGTAGTGTTGATAATTTGTCTCGTCAAGAGTTGGTTGAGTTGCAGGTTGCTGACCCTGAGTTGAAAGGTCTAGCTAACTCTGCTTACAGTGAAGAAGAGTCAGCCGGTGCTTCTACTTGTTATTATGTAAAGTCAGGAGTACTTATGAGGAAGTGGAGACCCCCAACAGCATCAGCCGACTGTGAATGGGAGGTTGTACATCAAGTTGTCATTCCTCGTGTTTGTAGGCAGGATATCATTAGAGTGGCTCATGATTCCAGTTTGGCAGGACACCTTGGAGTGAGGAAGACTGTGGCACGCATTTTGAAACACTTCTACTGGCCAGGTATCTTCAGGGATGTTTCCTGGTATTGTAAGTCTTGTCACACCTGTCAAGTTGTGGGGAAGTGTAATCAGACCGAAAAGGTTGCACCTCTAGTTCCCATTCCTCCTTTTGAGGCGCCTTTCACCCGTGTGTTGGTGGATATTGTGGGCCCTCTTCCTAAGACTTCTTCAGGATTTTCTTATGTGTTGACCCTGATTGATATGGCTACTCGTTATCCTGAAGCCATTCCACTTAGAAATATCTCAGCAAAGAACGTGGTTAAGGAAATGCTAGGGTTCTTCACAAAGTTTGGTCTGCCCAAGGAGGTACAGTCAGACCGAGGAAGTAATTTCATGTCAAATGTTTTCAAGCAGTCTCTGAAAGAGTTGGGCATCACCCAGATCACGTCTTCAGCTTACCATCCCCAGACTCAAGGAGCGTTGGAGAGATATCATCAAACACTCAAATCGATGCTCAAGAAATACTGTTTGGAACATCAGAAAGACTGGGATAAAGGTCTTCCATTCGTTGTGTTTGCCGCAAGAGAATCTCCAAATGAATCACTGGGCTTCTCACCCTTTGAACTACTGTTTGGCCATGAAGTAAGAGGACCCCTTAAGCTACTCAAGGAATGCTGGCTGTCAGAGGAAGATGACGTCAACCTGCTGGAGTATGTGATGAAGTTCAAAGAACGGCTGTCCACTGCTGTACAGCTGGCGAGAGAGAATTTAGGAGCTGCTCAGGAGAAGATGAAGACTTGGTATGATAAGAAGTCCAGGTTACGCCACTTTCAGCCAGGAGATCAGGTTTTGATTCTGCTACCAGTGCATGGGCAACCTCTTCAAGCCAAGTTTAGTGGTCCTTATTTCGTGGAGAAGAAACTCAGTGATGTCAACTATGTCATCGCCACACCAGATTGTAGAAAGAACAAGCAACTATGTCACATCAACATGCTGAAGTTATATCACAGGCGGGACGAAAATAATCCAGTCTGCACTGTAGCTGTTCCACCCGAGTCTGCAAGTGAAGCTCTCCCATGCAGTATGAGCCTGAGTGATAGTTTGGGGAAGAATCCTGATATCATGAATGATCTCCAGACTAAGCTTTCTCATCTACCTCCCGAGGAAAGGCAGGAGTTTTCGGCATTACTGCAAGAGTACCCGCAAGTGTTCCATGCTACTCCAGGAAGAACCACTGTGTTGATGCATGATGTCGATGTTGGAGACACAAAGCCAATTAAACTGCCTCCTTACCGTGTGAACCCAGTGAAAGTTCCTCTCGTCCAGAAGGAGCTTGGCTACCTGTTGGACCACAAGATGATTGAGCCCTGTCAGAGCGAGTGGAGTTCTCCTGTCACTCTGGTCCCTAAGCCAGGTGGGTCACAGCGGCTTTGCATTGACTACAGACGTGTTAATCAGATCACCAAAACAGACACTTACCCTCTCCCTCGTGTGGAAGATTGCATAGACAAGATCGGAAAGGCTAGGTACATAAGTAAGTTTGATTTGTTAAAGGGATATCGGCAAGTACCTATGATTGAACGTGCTAGGGAGATCTCATGTTTTGTAACACTAGGAAAGAAAATGTTATTGCAGATTGCTTATCTAGACTTTAGACAGATTGTTTTAGAGTAATAAGAAATTTCCTTTGTAAATTTCTTTTTCTTTGTGGGGAGGTGTTACATAGCCTATGATTTCATCATCCATTGTGTAATTTTAATGCACAGTTGCTGCATGTTTGATCACGAGCGTGTTCTGCCTCAGTCCCCCCCTTCTACCGTTATAGTAGAGTAAGTCGTCCTTTCTGTTGTTCAGAGCAGGATTTTCAGCTCTTTGTCCCCATGGCTTCATTTGCGTGTCCTTCTTACAAGTTGTATCAAGCTCTGCCGGCCCCTATATAATGAGCTCAGTCTCTGCATCATTGCCACTTAGATCTACTCCTCATTTTGTTCACATCTCTGTCCCCCCCTGTACAGTTATTATTGTGAGTTTCTCAGGAAGTCTCCAACCTTCTAGCAGCTGTGTGAAATTTGAGTATAACTGTTATTGCATTTTGTTCTTGTACTGTGTAGCATAAGGTTAATTCTTAGGCCTAGTAAGGTTTTTGTAATTTTGGTAGGATTCATTTTGTCAGCCAGTTTTAATATTATTTTGTATCTGTAATAATTTATCTTGCATTAACTGAGCATTACCCAGTGTATTTTCATTTTATCAGGGCTGACTTAGATAAATTTACTCTTGCTAATTTCGTGTTAATAGAGGCTATTGCAGTTAACCATATATTTAACCTGTTTTTTGCCATTACATTATCCTTATGAGTCCTGAATGTTTTGTTGTTAGTTTGAGCATTAAACTTTAACTTGTAATTTTACCTAACTCTTTTGTTTTGAACCTGGAACTTTACGGGACAGTAGTGATTTTTAGTATTCTCACTTAAAGTGTACATTATCTTTCTCTGTTCCGTAACAATATATATATATATATATATATATATATATATATATATATATATATATATATATATATATATATATATATATATATATCCATGCATATGAACATACACACTTTCCTGCACACATACATATATATATATATATAATCATTTTTATTTTATTATTTTTTGTATTTTTATTTTTATTATTATTTTTTTTACTTTTAACCTTACATTACTTATAAACAAAAATACCTAATCTAAAGACCCTAAAACTAATCACCTAACAGACAAATCGCTAACCTATACTAAATCCTAAGAGACAAATAACTAGACCTACACTAATGGTAAAAAAGCCTCGACCAAGAGAACACCATCGACTGCAGATATGTAATGCCTTTCTACATTACATATCTGCACACATCACCTGGTGACTGTCAGTCGAGGCACAACCTAATATAGGGGACATCAATATATGGAAGGGAACCAGACGAGTCAGGAACATTTCCATATACGTCAGCTGTCGGCCCTAATTAGAATATCTTAAGCAAGATGGTATTATGTATTTACATAATTTGTACAAAAAGTGAAGAACCTCGCCCAGCAGACCACCATCGACTGCAAGTGCCCAATACCTTTCTATATTGCACACTTGCACTCATCAGCTGGTGACTGTCAGGCGAGGAACGTGGCTTAATGTAGGGGACATCTATATTAGAAATAAAGCAGTGGGAGGAGGAACTATTTCAAATATGTCAACTGTCAACCCTAATTAATATTACAATATATACATATTTACCCTTGATAAAAACCATAACCACACAGTAAAAAAGTCACATCACTCTGATCAGTCCGGTCTCTCTCAAGAAAGCCATCAATTTATCAGTCATAACAATGTCCCCATCACCCAGGATGGTGGAAAGGGTGAAGGGGACGTCTGCTTCGCCGCAGTAATTTATAAGTTAAGCACGTTCACGAATAAATCGCCTACAGCTCAGGATGATATGACTGATAGATAACGCCACATCACAGATGTCACAGTGCGGCGGGAATCGTTTTTCCATATATGGTGGCATTATGCCGTAAGCGAGCCAAGACTTTTTCTTCCAGGCGACTGGGACGGTTGGCAGTGTCCCAGTAGCTCAGGTACGGCTTACAGGTTGGAATATTAAGTCTGGTCCACTGACCTTACCACAGAAGATTTATTGATTTCTTTCCGAGAGAGAGACTCGACCGTAGATCACGAGGAACGTCCCAAGTCTCCTCGAGCTCTACAGCCGACTTTGCAAGTAAGTCAGCCTGCTCATTGCCGTAGATACGGCAATGACCAGGCACCCAGATCAGCGTGAATGACTTGTTGCATGAATGCAACTTATTAACGATGCGGCCATTGATCTCGTGAGAGTCCGTAGTGCAATATGCAATTGCCTGAAGAACTGATTTTGAATCCGAAAATATGACAAATGAGTCATGCCTAGAACTGAGAGCATAGTCTATGGCTTTGTCAATAGCAAAAAGTTCGGAGGTAAACACGGATGTATGAGTCGGCAACCGATACCTGAGGGCACAGTCAGTCGACCACACACTTGCACCCACACATTCACTCGACTTGGAGCCGTCGGTGTACAAGTGGTGGGAGCCCAAGTGACGAATGATGATGTGACGAAACAAGTGGTGGACCTCCGCCTCCAGCGCCTTGGTCTTAGGTGCTGGGAGCCATGAAACATCAACAGTAAAGCCAGGTGGCTCCCAAGGCGTTATATTTTTTAACATCAACTTGTCACGGTCACTGGGGTCCACACCAAGCTCCTGAGTCAGTAAGTGAAGGTGAACGGCAAATGGCTGACGCACCCCCTCAGAAAGTGGTGGTATGGACACAGGGGGGTACAGGCCACATTGCCGATATTACTTTTCCTAAATGTCCTTATGCCGTAGGACAAAGCCAGATGTTCACGGCGAATACGGAGGGGAGGCACATTCGCCTCCACTTCCATACGAGCTACACGGGTACACCGGACGGCTCCAAGACACATTCGCAAACATTTATTCTGTAGCACTTCCAATCCTTTCAGCGTGGCATTGGATGCCGAGCCATACACCTGTGCGCCATAGTCTAGCTTTGATCGAATGAGGGACTTATACACCATTAATAAAAAATTTCTGTCGGCACCCCATGTAGTACCCACTAAGTACTCGAGGACATTTACTGGTATATTGCAACGAGCAAGCAAAGTATTAACATGAATTTTAAAGTTCAAATGACGATCAAAATGTAGGCCCAAGAACTTTACAGAATTTTGAAATGGTACCGCCTGATTATCCAAAGTTAAGCACAAATTAGGTACGAGTCGTAAAAACTACAGCGGCACACTTACGGACAGAAAACTTAAATCCCCACTGCAAGGCCCATTCGTGGACGGAGTCAAGGGCTGCTTGAATCCGCCCAGCCGAAAATTGTGCATTATGGGAAGAGTGCCATATTGCACAATCGTCAGCTTAGAGCAAGTATTTAAGATTCCTCTGGATGGGAGCTGATGACAGAATATCTATGTATGTATCTATCTATCTATTGTCAGACGCCTCAACCATGTTTGGGGTGGCCACAAACAAATCGCCTCCAAGTCGCCCTGTCCCCCGCCATTTCACTGCCCTGCTCCCAACTCACACACCCCTCCCTCGTATACCTCTCCACCCCATCCCTCCATCTCATCCTCGGCCTCCCCCTCCCTCTTCCCCCCTCCACCTCACTCACATACACTCTCTTCGTCAGTCTTTCACCCTCCATCCTCTCCACATGGCCAAACCACCTCAGTGTATTCCTCATAACACTTCCTATCACATCCACATCCACACCACAACACTCCTTTATATCCTCATTTGTCAGCCTGTCTCTCCATGTGACTCCACAGGCTCCTCTTAAATAACTCATTTCCACTGCTCTCACTCTTGACTTGTGTCCTTCCAACAACGTCCAAGCTTCACTTCCATACGTTAGAGTTGGTATCACGATACTGTCATGTAGTAACTTTTTCACTTCCATGCTCACTTCCCTGTTTGTTATCACTGCTTTCAAAGAACCAGCAACCTTACTTCCCTGCTGTACCCTTTCAAGCACTTCACCCTCCAAACCTCCATCCTTACTCATCACACTACCCAAGTACTTAAACGTACTCACATTTTCCAATTCCTCACCGTCCAACCTCGCTGTACATTCACTGACTTCACCTCTCTCAATGACCATCACTTTACTCTTCTCAACATTCACCTTTAGATTCCGTTTCTTACACACTCTCCCAAACTTACCCACCAAGCCTTGCAGCTCCCCTTCGTCTTCACTCAACAACACAGTATCATCTGCAAACAACAGTACAGGGAGTTTCCAAACACTACAGCTAAATAAAGTAGGACTAAGCACACTTCCCTGCGGCACCCCGTTTTCCTGGATAAATATATCCGATGTTACATTACGGGGCAATTTGACAGAGAAAGTCCTGTCCCTTAAGAAATTTGAAATGAAAATAGGCAAATTTCCTCTTAAACCATAAGCATAGAGCTTCATTAGTATACCATGTCGCCATGTCATGTCATAGGCTTTATGGATGTCCAAGAACACCCCTATCATGAATTCTTTATTGGCAAATGCCTCTGCAATACAATGCTCCAAATTCATTAAATGATCTAGTGAACTTCCGTATTTATGGAAGCCATATTGTTGATCATTTAACAAATTCTTCTACTCTAAAACAAAAAGAAGCCTATTGTTTACCATTCGTTCCATGACCTTACATAGACAAGAAGTCAACACAATAGGATGAAATGAAGTGGGATTCATAAGATGACCAGCCTTTTTGGGTATTGGTATGACGTGCACAAAGTGCCATGAGTTTGGGAACGTTCGAGACGCCAAAGTCTCATTGTACAATGCTAACATCTTAATCAGGTTGTCCTGATTAAGATGCTGGATCATACTGTACGTGATGGTGTCTGGTTCAGGACTGGTGTCTTTACAGGATTTAAGGGCAAGGAGCAGTTCATCTAGCATAAACTCTTGATAGTACAGGGAGTCTACATCTTCTGTGGCAAAGCCAATTAACTGTAGCTCAACCGTGCATTTATGATGTTGAAAACGCGGATCATAATTGGCTGAGGTACTTATATGAGAAAAACTCCTGGCGAGGATGTTAGCAATGTCCACGGGCTCGTCATAGATGGCGTTAATCACCTGCAGGGTGGTCACAGGGAAGTATGGGCCTTTATTATTTAATATTCTTATTGTGGACCAGACTTTACTTAATGGTGTTGTACAAGTCACCGTGGACACAAAGAACCGCCAGGAGTCACGTTTGGCCCTTATTAATGCTTAATGCTTGTCGGCAATCCGGCGTCCACCAATGTGCTCTATGCTTCGCATGAACTGTATAAGTCTTGGGAATATCAGCCTCAGCTGCGTGTGAAATGGAAGTAGTTACATTTTCGACCTTAACATCTGTGGTCTCCCCAGATATATCTAAATTGGCGATCCTTGAGAAGGATCCCCAATCTGCTTTTTTATAGTTAAATTTTGGAGGTGGAGGGTCCGAAACTATGTCGCATGTATAAGAAAGACAGATGGGTAAATGATCACTTCCCAAGGAGTCATCATAAGGGTCCCATTAGAAATCTTGATGTATACCAGGGGAGGCCAAAGATAAGTCAATGGCCGAAAAGTTACCAGTACGATCATCTACACGAGTCGCTCTACCACCGTTCAGAAGACAGGGGTTGGACTGTAGTATTAGGTCGGCTACTTGCTCCCCACGACCATCAATCCTCAAGCTATCCCATTGATAGTGATGGGCGTTAAAATCACCCAACTCTAACTTATTTCCAGGAAGATGTTGAAATAGTGAATTTAAAGCATCACTATCAATGAGGCCATGTGGATGACAGTACAGAGAGCAAATAGACGGATAAGTGTTATTAAATTTTAATCTGCACGTGACAGCTTCCAGAGTAGAATTTAGAATCACTTCCATTTGTGGGTGTGATTTGTGTGTGTATATGGCAACTCCGTGACCCTCATATCTTCTCTACGAATGGTAGTGTTTGAACTGTGGAGGATCAGTATGATCCTCCAGGTGCGTCTCTTGTAAACAAACAACGTCTGGTCTGTGTATTGAAAGCAAGATTGCTATATTTTGTAACTTATTCCCAACACCTCTACAATTCCACTGTAATATAATGAATGTGGCGGTTTAAGAGTTACGAGGGTGGCCAGTGCTCTAAGTCTTTTTTGTCGCCCGCCAGCAGGCGAGTGACTACTGGGGGACCTATCCCGGTGCTTGGAGATGGAAACCTCCATTTTGTTGTCAATAACGAGGGTCCCAGATTTCACCGTGGAAGAGCTACCTTTTCTCTCCCTCGCTGGGCCAGGAGCAGGTAAGACATGAAGTCGTGACTTGGTGAGGGTGGTCATATTATTCTTACTAGAGTTGTCAGGCTTCTGTTTAGGCTTGACTGACTGCGAGGCAGCAGCAGCCTGAGAGTAAGACGTTGCAGTGGGGATGTCAGTCTGAGAGGTGGATTGGACAGGAGGCTGAGGTGGAGAGGTAGAGTGTGTGGCAAGAGGAACCGGTTCAGGATCAGTCTGTATTTCAACAGAGCACATCACTGGATGGGACATCACCGCCGAAGCACAGGACCTATTCGGTGTGGGAGTTGCATGCAACTCCCTCACCTTTTTCCTTGCTTCGTAGTAGGAGATACCCTTTGTCGCTTTCACCACGCAGACCTCTTTCTTCTTCCACTTGAGACAATCCCTAGAGGAAGTGGGGTGAGCACCCTTGCAGTGGAAGCAACAGACAGTCTCGGATGTGCAGTGTTCAACATCGTCACCCTGCGTTGCACATTTGCTACACCCTGGTTGCGAAGCCCGACAAGTCTTATCTGCGTGTCCATAGAGCTGACAATTCAAACATCTAAGAGGGTTAGGGATATACGGTCTTACGTTAAGTATTTCATAACCAACTGTAATCTGCAAAGGGAATACAACCTTGCCAAAATCAGTACAATTGTTGCAGCCTTCTTCCTTACGCCTTCCGTGAATCTAGTGATAAATCGTGTATCAATGACATCTTGCATAGCTAGTTAACGTATGATATCGTTCTCCTCCTTAACCATGAGATCCCTGCAAGTGATAACTCCCTTGCAGGAATTCATGGAAACCGGGATCTTCGACTCGATGTCATGACATTGAAACTTGCGCAGCTTTAATAAGTCCTTTACCTGAGAGTAGTTGAAAGTCTTTACAAGGAGGTCTCCATTTCCAAGTTTTTTTACTTGTTCCACCTTTCCCGCACAGTGGTCAATCACCTTCTTGACAATGAAGGGATTGAGTCTGGACAGGGGAGTGGAACCTAGAGCATGAATAGTTACATAGGTCGCATTCCTTACAGGAGCTTCCAGTGGGGCTCGAGTCTGGCGTCCGTCAGTCTCGGGGTGGTCAGTCACGTCACACCTATTGTCGGCAGGACCACCTCCCCCCCTGAAGGGGGGGGGGCAGCAGGGGCGTCCGACAGAGTAACCACTTCCCTCTCACGAGGAAGTGGAAAGAGAGAGAAAAACGAGCAAGGAACGAAGCACCCAGGGAAGACACACCTAGTCTGAGATTCCCCTCTCAAATCACTCTCGGGAGGACGCGCCTGTGTATAACTCACACCCCAGAGCGATCAGTGGGGGGTACACTCCAGAGGTGAGTAAGCAAAGGCAATCTCAGTAAGTAGATATAGACACCTACTATATCTATTAACCCCTACACCGCGGGCTTGTTTACCAATTACTTGCGTGTGCCGCGGGGTTATTTGGGCTCCGACAGACTCTCAAAAAATATTTGCCAAAAATCAGTTATTAGTCCTAGAATAATAAAATTACATATGCTTATGGCACATACCTTCAGCTTTCTCCTGGAATGATTGTTGAGCCTTCGTCGGTTACCGTAGGACTTGTGGAGACCTCTGAAGTAGGGTAACGAAGTCTCCACTTTACACTTCCCAACAACCCGTAATATGATTACCACAGCCAGATACAAACACTATAAACACTATTCTACAATTTTCAAGTAGTTTGGGATCCATACTCAAAAAAAAAAACACTGTGAAAGCAATGGAAATTACGAGCGCGTCTGATCGTCGCACTGGCACTAGTTCGCTCATGGTAGTCTGTCATTTATTATTCATAAAACCCCTCACACTTTATATTTCTATTACTATATAACACTTATATATATCTACAGTCTTTATCCATAAGTTTCCTTCAGTAGTATTAGTTTATTGTCACTGTAGGGATTCAATTTCTTTCAGTAAAATACGTAGCATTCACTTTCTCGTCCTGTATACTGGCATTGAGAGTGAATGTCACTTTCATCTTCACTCTCATAACTCATAGCATTCAGACATGCTAGAGTGAAACTTTCACTTTCATTACTCCTAGGGTATATACTCGTATTCTTATAATACTACTCATTTACATTTCTATTTACGTTCTCTATTTTATTTACGTTATTTACACTTCTATTTTATTTACAGTGTTATGCACTGTCACTTGAAATAACTTATAAAACTATTTTTCATTGTTCACGTATATTTACATTCATTACTTTCACTTTCTGTTTACACATTATTTACAATTCCACTTGCACTGTTTTACTCAATAGAAAGATCGTAGTCACTCTTTTATCAATTGTCAGCCCTTTACCTCTTTCCACACGAGGTTTAGTAGGGTGTAAAGGTCACAGAGCCATTTGCATGGGGGTGAAAAAAGGCCTTGAAGTCAGCAAGATGAAACATACGTCCTCTCACTTCGGAAGATGAGACTACACTGATAACGCAGTTGCCAGGCCAGCTAGCCTAGAGGCCTGCTTTAGGGGTTATTCAGAGTTACCAATATTACTTCTTGAAACAGCTAAGTCTAGCACTGATATGATTGGCAGGAAATCTAGACAATACATTATAAATTTGGTAGTTCCAGGTGAATGTAAATATCATTTAGGGTTCTCCCTTCCCTCCTTACAGGTATATTTATTACGAAAATAGATTAGAGGCCTACTTAGGAGATATATAATCAGAGCTACCAATGTTAAATCTTGAAACAGCTTTGTGTAGCACTGATATGATTGGCAGGAAATCTAGACAATACATTATAAATTAGGTAGTTCCAGGTGAATGTAAATATCACTTAGGCTTCTCCCTTCTCTCCTTACATGTATATTTATTACGAAAATAGATTATACGGCATATTTCAAGGGGAAAAAAACAGCGAAAATTAGCGAACGAGTGCACGTGAGGTGTTGTCAGGTGATAATTAGCCAATTCCAGGTGTATGGCACTCTCACTTACCTGATTTCTTTCTTGTATATATTATTTGGTATAAGAATACGACATAGGGCTTATTTCAATGGATGAAATCAGTGAAAAATTCCAGGGAAGATTTACTTAGCGTAGCATGGCCGGGCAGGCGAGAGGAGAGGGTAATGGAGGGGGGGTAGGGAGGGGAGTCAAGAACGGGGAGAAATGGCTAAATTGTCAACAATGGATGGGAGTACAGATGAGATTAGGAGTGCTGACTAGTGTTGGACATTGTCAGTACTGATAGATGATACAAGCCCCCACTTGAAAGCCCGGGTGAATTCAAAATAACACAGAATCACAAAAGCGACGCCCCGCGGTATGATCCCTTGCTCCCAAGCGTCACGAAAGTGACGCCCCGCGGTTAAGGGGTTAAGGACAGGGAGGAATATTAGAACTAGCTAACCTAAGTTTTATTCCGCTAATTACAAAACTAATGCCAGTGAGGCAGCCCAGAGACCTAGAGGAGAGCCAGCAAAACACGTCCGTACTCCCCACGACCATGCATCAAAAGTCCGTCTGTTAATACACTATAATACTAATGTATATTAGTACTGACTAATAACTAAATGATTCACATTTTAACCAAGCCATTTATTCATGTAATATACAGATAGTCCTGAACATTATTTGTCCATCAGCAACAACAGGACAGGAACTGGGTGACTTAGATGTTCTCTCTCTCTCTCTCTCTCTCTCTCTCTCTCTCTCTCTCTTATCCAAGGATAATATTCTCAAGAAGGTTCATTATTGTTCGAACGACCAAAACCAGCAGTAACAATATACTTCAGCCGATATTTGGCGTGTAAAAATCTTGCTCCATATGGCTTGAAAATTTTTCATTCCTTGTCTAGGACCAAAGCTATCTCTTCTCAGCTGGTGAAGTACTCTTGGCATGTCATCATTTTGAAATCGCTATGACAACTCTTTTTAAGGTGTGCCAGATTTTCCACTCAAAGAACCAACAGTTGCCGAAAAACGTCAAAAGCATTTCAGGTAAGCAAGAACAGGGCACTATAATTGTGTGTGTGTGTGTGTGTGTGTGTTTGTGTGTGTGTGTGTGTGTGTGTGTGTGTGTGTGTGTGTGTGTGTGTGTGTGTGTGTGTGTGTTCTCAGGCCACTCACAGCATGCCGAACATTTATGAAATCGTCAAGAAAGCTGCTTTTCGGTTTTGTCGGTTATAAATATAAGCCAGATTTGGCCCAAAAGGCCCAGAATACAGCCTTACTCGCTCGGGCACATCCCACACCCATGATGTTCTAACCTATTTCTTGTTGGCCACATAATATCGACAGTGTGTTCATCGATACTGTACAAGTGGATATCAAGCTGCAATACGATAAATAAATCAATAAGAATAAGGTGTTACATAATCTTTAAGGTGACACAGGAACAGTGACGTGAATAGACAGTTTGAGGAGCGGAGGCTCCATAAAGATAAAAAAAAGCACCTCACCTTTCTCAGTTGTTACTCCTATTGCAATTACTGCGACTGCTACTAGTAGTAGTACTACTACTACAGCGAAAGAGAGAGAGAGAGAGAGGGGGGGGGGTACGAAAAACATACTGTAACCAACAGATCAAAGGGGTAAGAGCTAAAGCCCATTTAAGCCTTAACTGTGCACTCCCCAGCACAGAGTTCGTGGCTTCATTCTCTGAGTGATTTATTATCCACGTTTAGTGGGCATGAATGCATTAAGCCACATCGTGGTTCAGGTAGCGTGTTAAAGTTTGCCCAGAGTGTTCCTTGGGTCGTAAATAATTGATCTCTAAGGGGGTCAGAAAAAAATAACCCTAAGGGCACCCAGGAGACCCCCTCATGGGCCCCCAGGGGTCCGAAAAAAAAGTCTTCCTTTTTGTATTTATCTTTGCACGCAGATAATCTACATTCATGATTGATACATCATTTTATATGTGTTTATACATAAAGAATCTGAATATGGCAGTTTTTTGTATTAGAGGTAGATAAAACTCAGTATAGCTAATTTTCCTTGCAAATTAGAAAAAATATGATATATGGTATATTCATTCCAGACACAAGCATATGGACAAATATACTGAAAAATCCTTCTAAACAAAAATTATGGAGCCTTTTAATACCTATAAAATGACACCAGAACTGACTTTCTATGTTGACTTTGAGTAATAGTAAATTATGTATGAATAACTTTTAACTTCCTCACACATCGCTAGTGCGACTCATAACATTTAGGTACAACCATGCCTTTTTATTTGGTTACATATATGTATTAGCTTTATTTTTGTTTTAATTGGTCAAGAAAGTTATTTTAGGTACTTCGAACTATGATATATGTCGTATGACGTGATTTAGTCTAGTATCATCTTTTCACTCCACTTTCAGAACTCTGTTGCAAGGCAAGTTCTTTGATGGATCAAGAATGTGTGTATGCTGAGTAGATAAAGCAGTACAATATAGTCTTAAGGAAAGAATTTTCACAAGTAAGAACTGCTACTTGTATACAGTAATGAAGTAATGGGGTAATTTGAAATCGGACTAACATTAAGCATCCTGCTTCCTATATTGTCAAATTTACCCAAACGATCCGTAGTCATTACTTATGTGTGTAATTATAATTTGATACACAAACTGATGATGTCTGACAGAGAAGCAACCAAAAAATACTGCCATGTCAGGGAATGAACCCAGGTCCATATTCAATCAAGAACATGGAAGTAATTCTTGGCAGAGTTGTATCCTTTTTCCTTTAAGTAAAAAAAAAAAAAAAATACGGTAATGACACACCTTCAGTCAGGAGCTTTGAGAATCAAGGTCAAGACCAGTACAGCAGCTTTGTGGAAGATGTCATCACTGAGAGGATCAAATCTTTTGAGGACCCTATCACGAAGAACTCCTTCCTCTTCTTTAAAAGGAAAACAGCAGTAAAACGAAAGCCAAAGAAGCTACAGGTATTAAAAGCTCTCTAGCTCACTTTTCAGCCAAATGTATATTGCAACAAATACCCATGAAGGTGATGTGGATTTGTTCTTCTCCCATGAGGTCCATGCTTTTCCGCCGTCTATGGCTGAGAGTGATAAAGTTACCGGTATGTATCTTTCAAAGAAATCGGAAGTAACTCATTGACTGGAGAGATCAGTTACCTAATCAGAGAAATATCTTTCCATTTCATATGATTGTCTCATTACGGACGGTGGGGCACTCATTAACACATTAGTTCCAGGAGGAGGAATTTCAGCATTCGTAGACTATAAGAGGTTGTGTTTTAAAAAGTACATTGAAAGCGAGCTAAGAAAGGTGTCATCACTTCACATTGTATGGGACACCTACAGGGAACTGTCTACCAAAGATGCCACCAGTTCATTACGAGGAACAGTATTGCGTGTAAAAGTTGGCTCAAACGTGAAAATACCTGGAAAATGGACTGGTTTTTTAAGAGACAGCAAAAACAAAGTAGAGCTCTTTAAGTTTCTTGGAGAAGAACCAATTGACACCCAAAGCACCCCAGATGATTCATATATCTCTAGTGGTGATGGAAAGACAGACAAGCACTGGGGACCAGGGGAAGACATGGATGGACAATTCTACCAAGAGGAAGCAAACACACGAATTGTACAACATATTCTTTATGCACTGAGGATAGGTCATTCAAATGTTCTGGTGAGAACCTACGAGTCTGATGATCTTATCATTCTTATTTATCATTTCCCACTCTTTGAAGCTACATCTTTCACCAACTGTGAAGTGTCTGTTAGTTATGGTACTGGAAAGCATCGGTGCATTTTGAGCATCAGGGCAATTGTAGAAGCCCTTGGTAAAAGATTTTGCAGTGCCCTTCCTCTTTTTCATGCAGTCACTGGATGTGACTCAACCTCTGGATTCAAAAGTCGATCAGAACGGATTTGCTTCAATGCCCTGAGAAAGTGACACGATCAGGTAATTGAAGATATGGGTTCTCTCAAGGCTTTTAGTGAGCTGAAAATGAAAAGTCAGCTGTTCACCTCTCTCGAGCATTTCATTAGTATGGTCTATGGAGGGGACACTAAATCAGTGAACCAGCTGAGGAAGCAGATGTTCTGTCAGTGGACCCAGAATGTAGATATGATTCCCCCACCTCAAAATGCACTGTACCACCACTGTCAAAGAGCTCTCTGCCAGGCTAGTGTTTGGATATCTACGTACCACTCACAAGTTCGCAAACCAAACCCTTGCTTGCATGGATGAAAGCAAATTGATGGGAGGTTGGTTCCTCGGTGGATTTCCATCCCACAAGCTGCAGCAGTGTGCCATGAGCTAGTAAAGTGTCCATGTGGAAAACCATGTAGTCGAGCTTGTAGTTGCACCAAGAAGGGTCTACCCTGCACAACCCTTTGTCAATGTCTGTGCAAAACCTTGTAAATAATTAACACTATACTTTCTTACACAAAAAGTAAGATAAATTTACTCACTGACTTAATTCTGTAATAGGAAACATTTGTTATATAAAGGCTCACTTCAGTTATTGTACTTTTATAATGCAATTTGCTCATCAGAATTAATAAGTGATTCATTACTACTATATATTTCAAACATTCAGCTATAATTTATGTTGGTTTGGTTAGGTAAATAATGAAACAGGTAAATTGACAGGTAAGGAGGGATATACAATACATAAACTATTTATATGTTTAGTTGTAAACATGAAGTAAGCAAAAGGCGTTATGTATAATGTTTGACAATCATAAAGCTGGTCACAACTTTGAACTAATGATGGAATTCGAAAACACTTCGCAGTAACTGTATATTATTCTGCAAATATCAATGTGAACGCTAATGAAATGGCATATAATTATGATTTAAAATTTCTTATCGCATATATGCTTGTATATATGTGTATGAAATGCTGATACAATTACCGTAATATTTGCTAAATTCAACAACTGGAGTGATACCTTATACATATATGTAACCAAATATGAAGAGTAAGTTGAAAAATATAATTATTAACCTTACTGTTGTGAATCGCAATAGCGCTGCGTGAGATAATTAAAAGTTACTCATACATAATTCTGTATTACTCTATTATCATTCAACATAGAAAGTTCGTTCTGGTGTCGTTTTATAGGTATGAAAAGGCTGCATAATTTTTGTTGAGAAGGATTTTTCAGTATACGGTACATGTTCATATGCTTGTGTCTGGAATGATCAGTAAGAGAAAGTAAGAAGAGAGTGGATAAGGAATCTGGAAGGAATTTGAGTGTCAAGTGGAGAGAATGTAAGAAAATGTTCTGGAAGGAGGTAATGAGAGTTAGACAGGGTGGCAATGAAGCTAGTGGAGGAGTGAAAGATAAAAATGGTAGATTACCAGTGGAGAAGGGTGAAAAAGTGACTAGATGGAGAGAACACTTTAATGAATTGTTGAACACACAGAATGAAGGTAATGCGAGTATAAGTGGCTGGGGAATGGCTGGGAGGAGAGAGGTGAGAAGACAGGAAGAAATCAGTAGGATGGAAGTTGTGGAAGCAATGAAGAAAGTTAAAATGGGGAAAGCCCCAGGAATTGATGGAGTGTGTGGTGAAATGCTGAAGCATGGGGGATAGAAGTAGAATGGGAGATAGTAGTAGAATGTGGAAGATGTGCAGATTGGCCTGGGAGGAAGGTAGAGTCCCGGATGATTGGAAGTCAGGTATAAATTATTCCCTTGTACAAAGGGAAAGGAGAAAAAAAAGTGTGGTAATCATAGGGGCATTTGTCTTCTTAGTGTAATAGGAAAAGGATACGGTAGGATACTTATTGACAGAGTTAGGGAAATAACAGAGGAATTACTTAAAGAAGAACAGGGAGGCTTTAGGAAGGGAAAAGGTTGTGTAGATCAGATATTCATTCTTAGATCTTCAGTGGAAAAGTTTCTAGAGAAGGGAAAGAAGTTGTATATGGCCTTCATGGATTTGGAGAAAGCATATGACAGGGTGGATAAACAAGGATTGTGGAAAGCATTAACAATATATGGAGTAGAGGGGAAGTTGCTGAATGCTGTGAAGAGTATGTACGGGGGTGCTAAGGCTGCAGTGCGTGTGGATGGTGAACTGAGTTTTTCTGTTCGAAAGTTGGACTGAAACAGGGATGTGTCATGTCTCCATAGTTGTTCAATCTGTATATGGATGAGGTTATAAAAGAGATATAAGGTAGGGCAGTGGATGTTGGAGTGGTCCTAGTGAGAGAGGGCAGTGTTTGGAAAATCTCTGTACTGTTGTTTGCAGATGATACTGTGTTGTTAAATGAAGACGGAGGGGGGCTGCAAGGTTTGGTGGATGAGTTTGGGAGAGTGTGTAAGAAACGGATTCTAAATGTGAATGTAAGGTAAAGTTATGGTCTTCGAGAGAGATGAAGTTAGTGAATGTACAGTGAGACTGGATCATGAGGAAATAGAAAATGTGAGTACGTTTAATTAATTGGGTAGTGTGATGAGTAAGGATGGAAGTTTGGAGGGTGAAGTGCTTGAAAGGGTACAACAAAGAAGAAAGGTTGCTGGTTCCTTGAAGGCAGTGATAAGAAACAGGGAGGTGAGCAAGGAAGTGAAAAAGTTATTACATGACAGTATCGTGATACCAACTCTAACGTATGGAAGTGAAGCTTGGACGTTTTTGGAGGGACACAAGTCAAGAGTGACAGCAGTGGTTGTTGTTGTTGTGGTTATATTCGCCCCACACTTGTTGGGGCATGGGCAAACAAAGAGCCCGTCAGAGAAGAACAGGAATAAAGCTCTCCAATGAGAGCGTAGTGTGGACAGCAAACTAGCGAACGAAGGAAAGGCGACAGAGGCAGGGGAAGGTGCGATAGTTGGTGGTGAGATCGGTTGCCCGATGAACGACGAGGCAGGGCAGGGCTTGACGGTGGATGGTGAGGCCGGCAGCATGATGGTCTAAACGAGGGCATGACGGGACGGGAGCCAGATAGACAACGTGGCACCGATGGAGGAGGCGCCGATGAGCTCAGGTGGAAGCCGCCCCGACGCTGCCCTCGACCCTCACGCCCGTGAGGGAAAGGGCGAAAAAGACTCGCTCAGCTCTCCAGCAACAGCAGGTGGAAGCACAGAGGGAAGGCCTGGTCCTGGTCGTCACAGATGGCACAGCCCCGGTCCATGGTAGTGGCGGAGGGAGGGTCGTCGGCCGGGTAGTCTAGGGGGTAGGAGCCTCGACCTCCTGGTGGGCAGACCAGGGCACTCCCTCAGATCGAAACGACGGGCCCATCCCTCGGCTGATACGGCTGCTGTGGAGAGCTGGTCCCACCAGGAGGTCTTGCCGCGACGAGATATGGGCTGCGAGTGGATATGAGTAATTTGAGAGGAACCTGTGAAGTCACATGTGTACCCCCCCTACAATATGTCTACCCCCGATGTATATATGCCCCCCCCCCCCAATGCATACATGCCCCCACTAAACTTGCTGACCTAGCACGCTTTCCCAGAGCCCAAGCCTGGGAGAAGGCATTACTGCGTCAGTTCTGAGCAGACACTCAAGAAGGGCAGACTATTTTTGTCACAGCTCGTAATAAACTCCTTAACTAGCTGTTTGTACACGGAGTTTCTATCACCAAAGTATTGCAGGTTACACATGGAGAGACAGACTGACAAATGAGGATGTGAAGGAGCGCTGTGTTGTGGATGTGATAGGAAGCGTGAGGAGAAACACACTGAGGTGTTTTGGCCATGTGGAGAGGATGGAGAGTGAGAGGCTGACGAGGAGAGTGTAAGTGAGTGAGGTGGAGGGGGAGAGAGGGAGGGGAAGGCCAAGGATGAGGTGGAGGGACGGAGTGGAGAGGTATATGAGAGAAGAGGGTTTGATTTGGAAGCAGGGTAGTGAAATGGCGGGGTACAGGGTGACGTGAAGGCGATTTGTTTGTGGCCACCCCGTAAGGGATGAAGGTGTCTGGCAATAGATAGATAGACAGATAGATAGATAGATATTATTTCCCACCATTTGGAAGAAAAAATTAGCTATACTGATTTTTAGCTACCTCTAATGCAAAAATTAGTGTTATATTCAGATTCCTTATATATAAAAACATATAAACTGATGTATCAATCCTGAATGTAGGTTATCTGGTTGCAGAACTAAATACAATAAGGAAGATTTTTTTTTCGGACCCCTGGGGCCCCATGACAGGGTCCTCTGAGGGCCCTAAGGGTTATTTTTTTCTGCCCCCCTTCCAGATCAATTATTCATGACCCAAGGAACCAGGAAAAACTATGGGCAAACTTTAACACGCCACCTGAATCACGTCATAAGTGATTCATGCCTACTAATTGCACTTCACCATACTCTTTCTAGGTGAATGGTAAAATCTACATAAACATTCATGTTATATTTTTTACGTAGATAATGTTAACATCCTTTTCTACGTTATTAATATTCTATGGATGTACAAGCACATTTCATCAGTGACATAAGTATGGTGCGGTGCAATGTGCGAAATTAATCACTCAGGAAGCGGAGCTACGAATACAAAGCCTCATATGCTGAGGCGTACACAGAAAGGCTTAAATAGGCGTGAGCTCGTACCCCATTCATCTGTTGGTTTGAAAGCTCTCTCTCTCTCTCTCTCTCTCTCTCTCTCTCTCTCTCTCTCTCTCTCTCTCTCTCTCATTAGTAGTACCTGGCAAAGGTGAGTTGTTGTTTCGTTTTCGTTTTCGTTTTTAAAGGCTCCAACATGCTTGCATGTGTCGACCTTGGTCACCTAATGGCGGCTCTCCACGCTGCACGATCCATTGCAGCCTCCCTGTTCAGTCCCTTAACCCTAAGGTTGTTTGTTTTTTTTTTTTTGAGCCTTCACTGCTTAAATTGTCTGTGCACGTCAGTGTTCCTATATCACCTAAAACATTATGTAACGCATTATTATTAGCGATTAATTTTGCGTACTGCAGCTTCATATCCTCTTGTATGCTATCGATGAACACATTGTCAGCGTTATGTAACTAACAAGAAATAGGCTCCAGCATTGCAGATGAGGAATGTGCCGTAACGTTAAGGCCAGATTTGTCGTATTTTTTATGACGTAAAAACGAAAAGCAACGTTCATAACGATTTCAGAAAGGTACGGCATGCAATGATTGGCCTAACAACTGAGAACACACACACACACACACACACACACACACACACACACACACACGTTCTTGCTTAGCGGAAATGCATTTGACGTTCTTCGGCTACTGCTGTTTCTTTGAGGGGAAAACCTATCTATCAATAGCCCGACGCCCTAATCCCGGAAAGGGTGGCAGCAGGCAAAACGCCTCCACGTCACTCTGTCACCCACCATTTTTTTTTTTTTTTTACACACACACCACAAAGCCCGCCAGGAGACAGGACGTGTGTGCTGGGCAATCCCCAGGTCCTGTCCTCCCCACCTACTATATTTTAACCAGCCCATACCCCACTGACCTGGCTTATGTATGAGCCGGCCTACACTATATGTACAGGAAATCTTCGAACGAACGAACGAACCCACCGTTTGACTGCCATCCCCCGAACTCACTCCCCCTCCCTCATATACGTCTCAACTCCATCCCTCCATCTCATTCTCGGTCTCCCCCTCCATCTCCCTCCCTCCACTTCACGTACATACAGTCTCTTATTCTGTCTTTCATTCTCCATTCTCTCCACATGTCCAAACGACCTCAGTGTATTTATCCTATTTTTCTCAATTACACCTTAAAAGCAAATTCATGGCGATTCCATAATGGTATGGCAAGACTGGTTCACTAGCTGAGGAGAAGTAAAAGATGGGGCCCTCCTCAAGCAAGAGAAATTTTCAGCCATATGGCGCAAGATTATTACACGCCAAATATCAGCTGAAGTATACCCCTACCACTGGTTTTGCTCATTCAAACAATAATCATCCTACTTGAGGATATTATCCCCTTGAATACAATGGAGAGAGAGAGAGAGAGAGAGAGAGAGAGAGAGAGAGAGAGAGAGAGAGAGGTGTAAGAAAAGAGCGAGTATGGAAAAACGAAGGAAAGAATACGAGAAAAAAAAAAAAAATGTCAGAATAAGTGTTGCCTAGTCCCGGGTCACGATGCTGCAGCTGGAAAAATAAATAGTTAAAACATCAACCATTGAGTCATCAGTAAATATTATGATATAGTTTTATTTAAGTGATTGATAGCCTCTTGGTCGAGGCTTTTTTACCATTAGTGTAGGTCTAGTTATTTGTCTCTTAGGATTTAGTATAGATTAGCGATTTGTCTGTTAGGTGATTACTTCTAGGGTCTTTACATTAGGCATTTTAGTTTATAAGTAATATAAGGTTAAGAAAAAAAAATAAAAAAAAATAAAAAAATAAAAATAAAATTACAAAAAAATAAAATAAAAATTATTATATATATATGTACGTGTGCATGAAGGTGTGTATGTTCATATGCATGGATGTGTGTATGTATGTATGTATATATATATGTTCATATATGTATATATGTGTAAATGTATATACATGTATATATTCTGCCTTAATGACCAGGGGCTCCGGCCTCAATGGTCGATAGGCAAAAAAAAAAAAAAAAGATTGATAGCCATGTTAGGAACTCGAATATTTTTGTGAATTGAAAATTAATGTGCTTATGAGCTGAAGTGTACCCGTGAGAATAACTGGGACTTCATTAATTTATGTTTTTCAAATGGGAATTAACAAATGTTTATGAACTTTTTTGCATCCGTGAGAATAATTAGACATGGTTATCTTATATTGACACTTTATATTGACCAGTCACTCCTGTGGACGTCAGAATCATAAACTTGCCTCTTTCAATATGTAAATCCTTAGCCTATGGGTCACATTCAGTTAAATCACCCTTTACTTACTAGACCAGTGTTCTTCAACCTTGTTAAAGTTCATGCACTCTTCCAGAAGTTTTTGAGAAATTCATGTACCCTGGCGCCTAGGGTACATGATGTGTGTAGGGTTTTATTTCCTAACTACCAATATAGTACGTGAATATTTCAGGTCTTTCTTTCGTTTTAAGACTGAATATATATATAAAAAAAAAAGAAGTCAGCTGTCTCCAAATATAGAAAATAGCTACTTGGTCCAAAATAATTCTTATGTAGGTGCAAGATGTATAATAAAATATAATTATACGTAGATATTTTGTATTTGTATTTTTAAATGTAGGCCTACATAGCGTGTCCTGTTTCAAATGGTAAAAAAAAAAAATGATAATAGTTTATCACATTGTGTAAACAAGCTATAAAACAGCAAATAAAAAAGATTTTATATTCAGTGGCTGGGGTGCTACTGCACTGTTACAATAGTCTTTTCAAAGCGAGGTTATATTTCAATTTCCAGTGTCCCCCTCATCAAGAAATTCACACATTGTAACTGGTTTCGCTTTTTACTTTGTCCGGGACGGAATCCAGCAATTATTGTTTTGGGTCGAATTTTTTTCTTCTTTTGTTAGCAACATTATGGATAAACGGTTGAATGGTGTTACGTTAAACTTTCAGGACATGTGAGCACTGGTCCCAAAAGGGTGTCACTAAACTTTGTAGGTAATCCAGTGACTCTGACAGGTCAAAATCAAGGTCAGGGATTTTCAGAGGGCTGTAACTTGAAACCGGTTGATGATATAGATACTATTTACAACATACACTAACTCCGATATGGGTTTTCATTTGGCACTAAGACCTTTGACCTTGAGTGACCTTAAAAGATCAAACGCAAGGTTACGGATGTTCAGGGGGCTATAACTCGAAATTGGTTGCAGATAGATATGTACTGTTCAACAAATAGGTAGTCCCACATGGGCTTTTAATTACCATGACCTTTGACCTTAAGTGACCATGAAAGGTCAAATTCAAGGTCACGGATATTCAGGGGGCTACAACTCGAAACTGGTTGAAGACAGAGGTATTTACCATTATCAGCATGAACATAAAAAAAAGGTTAAGAACACAAATCTAGTGGGTAAAGGATGGTTTAATTGGACATGACCCACAAAGATTTACATGTTGGAAGAGGCAACCTTATGATTCTGATGTCCACACAACAGTGACTGGTCAGTATAGCATTAAGTACCATTACTAAATAACCGCCCCCTAACTATTCTTATGGGGTGTGAACAAGCCGTAAACACAATAACACAAATCTTGAAAATTTTCCTAGAACTGCATAAAAAGATAATTATGACAGAATAGTAAAAACATATATTAATATTTACTGATGAGCCAGTGGTTAATATTTCAACTAATTTGTTTCTCCAGCAGCAACATCGTGACCCTGGACTAGGCCCCTCAGTTATTCTGTCGCTCTTTTTTTCTTTTAATCGTATTCTTTCCATCATTCTTTCATTCTCACTCTTTTCTTACTTCTCTCTCTCTCTCTCTCTCTCTCTCTCTCTCTCTCTCTCTCTCCATTGTATTCAAGGGGATAATATCCTCAAGTAGGTTATTTTTCAAACGAGCAAAAGCAGCAGTAGCAGTATACTTTAGCCGATATCTGCCACGTAAAAATTATGCGCCTTATGATTGGAAAATTTTTCTTGCTTGAGGGGTACCAAACTTCTCAGCTAGTGAACCAGTCATGGCATACCATTTTCAAATCGCCATAAAAATTGTTTTTAAGGTATATCAGATTTTCCCATCAAAGAGCCAACAGTAGCATTTCCGCTAAGCAAGAACAGGGCACTATAATTGTGTGTGTGTGTGTGTGTGTGTGTGTGTGAGTGTTCTTACCTAATTGTTCTTACCTAATTGTATCTTTACAGGAATGAGTCAAGCTCGTACTGTCCCGTGTCTTAAACCATATTTATCGTACAAATCCTTAAAATTGTGAATTGTTTTGGCACACTATTTCATTCGATAGTGCATTCCACTGATTAATTGCTCTATTTGGGAAACTAAATTTCCTTACGTCTTTATCACATCTCTTCTTATGCAGTTTCTTGCAGTGTCCTCTTGCTGATGGTTCCCCATAGGTTAAGTAATCATTTATGTCTATTTTCTCCTTTCCTGATATGCACTTATATAGCATAATCATGTTATCTCTTTTCCTTCTCTCCTGTAGTGTTAGTAGATTCAGTTTATTTAGTCTTTCTTCGTAGCTTAGATCCCTTAAGCTTGGTACCCATCTTGTTGCGGCCCTTTGAACTTTTTCAATCTTGTCTATGTGTTTTTTGAGATGAGGACTCCAGACTAGTGATGCATACTCCAGAGTTGGTCTGGTGAATGATGTTATTATCTATCTTAGCATGTCTTCATTTATGTATGTGAATGCTATTCTCATCTTTGCAAGCAGTGCGTACATGTTCCGTACCTTCTCACTGATGTGGTCAGCCGGATATAGTCTGTTATTGATAATCACACCTAGGTCCTTCTCTCTTTCTGATGTGTGTAGGGTTTTATTTCCTAACGTATAATCCCAATCAGGTCTTTTTCCACTTTTACCAAACTTGATTACATGACACTTGTCCACACTGAATTCCATTTGCCATGTATTACTCCATTCATGAAGTTTATTTAATTCTTCTTGTAGCTCTTTACAAGAGTCTGTGTTAGTAATTCTCCTTTGTATTTTTACATCATCTGCAAACATATTTAGATAGCTTTCATTTCCAGTGTTACTGTCTATATCATTTATATACACTAAAAACATGATTGGTGCCAGCACTGAGCCCTGTGGTACTCCACTAGTCACTTCTTTCCATGATGATTAATTTCCCCTTAGTACTGTTCTCATTTCTCTTCTTATGAGATAATCTTGCATCCAACAATACAGTTTGCCTCGAATTCCTCCTTGATGGTACAGTTTCCATAAAAGTCTTTGGTGTGGTACTGTGTCAAATGCTTTCTTGAAATCTAAATAGATACTGTCCACCCATCCTTCTCTTTCCTGTAATGTGTCTGTTACTCTGTCATAGTAGCTCAACAGATTAGTAACACATGATTTTCCTTTCCTGGAACCGAACTGTCTTTCTGTTATCATATTGTGTTCTAGATGATTTACCCAAGCTTTTCTTATAAACATTTCTAATACCTTGCTTACAACACTGGTTAGTGATACTGGTCGGTAGGTGAGTGGATTTTGTCTATTCCCTTTCTTGAATAAGGGAACAATGTTTGCTTTCTTCCAAATATTAGGTAGTTTACCTTGACTCAAGGATTTATTGAAAATTTTAAAATAATGGTTTACTTAACTCCTTTGCATATTCACGTAGTACCCAACATGAAATTTCATCAGGACCAATTGCTTTTCCTTTGTCTGATTTACTTAGCTCCTCCTGTATTACTTTTTCTGATACTTGTATACCTGGTAGTATGTGTGGGCATGCATGTTCCACATAATCCCTCTTAATATTTTTTCCTCTGTAAAAACTGATTGGAATTTCCTGTTTAGTGCTTCACAAATGTCCTTCTCTTGTGTATAGGTGATTCCCTCGTCCGTAATGGATTGTATTTTATCTTTTACTTTGGTTTTGCTTCTGATGTAGCTGTAAAACAGCTTAGGTTGATCACTACTTTTATTTAATATATCCTCCTCAAACTGTTTTTGGGCTTCCCTCCTTATTCTTGTATAATCGTTTCTTGCCTGTTTGTAATTATTATATGCCCTTTCACTATTGTCTTCTGTATATATTCCACAACAAATCTCTTTTTTCTTTTGATTTTTTTACATTCTCTATTGAACAATTTCTTTATTTTATTTTTTGCTTCTTTGTGCTTTGGGATGTATTTCTGTACTCCTATTTCATAAAGTTCACAGAATTTTTTTATATATAACACTTAAATCTTGTCTTCTAAGCTCCTTTCCCCAATCAATTTCTAAGAAGTACTTCTTTAGGTCATTGTAGTTTCCCTTTTTATACTTTAGGCTCTTTTGTAACTTTCATTGCTGTTAACTATGTCCTATGCTATCCTGAAGTTGCAATTTAGTACTGCATGGTCGCTTTTGCCGAATGGAGGGTGGTATTATTAAATCGTCAGTATCGTTTTCTTGCCTAGTAAATATGAGATCTAGCATTGAGGGTACATCGAGTCCTTTTTTTCTGGTGCTTTCCCTTACATGTTGCGTTAGGAAAAACTCTTGGACGAGATCCAGGAGCTTTTGGTCCCAACAGCTTTCTTGGCTTATTATATCTAGAGTATTCCAATTTATTTTTGTATTAAAATCTCCAGTTAGTATAATTCTTTCCGATTTCTCTTCCATTTTATGTAGTAATGATCTTAAACTCTGAATTGTATTCTCTACCAGGTCCTCATATTCGTCTCTTTCCCATGTGTTTGACTTGGGTGGCATGTACAAATTGGCTACAATTACTTTCCCTTCAGATGTACTGATCTCTACTGCAATCAGTTCTACTTGTGAGGGTATATCTAGTTCTATTTCTTTCACTTTTAGATTATTCTTAGTTAATATTATAATTCCTCCTCCTTTTTTTTTTTTTTTTTTTAAGTTCCTATCTCTTCTCCATAAGTTTAAGATGTCATTTGATAGCCTTGGTGTTAATTTTGTTTCAGTTAGGCGTATTATATGTGGTTCATTTTCTCTGACATAATCATTCATCTCTAATAATTTAGATACCATTCCATCCACATTTGAGTACATCAACTTAATCATCTTGTTTATATACTTGTCATGACTTGGTTCTACTACCTTCCTCCTTTTTATTCCCTCCTGTTTATGTACCACTTTCGTACCTGCAATCCTATTACTTTGTAAAAAAAAAAATGTATTCTTCTTCTACTCTGATCTTCCCTCATTTTTTTTTTTTTTTTTTTTTTTTTTTGCTTCCTCCCTCTTTTCTTTCAGTAATTCCAGTTCCTCTTGTGTTAGGCATCTTTTTATCCAAACATTTTTGAACTCTTTTTCCATAAGATTCTTTGCCTTTTTTAGTATCTCCTCCACGGTGTTTACACTCTGGAAGGTTACCTTTAGGGGTCTTGACTTGCTTCTCTCGTATTTCCCTAACCTTTTGTGTTCCTTTATGTCTTTACTACAGATTTCCTGTGATACTTCTTTCAATATGCTCATTACATTTGCCATCTCCTTTTTGTCTCTTGAGATCTTGTTTTTTACTTCTTCCTCTTCTATACCAGTGATTACTATAGATTTGTTGATATCTACTGAATCTCTGACTAACTTAGGATTGTTTTGGACTATTCTTTTCAGTTCCTTTTTAATGCTTTTTTCTTCGACCCTTGTTTGTAAGTCTTTCTTTTCTTTTACCATTTCAGTATAAGTGGTTTCCACAGCATTTTTGTAGCTTTGCGCAGCTTCATTCACCTGTGTTATCTTCTCCTCAATATCACTGCTCTGGTCGATCAGACTGCTTGCTTGTCTAAATGTCTCTGTGTCATTTTTGAACTCTTCCATAATACTCTCGTAGTTGACTACTGTACTTGCCATTTCACTAATTTTTCTCCTAAGTGAACCCAGTTCTACTGTCAGCTCATCTATGGTTATGTCTTTCTTGTTGACTTCCTTTCCTAATTTTTCTATTTCTTCCTTTTGCAAGTGCATCTGTTTCTTAATTTCATCAATCTCATTTTGAAAAGCCATCTCTAGCCTGTGTACACGCTCCACCAGTTTATTGTGAGTCTCCATTTCAACCAGTTCTTGGTAGAAATCATCGTCCTGCTTTCTACCTTTATCCCTTTTCTTTTCCAAATTTGCTTTACTAAAGTATGTGGTCATTTTGCAGTACTAAAAGCACATATGGTACTCACATTCCCTGGGGCAGTTGTAGACTAAAACAAATGATCAGTTGATTGTGCACATTCTTACTCTAATTTGTTTTCTTTTCTGTTTGAACAAGTCTTGCTTAAAACTTCTTCTTTTTTCTTTTTATATTAGAACACCATTTAGTCTAACCTGATACAGAGCTTGACTCATATGAAGATACTAATTTAGGTAATGCCACTGGCCAAGTTGGCCGTATATGGAGCGATGTCGGCGTGCGTCTGGTCTCCTCCGTGCCTTGTGTGTGTGTGTGTGTGTGTGTGTGTGTGACATTTTTCGGCCAATCATAGCATGCCGTACCTTTATGAAATCGTCATGAATGTTGCTTTTCGGTTTTATCAGTCATAAAAATTACGACAACTCTGGCCTTATCGCTAGGGCACATTTCTCATCTGTGATGTTGTAGCCTATTTCTTGTTACATAATAATGACAGTGTGTTCACCGATAGCATACAAGAGGATATGAAGCTGCGGTACGCAAAATAAATCGTTGATCATGAAGTGTTACATAATCTTTTAGGTGACAGAGGAGCAGTGACGCACAGACTGTTTAAGGAGCAGAGGCTTTATCAAAATAAAAAGACACCTCACCTTTGCCAGTTACTACTAATGAGAGAGAGAGAGAGAGAGAGAGAGAGAGAGAGAGAGAGAGAGAGAGAGAGAGAGAGAGAGAGAGATTTCAAACCAACAGATGAATGGGACAGGAGCTTAAGCATATTTAAACCTTTCCTGTTTGCGCCTTAGCATAAGAGGCTTCGTAGATCCGCTTCCTGAGTGATTTATTTCGCACAATGCACCTCATCATACTTTTCTTATGTCACAGATGAAATATGCTTGTACATTCATACAATATTAGTAACGTGGAAGAGGATGTTAAGGTGTGATAATCTATGCGAATGGAATTACTGAGGGAGAGATGTTGTAGCCGGAGTGTTTTTATTTGGCACAACTCACTACTCCGATACCGGTGTAGCGGGGACCCTGAGCTCAGGGGGGACAATGTAGCTCACTAAACGGGTACAAAGTCGTGATTACGTAAACTTCAATGAGGTAAGATGACTGTTTTGGGGTTCATTCAAATGAATCCTCAAAAAAATTTAAAGGAGTTTCGGATCTTAATCAGGTGAAATCAAATCGACTACACAATATTTCCTCATCCCAAGAGAATTCGGGTCCGTGTGTTGCATTCCAGGTGACACAGGATTCGTTGCACCTCTTCCATAGTTGTTTATTCTGGACTTATCACTCTTATCACGCACTCCTCTAATATTATTCAGTCCGAGGACGTCATTCTGTGATTTACTGTTTTATAATATGCAATATTCAACATTATAATATGAATCACATATTCATCATTATATCAAACAGTGGATGGGTCAACAGTAATGAATGGATTAATTTGATCTAAAACATCCAGTTCAATGTTCCCCTGAGCAGTAATATAATGAAAAGACGTAATCGTACTTAAGGGTTAAAAGTCGAAATAGATTACATAACGACACACTGAGGAAATTTAATATTTCAAAAACCCACGCCAGAGAAAATTAATATGTGAGAAAATCTCACGAGAGGAGATAAAGGTGTCAGAAGCATCCTTGAGCCTTATTCAGTGTCACAAGAGGCTTCATGACACTTC
Organism: Coenobita brevimanus; assembly: GCF_032717465.1. Taxonomy (NCBI): domain Eukaryota; kingdom Metazoa; phylum Arthropoda; class Malacostraca; order Decapoda; family Coenobitidae; genus Coenobita; species Coenobita brevimanus. The sequence continues at coordinate 15,590,955 of NC_137030.1, read as the reverse complement.
TTTCCAGTCTACAATTGCATTACATATCTTAATTTTCTCTCTCTCTCTCTCTCTCTCTCTCTCTCTCTCTCTCTCTCTCTCTCTCCTGTATACAAAGGATAATATCCTCATATAGTTTAATTATTGTTCATGGCAGCAAAACCAGCGGCAGCTTTATCTTTCAGCGGACATTTGGCGGGTAAAAATTTAGTCCCATATGGCTAGTAAAGTTTCCTTGCATGATGAGGACCAAAACTTTCTGTTCTTCTCATCTAGTGAACCGATCATGGCATGCGACATCATTCTTAAATCGGTGTACCAGACTTTTCCCCGCAGAGTTCCAACTACAGGCGAAAGAAGTCAAAAGATTTCCACTAGGAAAGGACACAGCACTATTGCTGTGCGTGTGGAGGAGGGAGAGGGGTTATTTTTCCCAGTTTTTAGGCCAATCATGGCGAACTGTATCTTTTTTTAAAACTATGATGAAAAGTGCCTTCCGATGGTATCAGAAAAACTATGAAAAAACCAAGTGTGGCCCAAAAAAAGGCCTAAATTACATTTTTATTCACCCGGGCACATTCCAACACCTTTGGTTTGTCGCTTAATTCCTGTTATCTACATAATTTTGACTGTGTTCATCAGTACCACACAAGAGGATGCCAATCTGCAATACATCAAATAACTGAGAATATGGTGTTACATAGTCTTTTAGGTGATACAAGAGCGGAGACATGCAGAGATACTTCGAGGAACATGGGCTCAAGAAACAAAATAATAAGGCCAGTTACTAAGACAGTGAGAGAGAGAGAGAGAGAGAGAGAGAGAGAGAGAGAGATCAGTCTAAGAAGCAACACTGCAACCAACAGATCACAGGTAGGGGCTAAGACCCATTTAAGCCCTGCCCGTCTAAACCTATGCACAGCAGGCATCGTAGGAACCGTTCCTGAGCGATTTTTTTCTTTACATTGCACCTGAATGTTCTCATTGTATGTTGTTGATGGAACCTGCTTCTACATACAATAGCAAAAATATTAGAGACGGTGTTAACGTGTGATAAGCAAAATAAATCACCGAGGAAAAGGAGCTACAAGTTACAAACCCGTGTCGTGTTTCCTTCTATGCACATATCCATACATGTCACAATGTCTTGAAATATGAGTAAATGTGTGTCGCTCGTTTGAAGATATCCTTCACCAGTAGTGAAGGCCGGGCCATATATTTGCCCGGTCAGTGGGGTTTTGGCTGCTGCAAGTTTGTCCCCTGGTGGGCAACTCTGCCACCCACCAGGGTTCCCTAGTGGGCAGCCTAGATGTCCGCCCGGACAGCCCAACAGCCCACGACGGCTTGCTGGGCGCGGCAAGCAATGATGTGTGTGTCATGTACAGGGTGAGAAAAATCAGACTGGGTGAGTTATATGATCATGTTCAGGGTCACTTATAGTAGCTACCCTTTTTGCAGGATATATTAACCAAGATAGACGAGGCTGGAGTATTTATTATTATTATTATTATTATTATTATTATTATTATTATTATTATTATTATTTTGCAAGATTATACTGAGATTACAGAAAATAACATGGTAGATTTGTAATAAAGCAAAACTTAATGGAGAATTTATTTCCTGCAGATGGTTCTGCTCAAGTACTTCAAGAAACTCGGTGTTACTGATGAACTACCACCTGAAGAGCTGCATAAAAGGCAAACAATTGATGAAAATGGACAGAAAGATCACCAAACTGGATCAGTTTTACAAACACCGAAAAATGGTAGTGAAACGAGTTTCAGGCAGAAAAAGCAACATCCATCAAGTTCGTTCATTCAATTGAAATTAAAGCGAAGGAAGTGGAATAATGACTATGTGAAGTATGGATTATATTTGCCAAGTGAAGAGGATCAGATTCCTTATCCACTTACTCGGTGTTTCTTCTGTTTTTCGAAATATAAAAATTCAAATCTTGTACTGTCCAGGCTACTGTCTCATATCAAAATGCAACACAATGAGCATAAAAATCAATCAAAGAACTTCACTGAGGCAACTCAAGCTGAACTCACAAAGCCACAAACTTCTTTCAATAGCATTATGGTCCATAGAGAAAAGGAGATCAAGCTTCTTCTAATAACATCAATCGAAATAGCACATCTTCTGAAATTAAGAAACCTTCCACTTTAGCAGAAAAAGTCAATCTTCAATACTTAGACATTGCTGCCCAGCATCTTCATGAAGGCAAGAAACAACTTGATAAGGTTCAGAGTATTGAAATTTAAGACTCTTCAATAACACGTCGATCAGTGGCAGTCGCTGGAGCTATTCAGGAACAGTTACTTAAAAGGTACAGGGGAGCACCTTGGTTTGATTCGCAGTTCGATGAAACCACTTAGGTTCCCAATGTTGATCAAGTTTTAGCTTACTGCTGCTTTCCTGACAGTCAGTCCATGATAACAGAACATAATTTTCCTATTCTCTTTACCACTAGGTGTGCAGAGAAGGGAGAGGCACTATTCACTAAGATAAATAAATTAATAGTCAAGAAAAATCTGAGCTGGAGCAAATATGCTTGTGTTACCACAGATGGGGCTACAGCAGTGGTTGGAGGTAAGAAAGGCGTCGTCAAGAAAATTAAGGATGTTGCTTCCAGCTGCTATTCTGTTCGCTGCATAATATATCGGGAGTTACTGTCTACCAAGAATTTACTGTAAAATGTGGGAAAACATGATTTTTACGAAACCATCAGTGATATGGTAAAGACAGTGAATTATATTCATGCAAGAGCAAAAAGGGGTCGCATATTTGAACAGCTTTGCAAGGAAACTGATAAAGATTTTTCTAGGCCTTTGCTGTATGCAGATATTTGATGGCTGCCTTGTGGCAAACTTTTTTTTTTTTTTTTTTTTGTGAGGAAGAAGGAACCAAAGGCAACGAGCCCATAAAACTGTTCCTTCCAAAAGAAAAAAAAAATGCAAGAGAGAGCCAAATTTAAGATCCGATCATTTCGAGATGCCTGGACACACTGCGTTTGAAAGACTTGAGATCATACGAAGTAGGAAATACAGACAGAGAGAGACAGTTCCAGAGTTGACCTGTTGCATAAAAGAAGGACTGAGAGTAACGGTTAACTCTTGCATTAGAGAGTTGGACAGAAAAGGGATGAGAGTTTGCTGCTAGACGGGTGCTACGCGCCCGTCGTAGAGGTGGAGGAATGCATGCAGACAGTTTTGAGGAGCAGTGACCATTGAAGTAGCGACAGAAAAGAGATAAAGATGCAACAGTGCGGCGAAGAGACAGAGGTTGAAGGGAGTCAGTAAGAGGAGGAGAGCTAGTGAGGCGAAAAGCCTTTGACTCCACCCTATTGAGAAGAGCTGTATGTGGGGAGCCTTCCCACACATGAGAGTTGTACTCCACGCAGGGGTGGATAAAATCCCTGTACAGAGTCAACAATTGTGCAGGGGTAAAGAAGGAACGGAGTCGGCTTAGCACACGTAATCTCTTGGAAACAGATTTTACGAGAAATGTAATATGATCTTTCCAAGATAAGTCTCGAGTAAATGAAACCCCAAGCATGTTCAAGGATGATGCAGGATTAAACTGAATATTATTAAACATTAGTGGGTATACCTGTGGAAGATTTTGTTGGGTTGATAGGTGCAAAAACTGAGTCTTTGATGCATTAAAAACAACCAGATTATTTTTACCCCAGTTAGAGATACGAGCCAAGTCGGACATTAGGTGTGTCATAGCCTCATCCCTTGTTTGTTGAAGTAGCTGCTAAGATGGACGTTGCGGGAATCAAATGGAAAGGTGAAGGATGGAGTCAACAGCGTATGAGTGGATAGGGTTAGATGTACAGCTTAGAAGGTCATTGATGAATAAAAGAAAGCGAGTTGGTGATAGGACAGAGCCCTGAGGAACACCACTGTTAATAGATCTAGGAGAAGAACGATGGCCGTCTACAACAGCAGCTATAGAACGACCAGAAAGGAAGCTAGAGATGAAGGCACAGATAGAAGGATAGAAACCGTAAGGGAGCAATTTGGAAATTAAAGATTTATGCCAGACTCGATCGAAAGCCTTTGTGATGTCAAATACAATGGCGAAGCTTTCATCAAAGTCCCGAAAGGAAGATGACCAGGAGTGTGAAAGGTAGGTGAGAAGATCGCCTGTGAAGCGTCCCTGACGGAACCCATACTGACGATCAGAAAGAAGGTTGTGATAGGAAAGAAGCTTTAAAATTTTTCTGTTAAGAACAGACTCGAAAACTTTTGAGACACAGGATGTTAAAGCACTTGGACGATAGTTAGAGGGTTGGGAATGGTCACCCTTCTTTGGGACTGGCTGAATGAGAGCAAACTTCTAGCAAGAAGGAAAGGTACAAGTTGATAGACAAAGGCAAAAGAGTTTGCCTAGGCAGGGTGTAAGCACAGAAGCACAGTTCTTGAGAACAACAGGAGGGACTCCATCTGGCCCATATGTCTTATTAGTATTGAGCCCTGTGATGGTGGAAAATACATCAGCTGAAGAAATTTTAACATCAGCCATGAGGAAGTCAGAGGGAGGGAAGTGATGGAGGAATAGCACCGGAATCGTCTAAGGTGGAATTGGAGGAGAAAGTCTTTTCAGCAGATTCCTAACACTAAGATAAGGAGTGTTTGTACTTGCAAAAGATGAAGACGAAAAGGCTGCCAAGCTCCAGGACAACCACAGGACTGCCAGATTATCATACATGGCTTCTATCTCTGAGAAGCTGAATCAGTTAAACCTATCACTTCAAGGCAATGGTGGGAAATTTTTGATGTAGCTGGCAAGACTGAAGCTGTCAGGTTGATGATTGGGATGTGGGAAAGAAAATTTGAAACTTAGGACTTCGGTAGTTTCTCCTTCCCTGATCAGTTTTGAAAGGGTGCAAATGAGAAGTGCTATCTCCTTCTCTAGAGGAAAATATTAAAGATTATGTTCTTTTTCATCTGAATAGTGTGGAAACGTTGTTCAGTATCTATTTTCCCGATCAAGAGGCAAGAGCACTTGAAAAATGAATGTGGATTGTGAAATCCTTTGTATCAGCTAATGTAAGATCAGCCAAACTGGAATAATTGACAACTGTTAGAACTGCCACTGATTTTGGACAGAAGTCATCATTCTATGAATTTTCCTACGGTGGAAGTTTCTGGTGCTCACTTTTAGAAATTCCAGACTACCAAGAACTTGCAAGAATGGCCATGGCATATCTAGTTCGAATGCCAAAACCATATCTGGCAAGAAGAGGCTTCTCTAATCTGGTGGATATTAAAACAAACAAGTGATGCCAGGCAGAACAAACCTCACCCGACAGCAGTTATTTTATTTTCAACCATTTTCAAGTTATAGTCCCCTGAAAATCCGTAAACTAGTGTTTAACCTTTCATGGTCACTCCAGGTCAAAGGTCATAGTGCCAAATGAAAGCCCATATGAGACTTCCTATATCTCAATAACTGTACTCTAAATATCTCTATCTTCAACCAGTTTCGAGTTATAGTCCTCTCAATATGTGACCTTGAGATTGACCTTTCAGGGTCACATAAGGTCAAAGGTCATAGTATCACTTATAAACCCATATGAGACTTCCTATTATGCTGATAATCGTATCTCTATCTTCAACCAGTTTCGAGTTGTAGCCCCTTGAATATCCGTGACCTTGAGTTTGACCTTTCATGGTCACTTCAATCAATCAGTCAGTCATTTCCTGTGGCACCCCACTGGATGCATAGGGCCTCAATGAACTCTCTCCACCAATATTTGTCTCTTGCCATCTCCTTCAGGTCCCACCAACACTCCCTTCCTGCTTCTTTTTTCATTGTCCTCAACCAGGTTTCCCTCGGCCTACCTCTACCTCTTCTTCCTCTAGCAGTCCACTCTGGCACATCCTGTATTAAACAACCTTCTTTTCTGTATATGTGCCCCAGCCATTTCCAGCGAGACAGTCTCACATATTCATTAACTGGTTCCACTCTCGTAATATCCCTTACTCTTTCATTTGTAACTCTGTCTTGCCACTTTACCCCAAGAATCCTTCTCAGTATTTTATTCTCAAATCCTAATACTTTCTGATCTGTTGCAATTGTACTGTACCATGACTCATGCCCGTAAATTAAAATTGGTCTAACCAAGGACTTGTAAATTTTCACTTTAGTGTGTGCCGAAAGCATATAATTATTCCAAACAGATTTCAATATTCCAACAGCTCGCCAAGCCTGTCTAATCCTCTCCTCAATTTTATTGTTTAATGATCCATTAGATGATACAATCGTTCCCAGATATTTAAAGTTTTCTACATTCTTCACCACATTATTCCCAATTACACAGTCGATTTGGTTCTCCACGTTTATATTAATAATCTCAGTCTTTCCACAATTTATTACCAATCCCACTTTTTCTCCTTCCTCCACCAGACAATCAAGCACCCTCTGCATCTCGTAAATACTTCCGCAAATCAGTACAATATCATCAACATAGTCCAAATCCATCAGCTTCTTATTTTCTTTCCAGTTAATTCCTGCACCTGTTCTCCTTACAATCTTTTTCATAACATAATCCATAACCAAAACAAACAACAATGGCGAAAGAACTCCTCCTTGAATCACTCCTGACCTAACTTGAAATGGATCACTCGAAGAACCACCCACCATCACCTTACAAAAAGTACTTTCATGCAGGCTTCTAATAATATTTACAAACTTTTCTGGTATACCATAGAATCTCAAAATTTTCAACATAGCTCCACGTGAAACACTATCAAACGCCTTTTCAAAATCCACAAAACACATGCTAAGTGGCATTTTCATCTCATTAGCTTGTTGCATTAGATGCCTTACAATAAAAATCTGATCATTACAACCTCGACCCTTTCTTAATCCCGCTTGTTCTTCTCTTAAAATTTTATCAATTACTGGCTCTATTCTGTTCAACAAGATTTTGGAAAAGACTTTTGCAACTACAGGTGTCAAAGTTATCCCCCTCCAATTGCCACACACACTTAAATCTCCCTTTTTTGGTATTATTATAATCACTCCATTTTTCCACTCTTCTGGAATTCCACCATTATCCCAACCCACATTAAAATGTTTCAAAAGCGCATTCATGGTCACTTAAGGTCAAATATCATGGTACCAAATAAAGCCCATATGGGACTTCCTGTGTGTTGATAATAAATATCTATCTGCTACCAGTTTTGAGTTATAGCCACCTGAATATCCGTGACCTTGAGTTTCACCTTCCAAGGTCACTCAAGGTCAAAGTTCTTGGTAGCCTACTAAATGAAAGGTCATATGGGAGTTCATGTATGTTGATAATAGAAAATATCTCTATCCTCAACCGGTTTCAAGTTATAGCCCTCTGAAAATCCGTGACCTTGATTTTGACCTATCAGGGTTACTTGATTACCTCCAGAGTTCAATCACTTCCTTTTGGGACCAGTGCCCACATATCTTGAATGTTTCATGTAATTTCATCCAGCGGTTTATCTGCAATGTTGCTAACAACGAAAGAAAACAAAATCGACCAAAAATAATACCTCGCCGACTCTGTCCCAGGCGAAGTAAAAAGTGAAACCAGTTACAAGATGTGGATTTCTTGATAAAGGGGGTACTGGAGAGTGAAACAAAACCTCGCTTTGAAAAGATTCTTCGAACAGTGCAGCAGCAACCTAGTCACCGAACATAAAACCTTTTAATTTGTTGTTTTATAATATTATCTTGTGTGTACAATGTGATAAACTGTTTTTTTTTTACCATTTGAAGGACCTGTTATGTACATTTAAACAAAAATACAAAACATATACATATGATTATAATTTATTATATTGTACATTTAGTACTTACATACCAAAGAAGGGGAATGGCTGGGAGAAGGAGGGAGGTGAGAAGACAGGAAGAAATCAGTAGGATACAAGTTCTGGAAGCAATGAAGAAAGTTAAATCGGGGAAAGCCCCAGGAATTGATGGAGTGTGTGGTGAAATGCTGAAGCATGGGGGAGAGATAGTAGTAGAATGGATGTGGAAGATGTGCAGATTGGCCTGGGAGGAAGGTAGAGTCCCGGAGGATTGGAAGTCAGGTATAATTATTCCTTTGTACAAAGGAAAAGGGGAAAAAGAAGTGTGTGGTAATCTTAGGGGCATTTGTCTTCTTAGTATAATAGGAAAAGTGTATGGTAGGATACTTACTGACAGAGTTAGAGAAAGAACAGAGAAATTAGTTGGAGAAGAACAGGGAGGCTTTAGGAAGGGAAGAGGTTGTGTAGATCAGATATTCATTCTTAGATCTTTAGTGGAAAAGTTTCTAGAGAAGGGAAAGAAGTTGTATGCGGCTTTCATGGATTTGGAGAAAGCATATGACAGGGTGGATAGACAAGGATTGTGGAAAGTGTTAAGAATATATGGAGTAGATAGGTAGTTGGTGAATGCTGTGAAGAGTATGTAGATGGTGCGAAGGCTGCAGTGCGTGTGGATGGTGAACTAAGTGAATTTTTCTCTTTGAAAGCTGGGTTAAAACAGGGATGTGTCATGTCTCCATGGTTGTTCAATCTGTACATGGATGGGGTAATAAAAGAGGTACAAGATAGGGTAGTGGATGTTGGAGTGGCCCTGGTGAGAGAGAATAGTGGTTGGAAACTCCCTGTACTGTTGTTTGCAGATGATACTGTGTTGTTGAGTGAAGACGAAGGGGAGCTGCAAGGCTTGGTGGATGAGTTTGGGAAAGTGTGTAAGAAACGGAATCTAAAGGTGAATGTAGTGAAGAGTAAAGTGATGGTCTTTGAGACAGGTGAAGTCAGTGAATGTACAGCGAGGTTGGATGGTGAGGAATTGGAAAATGTGAGTACGTTTAAGTACTTGGGTAGTGTGATGAGTAAGGATGGAGGTTTGGAGGGTGAAGTGCTTGAAAGGGTACAGCAGGGAAGAAAGGTTGCTGGTTCTTTGAAAGCAGTGATAAGAAACAGGGAAGTGAACATGGAAGTGAAAGTTACTACATGACAGTATTGTGATACCAACTCTAACGTATGGAAGTGAAGCTTGGACGTTGTTGGAAGAACACAAGTCAAGAGTGAGAGCAGTGGAAATGAGTTATTTAAGAGGAGCCTGTGGAGTCACATGGAGAGACAGGCTGACGAATGAGGATATAAAGGAACGTTGTGGTGTTGATGTGGATGTGATAGGAAGCGTTATGAGGAACACACTGAGGTGGTTTGGCCATGTGGAGAGGATGGAGGGTGAAAGACTGACGAAGAGAGTGTATGTGAGTGAGGTGGAGGGGGGAAGAGGGAGGAGGAGGCCGAGGATGAGATGGAGGGATGGGGTGGAGAGGTATATGAGAGAGGGGGGTGTGAGTTGGGAGCAGGGCATTGAAATGGCGGGGGACAGGGCGACTTGGAGGCGATTTGTTTGTGGCCACCCGAAACGGGATTGAGGCGTCTGGCAATAGATAGATAGATAGATACCAATTATTTAACCTGCCACGTGCTAGCTATTTTTAGCCCTCTGGGTCACCTCAGTGCCGGCCATTTTTCAGCCTTTTTTGGGGGGCTAAAATGATAATTTTGATGTGGAAACAATGAATTCCGCCATTAAAATCCTCACCGAGGCTTGGAAATCAGTTTTATTGAGTCCTGCATACTCGTGTACAGGTATAGCCAATCTCTCATGCTCACCACGTACGTGAGAAAGCCGTTTTCTATGTAAGGTGTACTCAGGTATTTATGCTGGGAAGGTACAGCAATGTTCAGTACACTTTTCTGATCACTTATTACTTCAGCATCTATCACAATTTGTGTGTCTTTCTCACTGTGAATGCATTATCTTACATTTACCTGAAGATAGGTACAACCTAACTTCATTATGTACAGTCCTGGCACTTACAAGAAGGTATTTACAACTTCACTTCACTGTATAGTCCTTACACTTACAAGAGAATATTCACAATTCACTTACATGAAAATATTTACGAAATGCATTCACTATGTATAGCACTAGGTGAGGCATACAGGCAGAGTGAGGCAGAGCGAGTGTGAGAGGGGGAGTGAGTGAGTGTATGGCTTTGACAGCCTGGGGGATGGTAGAGGAACAGTTACCTTACATGCCTGCCAATTTTTATCCGCGAATCTTGAAGAATGCGGTCACAGTGAAGCTTTTTATTTTAGACCATTTTAAAACGGCACTGGCACTGGCCACGGCATTATGTCAGACCGTTTTAAAACGGCACTGGCACGCAGCGGGTTAAGACCAAGTACCTATATTTGAAGGAGACAACTAACTTCTTTTACTTTTATTTTCGGTCTTAGAACAAAAAAACAAACTTAAATATTCACATACTTTATTGGTAAATAATCGTCCTAGGAGCCAGCATACATGAATTTCTCAAATGCTCCTGGAAGCGTGCATGAACTTAAAAAAGGCTGAAGAAAACCAGTCTAGTTGGTAAAGTGGGATTTTACTGGACGTGACGCATACGGAGTTACTTGTTGGAAGAGGAAAGCTTATGATTCTGACATCCACAGAAGAGTGACTGGTCATTATAGCATTAAAATACCAAGCCCATAATTTTCAACAACATTTTGGGAGGGGGGGCTAGACAAAATGTATATACCTCTGTACTGGAAACTTTAAATTAAATCGAAACGTTTGTAAGTTTGCAGACTATCCGGTATTATTCGGTTTGATTCTGCCTAAAAGTCCACACACACCACAAAGCCAGCCAGGAGACAGGGCCTGTGCTGGGCAATCCCCAGGCCCCGTCTTCCCCCTTACTATTTTTTAATCAGCCCACACCCCTACTGACCGGGCTAACGTATGGCCCAGCCTGCATTATAGGTGTAGGAAATCTGTAAACAACAACAACAACCTAAAACTCACACACCACAAAGTCAGCCAGGAGACAGGACGTGTGTGCTGGGCAATCCCCAGGTCCTGTCCTCCCCCGTTACTGTTTTTTAACCAGCCCATACCCCACTGACCGGGCTAATGTATGGCCCAGCCTGCACTATATGTGCAGGGAATCTTTAAACGAATGAACGAACCTAAAAGTTTAATGAGGGATGTATGTTTAGTGGTGGAGTTGGATGTGAAAATAAAAGGCTTCACTTTCCGCCGGTCTGAGCTTTCATCTCAAATTGTAACTAAGTTTAATAATTAAGACTTACCAAGAGAAAGTTCAAACTTTTCAAAAAGATGTTTGGACAGATTATTTGATATTGCAGCTTGCAAATGTAAGGACTTCAAGACATGCAAGTGTGAGAAGGAGAAAAGAGTACAACAAATGGAGCAAGAATTTTTAGTGGACCAGAGGGCAAAGAGAAAAATGGTTATTGGATCCTTAGATGCTACCACAACTAAAAGAAATGTAAAACGACTGAGTAGAAAACAAACAATACCGGGACCAAGTTCAAGCACTGACTCCTGTGAAATTGAATTGTATTGTAGTACAAGTTCAGCAAGTGAAGACGATGAAGATGATTTTGCTCAACATCTGCCTGCTAGAGCAAAACAGGCAGATGTTGAGCAAAATCATCTTCATCGTCTTCACTTGCTGAACTTGTACTACAATACAATTCAATTTCACAGGAGTCAGTGCTTGAACTTGGTCCCGGTATTGTTTGTTTTCTATTCAGTCGTTTTACATTTCTTTTAGTTGTGGTAGCATCTAAGGATCCAATAACCATTTTTCTCTTTGTTCTCTGGTCCACTAAAAATTCTTGCTCCATTTGTTGTACTCTTTTCTCCTTCTCACACTTGCATGTCTTGAAGTCCTTACATTTGCAAGCTGCAATATCAAATAATCTGTCCAAAGCATCTTTATGAAAAGCTTGTACTTTCTCTTGGTAAGTCATAATGTCCTTCCTTTCTTTTCCTGGCTTTTGTAATATTTTGTATTTGTTGTGATAGCTTTTCAACATCTGCCTAACTCGTTCATCAGACACAGTTGGAATTGAAGCTCGCTGCCACACAGACTTCACCTTTGAAATGACAGCAATACTTATCTCAGAAAATGTTGGCTCCTTTTTAGAAGTCTTCAGATTTTGCCGTACATACAAATAATATCCCATTACATCATGATATGTTGGGAGAGAGTTCATATTTAAATCATCTGGTGTCCCAAAAATGGGACACATACTTGCAAGTCTTGTTTCGTGGCAGACCATCCTTTGAATCAAATCAGACCTTTCTGTAGGGAGCAGACAAGTAAAGACAAGTAAACATACATAAAATAACAGACAAGTAAAGACTAACTGACAGTGAGAGAAGAGGAAACATGTAGTGACATGTCATGACATGAAGCCTATCTGAGGAGGCAGAAGATATTTGACTACAGCACTGAGACTTGAAATACAGACATTTATGTTGCCCAATAGTATATTTTCAACTATTAGAAGCGTTTTTGGCTCTATTGTGATTTTTAGAAATATTATGAAAAAATGGCTATTTCAGGAAAATTTGTTTATAAACTGATGCTTTGGGGAGGCAGAAGATATTATTTAGTAAAGAGCAACTTTTTTCTGTATGTTTAGGAAGTAACCTACAAAATATTTATAACTATTGCTATATGATTTATGCCCTGCTTAGTATAGTTAAAAAGTCCAAAATGTATCATATATTTTCTTGAATTTTGCAAAGTTTGTGCACCTTGGGGAGGCAGAAGATTTTGTTGTAAAAACTTGATATTTCACAGTAATTTTTTTCTCATGGATACACAAATTTTGAACACTATTGAATTTTGAATTTCAAAAAAAGTGTAAAAACGATCCACCCTAGTAGACAGTTCAGAGGAGCAGTGACCATGGAAGTAGCGATAGAAGAGATAATGAGGCAACAGTGCGGCGAAGAGACAGAGGTTGAAGGGAACCAGTAAGAGGAGGAGAGTTGATGAGACGAAAAGCCTTTGAGGAAAGGCGGGGCGGGTGGTGTGCGTGGGGGAAAATTAATGAGTGGATAGGGGTAGATGCATGGAGGTCAATGGGTGATGAGTGGGTGGAGGGAGATTTGGTGAAGGGAGAGGTAGTTGGGGTGGGAATGGGTCAATGATGGGAGGCTGACTGGAAGGGAAGGGAAACATGGAGAATAATGCAAAACAAAACTGATAGGCAAGGAGGACAGTCAAGGAAGCATAGTGCTTGTGGGGCAGGATAGTGCGTTGTTTTAGGGGAGTGCGGTTGATTATGGACAGAGATACGTTTTGCCCAGGCCACCCCTCACAGAATGGAGCATCAGATGATAAATAAATCCCAGTGTATAAAACATCGTAAGCCTCTTGAGTCCTATGAAGTATTTGTTCTTGATGTCACCAGATGATTTTGTTCATCTTAGGACAGATCTCTAGCAGTGAAGGGGTACATGCTGGCTGTGTCTAGTTCCCCCAGCTGGAAATGTTTATCTCAAATTGAATAAAATAATCTAAAAGTAAGTGTGAAGATAAGGTCATCGGATTACAGTGGCTAACTACTTCACTCAGAGGACGTCTTGCTGGATGACATCATGACTGTGTTCTCCACAAAAAAAGAAAAAATCGGGCAGATGGACTTAACTATCACTGCTTTTAACCAATTAAGCTCGAGGACGCCTTTTCCCCCTAAACCCAGAAAAAAAGCACTATATGGGAAGAGGGTAATATGTATTAAAGTACGGCATGCAACAGTACTTAGGGAGCAGTTCATTTCCCCTATCTGTCTATCTGTGGATAAAGGGACAGATCGATGTAAGATATAGATGGATAGATAGATAGATAGATAGATAATTTCTTGTTGAGACTGTGAATATGGAGAGGAAAGGTGATGGGATGGGTGGGTAGGTGGGAGCAGGAGGCCGGAAAAAATACGTAACAGAATTAAGAGCTGTTTTGGTGGAGGTTCCGGAGTTTAAAAGTTGGGTAAATTAATTAACAGTGAGTGGCCGCGAATGGAAAGAATGGAGGAGGAGCAGGCCAAGTTTCTCTCAGATTTTTCTCTTAGTTGGAAGTGTTGACCTCGTGGTTAAGTCCTCTATACATGTTTAGAATGTGTTGAGGGGTTTGTTTAACTGCTGTTTGATCGGAATCTTTGTCTATCTGTCATTCTGTCTGTCTATGGATCTACCTATATATGTACGGTAAGTCTCGTTCGCACGCTTTCTCTTAATTCATTCGCTAGTGTATTCTCTTTGCTTTATTTGGAACTTAGGTTATAAGTGGTTCGTTCTTAATCGTCACGCTACTCAGGCGTTGTGTGACTCCGCCCCATAAGTCACTCTGGAATACACCCACAACACTCTCTTGCCCTCTGGCACCTACTTTCAGTGCCCACTTAATACATCGTCATGTCACGTCAGGTGCAATCCAGGAATTTCACATCTATTTAAAGTCGTTTCTTAAGACCTCAGAACCTGGCTGCCCTTCACATCCAATAATGGTCAATCAGATAAAATTTTGTCCATTACTTTTACTTTCGTCTTCCGTCCGGTGGAAACTAAAACATTTTGGTCCAGTTGTGAACTAACAGTATTACCAACATTGTCTGTCTGTCTGTCTGTCTATATATATATATATATATATATATATATATATATATACATATATATATATATATATATATATATATATATATATATATATATATATATATATATATATATATATATATATATATATATATATATATATATATATAGAGAGAAAGAGAGAGAATCTATCCTTCGTATGAGGAATGGATATCAGCTTAAGCCTGCCTAATGATAAAGTGGTAATAATAATCCATCCATCCATCATCCAGTCCTACGTTGCCCCATGAGGATCGTAGGAGCCCGGAGCTAAGCAGATTGGTCCTGACATTTAAGATGAGAGTGACCAGCCTCACTCATCCCTGGGTGGCATTATGTGAGCAATGAACCTCAACCACCCCTTGGAATAAACCTTCACCGGCTCAATCCAATTGGAGCACAATAATTACCCACTTAACCACCAGACGCCAAAATTTGGTTATATGGTAACCACCCAGCGTAGTAAATGGTTTCCTGGTGTACAGAAAACCATTTGGCTTGTCATTCAGCGTAGTTACTCACAGGCAGAAGGAAGAGGAAAGAATGAAGGAAAGAAAGACAGAAGAGGAAGCGTAAAGTCACCCGTAGGCATAAGGACGAGGAAAGAATGAAGGAAAGACAGAAGAGGATGGAAGGAAAGAAGGATGGAGGAGAGGAAACAACAGACACCTAAGGACAGCACTACATCGAGTGAGTGGATGGTGAGCGCCCCCACTTACCACGTAGTAGTAATAATAATAACAGTTATAGTAGAGGTAGTAGTAGTGGTAGTAGTAATAGTAATAGGAGGAGGAGGAGGTGGGAAAAGTGGAGGAGTGGGAGTAGTGCAGTGTCCAGAATGGCATACTATAGTAATAGCTATATCATGATGTTATGTATGAGATAAATATTATTGCTCTATTTTCTTGGCACAACATGGAAAAAAATAAATGGATGTAGGATAAACAAGAATTATAACAGGGTTCAATGGTGAAAGCTACCCTGTGTGTGTGTGTGTGTGTGTGTGTGTGCATTATGGGTGACAAAAGTATCGGTGCACAGGGGGTCCAATGCCTACCGAAAACATTCGTTCAACTGCTGACGTTTACCAACGTCTCATTGTGAATGAACAATGTTGTTTATATAAACATAACATTTGTTATATGTTTGCACGAGGATATTGCTAGTTGGCGATACGTATATGACACCTCCCGACATCAGGGCCACCAACGTGTGGTAGGTCTGACACTAATATTTCAGTGACCTTCGTTCTGTGATTCCAAATGTTTCACACATACTGTGCACTGATACTTTTGTGGGTCAATTTTTACACGTTGCCCTCATCTGATTTTTTCATCCAACCTGAGTGTTTCCTGTTGTTTTTGGTGTGATTCTATCGATTTTGACCTTCGTTTCTATCGCAAGTCGCTAGATTTTGTTGAACGCCACTAGCGACTTCCTTTGGAAAGGACCGGTCAAAATCAACAGAAAGCACACCAAAAACAATAGAAAACACTCAGGTTGGATGCCTGTTATCACGTGAAACGTACTTTTTTGCGGTTCTTCCCCCTCCCCCCAAGAATACTGGAGGACCTGTGGGAAACCGGGGTTTTGGGTGGGGGAAAAACGCAAAAGCGAGTGATTTCCTACTGGAACTGTTATCAAAATCAATCGAAAAACACTAAAATCCTTCGGAAGAAAATAATTTTAAGCTTCTTAGGGAGTTCGTGTTTCCTAACTGGGGGGCTTCGCCCACCAGACCCCCCAACCCTGGCCGTGCTTCCTAACTGGGGGGCTTCGTCCCCCAGACCCCCCATGACATTAACCAAACCTCATCTAACCTAACCTAACCGGGTGTAAATAAGAAATAATGCATTTACCTAGCAGTTTACAGTTCCTCGTCTGCATCTGAAGAGTCGTCTGTAGCAGTGATGGCACTCAAAAAACTGAAAAATCCCAAGATTGTCCACTGAAAAATCCCAAGATATACAAAAAAAATCCCAAAATTTAATATACAATCATTAAACTTACCCAAAAGAAACAGGAATTAGTGTTGAAAAACTTGGGAGTTGTTCGTCATCATCGCTGGCATCTTCCACATCGCCTGGGGGCAGAGTTGCCATGCCTTCCTTTTGCCTGGCAGCTTCTGTGTAGTATTGATGACACTTCCCACTCCAGAAATCTTTAATAAGTGATGTTGATGGTTCCCACTGCTAAAAAGTCACCTCTTCACGAGATATTGCTTGTTTTGCAAGAAGGTGATTAGCAACAGTCGATATCAGCAGTCTGTTTGTTTAGTTTTAATCACGCGAAGCTGGGAAAATATCTGTTCAACACATGCAGAGGAATGGGGCTGAGCTAACAGACTACACATAAACCGTGAGAGGAGTTGAAATTTGGGTTCATTGTTACCATCGTGAACCATCAGTAGTTCCAGGCAGAATGATGTCACTGCAGCAGCATTCATGCTTTTGAGTGATTTCCTTGCATACAGTAAATCCTTCCACTGGTCTTGTGACCTATATCTCGCATTTTCAGTAAAACTGATGATATATAAACTCTAGATTTTTAGTAAAGGTGAATTTAAATGTAAATAAAAAAAAAGTGAAAATTCTAGAATCCCCCAAATCCCAAGATTTCTGACATTTTCATGGAAAAATCCCAAGATCCCAGAGTACCCCTGAAATCCCAAGATCTTGGGAAAAATCCCAAGGAGGGGCATAACTGGTCTGTAGCTGTAACGGCAACTGGTGGCGGGCGATAGTGCAACAATTTCTGATCCTCACATAAAATGAGACTTTTGCCTTGATTTGGGTACTTTGTTTCTGTTGAAGGTAAAACACCATGCAATCGCACAAAGGCTACAGTTTTATCTTCTTGCTGGTAGAACTGTGAAATAGCAGTGAAGTAATAAATTTTGCAGGCTTCCCAGTCCATGGTTGGAAACGAACTGACTTTCAAATCCTGCGGGCGCTAGCGTGGGGCATTTGAAATTCTACTTTGTGACTGGCTGATTCATGTGCCACGCATGCGCTTTATCCACCCACACGCACATAACACGCACCACACACAACTGTCCGACCACGGCAGGGAAAATTTCTCCCATAGGAAATAATAAGTGTATTAAATTGCACAACTCATCAACGGTTGATTTAAGACAGAAGTGTCATAGAAGAAAAAATGCTTAGAATTGCGTAAAGTATAAGGTGAGTTAGCCACTTTTGTTGTCAGTGAGTTGGGTGTAAGTACGAAAAAATACCACCTGTGATTGTGATTGGCGGAAGTAAATCGCGTTTAACTCGTTTATTATCAATTTGTGAGAGAAATGTCATAGAAGAAAAGATTCTTAGAATGACCAATTCTACTAGAAAATGTTAACGAAAAGTCAAAAATCGGATGAGGGCAACGTGTAAAATTTGACCCTTTTGTGACCCATAATACGTCTACGTACCCCTCACACCAACCCATCCTCACCGTTCCCCTCCCTCACCATAGTCAGCTTTCTATCTGCCGCTCCCACAGCCGGCCCGTCGCTCATGCTACCTCTAGTAAGTCCATCCCTCCGTCATCCTCCCACACCATCCTACCCCTTCCTTAACCCGCTTCTCTTTCACACTACCCCAATCTAACCCATTCCTCCCTCACCCTCGCCTTATCCTCTTTCACCCTGCCCTCCCTCGCCCTACCTTTTCTCACCTTACCCATCCTCACCTTACCTTTCCGTTACCTTACTCTACTCTCTTCACGCTACCCTCCCTCGCCTTGCCCCTGCCCTGCCTTACCTTTCACCCATCCCTCCAATACCTTGTCTCACCTTCACCCTACGCTTATTCACTTTACCACTCTCTCAGCCTACCCCTCGCTCACCCTACTCTTCCCTCACCTTACCTCTCACTCACCCTACCTTCCTTTACCCTACCCTCCCTCACCCTATGTTCCTTCTCACTAGCTTTGTTCACCTCACCCCCACTCACCCTACCTTCTCTTGCCCCATTTTCCTTCATTGTTGCATTCTTCACCTCAGCCCCCTTATCATACCCCTTCGCCCTGTCCCTCTCTCACCCTCCTCATTCATGCTACCCCTACCCCACCCTATCTTCTACGTTCTGCCTTCCCTCACCCCACCTTTGCACACCTTATCGTATTGCACCCTACAGTACCACTCTCTCATCATAATCCTTCACCCTACCCCGTTTCCCTATCCCCCCTCACCCTTCCCTCCCTGACCCTACCTTCTTCACCGCTCGCTTTATCCCTCCCCCACTGTACAATCTTTATTCCTCTCTCGTTTTTTTTTTTTTTCATCTTTCTTAATCCTCGTCTCTCCCTCGCTTGCGTTCTTTCTCTCTCGACTAAATTTTGCTTTTCTGATTTCTCTATTATTTTCCCTTTTACTCTCTCCAACTCCATTTCTTTCTCCTCTCTGTGGTCTGGCTCTTTCGCTGACTCCGTCATTGTCTGTCGGCGTGTCTATCTGCCTGTCTACGACTGTCTATCTGTGTCTGTCTGTCTAAGTCTGTTTTTGTGTCTCTCTCTAATTGTTTGTGTCTGTCAGTTGGTGTACGTCTTTTTCTGTCTATCTGTATGTCCCCTTGTCTATTTCATTGTATCTTTATTTCATGTGTATGTTTGTCTGTGTCCTTTTTCACATAATTATTTTGCCTGTCTTTATGTTTTTGTATTGGTCTATATCTCTTTCGATCTTCCTGCCTATCTGTCAGTTTTGTGCATTTATATATCTCCGTGCATCCTTCGCGTACATGTTTCTGTCTGTCTGTCTCTCAGGATAAAAATCTCTCCTCCCCCTTCCAGTTTTTATAAAGCGTCCGTAAAATAAAAGATGATTGGCGCCGAGTTTGCTGAGGAGCCGAACTGGAAGGAAGGTGTCGGATGTGTCGGGAGGCGGATGTAAGGTGGCGTCAGAGCCGAAGTGTCATAAGGTGGAAGTGGTGTCAGAAGGCTGGTAGTACAGAACACATACGCGCGAGTATACAATATATGTCTATCTTCATATCTACTTATCTATATCAGTTTATCTGTCTACCTATCTATCTATATCATTAAATCTACTTATCTATCACTTTATCTATCTTTCTATCTATTGATACACACACTTTTGAAAACGAATATGCCAACTTAAGATCACTACTAAATGATAAAAATGATAGTCGTATTGAAATATCACTTGATGAGGTACGCAAATCTTTAAAAAGAGTGAAAATCGGAAAAGCATGTGGGCTCGACAATGTGAGCGCCAGAGTACTGAAGTCATGTGCTGAGCAACTAACATTCCCTTTACATACACTATTTCAGGCGTCAGTTGACCAAGATAAAGTCGCAGCCCTATGGAAATTATCAAAAATCATCCTTATACCAAAAACTCAAACTCCTAAAGTTAACAATGACTTCAGGCCTGTGGCGCTCACATATGAGATATTAAAATGTTTCGAAAGCATTGTCAAGAATATTTTGTGCATGTATATCGATAAGTATAAAGACCCACACCAATTTGCCAGTTCACCTTGTAGAAGTGTACAAGATGCTGTCCTAACCATGAACCACCAAATAACTAGCCACCTCGAAAAGCCAGACTCCAGTGTTCGCATACTATACGTTGACTTTAGAAATGCTTTTAATACTATTCAACACCACGTGCTACTTAACAAGCTATTAAATATGAATGTAAATGGTAACCTTATTTCTTGGATCCTTGATTATCTTTTAAACCGAACACAGTTTGTCAGCATATCAATTATAAAATCTAATGTTTTTGTCACAATTACAGGAGCTCCCCAAGGATGTGTACTTTCACCAGTCTTATATACCATATTATACACTAATGACTGTCAGAGTAACTTCAGAAATGTTACTATTATGAAATCGGCAGATGACACTGCTATAGTTGGGAAAATGAGAAATGGTGATGACAGTGACTATCTCAGCCAGGTGAATCAGTTTGTTTCATGGTGTGAAAGGAATTTCTTAAAGCTTAATGTTTCAAAAACTAAGGAGATGCTCATTGACTTTAAGAAAAATCAGATCCCCCCAGCACAACTTGTAATAAAATCTGAAACTGTACAGTAGATAGAGTGGATGAGTATAAATATATAGGAATCATGATTGACAACAAGCTATCAGGAGGCAGCAACACAAAGGTAGTTTACAACAAGTGCAACCAGCTGGTGCATCACCTTCGCATCCTAAACAATATTAAGGTAGATAAAACAATAATCTCATTACTCTACAAATCAATTGTTGAATCCATTATAACTTTTTTCAGTAACCACATGGTTCAGTACTCTCACATGTAAAGATAAAAATAATCTCAACAAAATAGTAAAACAGGCAAAAAGGCTAAAAGCAGATGTGACACCACTAGATGAGTTGTACAAACTAAATGTCATAAAACAAGCTGGGAAAATTCTGATGGATGAGACTCACCCGCTTTACGAAAACTGTATACTTGAGATCAGGCAGAAGACTGAATGTACCTATACAGAGAACCTCAAGGTATAAGAAATAATTTGTACCTATAAGTATAAAAATGATTAATCATATACTTAGTAATTAACAATTATTCATTATCTAGTATTTATATTAGTCTCAAATGTGTAAAAGTGTGTAAATGTCTTTTATCATAGGTTTATTAGACATGAGCCCAATCCAAACCAAGTTTCATTTATACAATGTACAAAAGATCATATAAAGTATATTATTATTATTATTATTACTAATATTATTGTTACTATCATCTTCTTATCTACCTATCTATATCAGCTTATCTGTCTATGTCTATATCATTTTATCAATCTACCTATCTATCAGTTTATCTATCTATTTATCTTCCTATCTATCTATATCCGTTTATTTATCTGTCTATCTATCTATCTGTCTCTCTGTCTGCCTATATCTTTCTACATGAGAGATAGAGAGAGAGAGAGAGAGAGAGATTCTTTTAAATGTCATTCTCTCTCTCTCTCTCTCTCAACGCTTATACTGTACACAGCTAATGTCCCCTACCAGTGTCGATGCAAGAAAAATATTTACAGTAGTCACAGAGGCAACAACACAGAGAAGGTAAAATGAAACTTAAAGGCAGGAGGGCAGGTTTAATGCAGCATTTCTTGTTTCTCGACGTAGTAATATTTGACGCAGCAAATCGTAATGTGGAGACGTAGACGTATTAATTCTTGACGTAGTAATGCTTGACGCAGCAAATCGTAAAGCGCAGTCAATGACGTATTAGATCTTGACGTAATAACGTCAGAAACAGAAAATCTTGTAACGGAGATTTTGACGTATTAAATTCTGATGTACCAAATCTTAACACAGAAATTCCGGTGTACTGAATCCTGACGAGGTAAATCTTGACGCGTTGATTCTTAGCGTTGCAGTTTTTTCTTCTTTTCTAAAAATCTGACAAAGCGTTTTTGACGTACGAAAAAATATCGTTAGCAAATCCTGGCTTGAAATAGGATGCCAGTCACATGATGCAGTCCTGTCTTCGGGTGACTTTACACTGAGTGACAAATCAGATGGTTTTATGTGGGTCAGGACACCATACACGAGTACTATGTTGGGTGGAAATAATGAAATATAGATGGTTTGTTGTCTAATGGTTCAAGTCGTTCCAATAATATGTGGTCCATAAGAGATTATTACATCAGTGTGGTGGTTGGGGTTTATTTATCACACAAAGCACCTCAGGGAAGAGCGACTGGTCAATCACCTTAAAATATTTGAACTCGGAAGCCTGGCCCCGGACCCCAGCGCTCGAGATAACAATGAAGGATTCATGACACATACCTGTATATAGAAACCAGGAGAAAGCAAATTCTGGTGTGAAAATTCCTGAATTTTGACTTACGAAATCTTGACTCATGGCGTAGTAAATATCGAATAATGACGAACTAAATCTTGCCGTGACAAGTCATCAATTTTGATAGAGCAGAACTTAATATGGTAAGTCTTTATAGCGGAATTCTTGACGAAGAGGACTGTGGATCCGAAGGTAACAAATTTTCTAACAATCAAAACTGGTTGGAGAAAATATTTGGGAAGCAAATTTTGAATCTGTAATAGGAGATTATGATCCTTGATTAATAGAAAAAAATAGTGATTCTTCACGTAACCATTCATGACGTACCCAGTCATTAAACTTAACAGAGCAATTCTTCCCCCCTCCCTCTCCTCTCCTTACCCTCTATCTTCTCCGTCATGTTTTCACTCAAGGGCATTCCCTCCCCTTTACCCCGTCCCCATCTTCAGTCCTCTTCACTCCCTTATCTTTTTCTTCCTCGTCTCTCTTCTTCCTCCTTCTTTCTTCTTACTCCCTCTCTTTTCTCCTTTTATTCTCTTCACCTTTCTTTCCTACGCTTTAACTTATTTTTTTTTTTTACACTCTCCTCCTCTCTCCCCATCTTTGTTTCCCTTACGCCCTCTCCTAATCCCTTTCCCCTTCCTGTCTGTCTAGGTTTTTCCCTCCTCTCCCTCTCTCTCTAACGAACCCTCAGCCTTCACTAAACCTCCTGCTATGTCAGAAGAAGCCTAAGAAAACAAACAAGAGTAGCGCTTGACTGGGCCCAGACGGGGAAAAGTATGTTGCTTGGATTCCTGTGTGTGGTGTTTGTGTGTATAACACTGGTCCTGGGAATTCTTGCTCGCGCGCGCGTGTACGTGTGTAATTCACCGGGTCGGTCAGGATCACTTGATGGTCGTGATCGTCAGCTTTTACCCTCCCGGAAGGGAGCTGAGAGCTCATATAGTCCGATCTAAGGGCAAGGCTGTGACCTTCACACACGCACACACCCGTCCCCTTGCTCAAGGGGGACAGTAACCACCCACTTCGACAGTGAAACTTTTCGCAACCTGAGCGAGGCGCGAACTCCCGTCCACCAGTTGGCAAGCGAGAACGTTACCACTGCACCAGCGTGTGTGTGTTTGTGTGTGTGTTGGGGGGATGGATGAGTGGTGTTTGTATGAGTAGGTTGGTACAAGTGTGAAAGACCAAAATGAATGTATATCACCGTTTGATATTCGTTCATGTGCTTGTTTTTATACGTTTGTATGTACTGTATAATATACATTATACATCCATATATCAATCTACCTATCTATCTATCTACCTATCTATCTATATGTGTGTGTATGTATGTATGCATAGGCACATACAGTACATACAGTACGCATTTTATTATCAGATAATATACATTATACATCCATATATCAATCTACCTATCTATCTATCTACCTATCTATCTATGTGTGTATGTATGTATGTATGTATGTATGTATGCATAGGCACATACAGTACATACAGTACGAATTCCATTATCATCAC
The DNA here is from genome assembly GCF_032717465.1 of Coenobita brevimanus. Classification (NCBI taxonomy): domain Eukaryota; kingdom Metazoa; phylum Arthropoda; class Malacostraca; order Decapoda; family Coenobitidae; genus Coenobita; species Coenobita brevimanus. The sequence goes on along the minus strand of NC_137030.1, from coordinate 15,567,131 downwards.
CTGTTAGCTCGTGAAATATTATATTACCATCGTACTATGATTAGTCGAGTACTCAAAAATTGGATGTTGACTTGCAAATGAAATTGCGAGTAATTCTTTCCCATACGTAAGAGTTATTTTTGATGGAAAGAAACAAATATACAGTGCACAAACTACCACATGGATGACAACGACGACGATGTGATGACACGTTCAACCAAATATCGTGACAAGAATAAGTTAACCGATTGTGTAAAGATGGTTGGTGTAAGTCATCGTTCTTACCCCAAGTACAGCTTTACTTTTCTCCTAATCTCTTCAGTACCATGACGCAATTTAATATTATTCTTGGTACCCTCAGACGATTTTGTTCAACCCAGGAAAGACTTCTTGCGTTAAAGGAGATTAGTAAAGTTTTTGTTTAACTCCTCAAGTTCAAAATATCTCTCCTGATCTGGACACATTGCCATTGAGATTGAGAAAACAAAATGAACACGACTTCCTGCGCAATGGGTTTAAGTGTAGGCAGATCACATATATACCATACACTTTCTTGCAGCAATTAATTCAGATGTTTAAAAAAAAAGTTGTAATCTTTTTACCATCAACCAGTGCATCCCTTGCGGCAGTAGGCTATGCTCTTCATCTCCTATTCATGGCTCTCACCCTCCTACTGGGAGTTGTGCTACCGAGGTCAAGTAACATGGTCCGCCTGCAGGAAGAGTGAAATATATAAGTCGACAACGTACTTTAACCTTTTCAGTACAATGACATAGTTTTGTAATCATCTATGCGAATTGGAGACAACTTTATTCAAGTTACGAGAGACTTCTAGTAAGTAATTCTTTACTGAAGGCAGCATCTAACCCAGAGATTCCGAAAAGTCTATCTTAGGCCGAATAAAATCACACACATACAGCAGGAATAAAAAATAAAATACATCATCAGATTGAACACGCGTATGGCTAAAATGTACTAAACTGAAAATAAATGAATACATAAAAAAATAGATACATACAGTAAATATATAAACATGTTACTAGGAATAAATATGAGAGATGAAGATGTGGCTGTAAGTCTTCTAAGCCCAAGTGAACAGATTTTAAAATGCGGAAGGAAGGAGCAAATAGTTAAAATGTATTATGATAAAATAAATAGATAAATAAACCAATAAATAAATGTAGGTGCAGAAGAGGTGGTAGTGGGTCTCCTAAGCCCAGGTGAGTACTTTCCTGGGTGATTGGTTTAGAGGGCTTTTAAATTGTTAGCTTTGGTGCTTCGGTTGGTTGCCTCATGCGCCACCCTCCTCTGTCCTCTCCACTTCTTGCTACAGTTAACACACACGCGCTTACACTCACATACATACATACATACATAGATACATACATATATACAGACACACAGACAGGCAGATACTCTTACACATACATACCCAGCAACACACACACACACAAACACACATACACACAAAACACCCATTCTTAAGCCTACACCCAAAGCCGCCACAAAACCCTTTTCATTTCCCCCCTTCTCCCCTCCTCTCTCCATTGCCCTCTTTCCATGCCATGATTTCCAATTCCCTTACTTCCCTTCTCTGCTTCCCCTTACCTGGTCCTCTGCTTCCCCTTACCTGCTCCTCTGCTTCTCCTTACCTGCTCCTCTGCTTCTCCTTACCTGCTCCTCTGCTTCTCCTTACCTCCTTCTCTTCCTCCCCTTACTCTGCAACTGCCTTTCACTCTTCTCTGCCCTCTCTCTTTCCCCTTACTCATCCACATCCCTCACCCTCTAGCTCTCTTCTCTATGTCATCCCCCCTCAGTGTTTCCTCTCATCTACCATATTCCTCTTCCATCTAAATATTCCGCTCTCCCTCCCCTACTGTCTTCCCTTACTTATCACTAGGCAGATTTATACTACATTCTCTTCTTAGCGTTTCCAAGAGGGAGCGCTGAGAAGAGAATGTAGACCCGCTGTACTGCCTTTTTCTGTCGCTAAGCTAAAGGAAATAAGCTGCAAAAAGGGCGATAATCTGTGCCAGGCTGAAGTGAAAGAACCATAGTAAAACCAGTCCTAACCCTTTTCCTTCGTTTCATCTTTCTCTCTTGCCACTTCTCCATAACATCGGGTTCACTCCCCGCTAAAAAAAAAAACAAAAAAAAAAAAAAAAAAAAAACAGCTAATGCCTTTCTCCTGCGCAAGGGTTTAATCTAAGACAAATCTTCCTCCACCAAACGATCTACAACAATCTATGTTACATGCAGGTCCTCATTATTGTACAGTTTGTTTAAAAATGACACGAGTGAAGCAGACTTTTTCCATCAGTTTCACCGACGACGAAAATCGAACCCCGTTTCTTCCAAATTCGAGTTGAATATGTTTTTCAATATACCACCGTTTTCTCTCTCCTAACTCCATCTTTCCTCCCTCCAGTCCCCTATTCCCTCTCCACCTCCCGCCGCTCAGCAATGGCCATCAGTTTGCCCTTTTGCGCCTCTCATCAAATCACCAAAGTATACCCCTCCTCTTTTTCCTCCAGCCTTCCTCCCTTCCCCCACCCTAACCCCACCCTGCCTTCCCAGACCCCATTTCCACTCCCACTAACCTTTCCCATACCCATTTCCCCATCCCTCACCAACTACCCTCTCCCCCTCACCCCAGCTCTATTCCTGCCTGAGCTCTTTCTAGAGTTACCTTCATATATTATCCACCTTTCAGCATTTCTGAATCCCTTCTCTGCCTCTCCAGCCAGCCACCCTCCATCATCCTCAGCCCGCCCCCCAGTACCCCCTTCTAAAACCATTTCATATAGCAATGGGCTCCAAACTGCACCTTTACCCCTCAGTTCCTCTCACCCTGTTCCATCTCATTCGACGATTTTCTTTTATTATTGCCCTTCCCTTTCCCTCATTCTATGCCCTTCTTCCATTTTACCATTATTACTTAATGTTGTTCCCTCTTTTCTCTCTTCCTCCTGCATACATCCATTCTACCATTTTCTCCTAATATTACGCTTCTCCCTCTCACGTTACTCCTCCCTGCTTTTTCTCTAATATTTACCTTTACACTCCTATCCATCCCCTCAACCTTCCCTCTCCATTTGCATTTTGCGTTTCTACCCTCATCCTCTATTATTCTCTCCCCGTAGCCCACTCCATTTTTTACCATTCCATCTACTCTGCAGTCTTCACTGACCAAAAGTACCTTTTATTCTATCCGCTCATCTTAACACTCATTTATCTCTCCGTTATTCCTCCAACTCTCTAGGCTAACCTTTTCATTCATTACCTTCTCCCGGCAATCTCTAGCTCTTAACCCTGCTTCCTACTCTACATTTAACTCTGATCTACCCTTCATTTCATCCTGACCTTCAATCCAACCCTTCCGCTACCAATGAACCTCGCATTCAGTATCCGATCAAACGGTTTACCAGCCCCATCTCTAGCATCATACTATGTCTTTCATCATGCCTCTAATCCTAACTTCTTTGCAGCCTACCCTGTCCCTCCACCAGTAACCCAACCATCACCCTTCCTGCCAACCCAGCACACTCCCTACTACTTCTCTCATTCTGACACCTCCCCTCATATCAGCTTCCGTCGCTCTCGCACAGCCACAACACACCATACTTAACTCCCCCCCCCTTCAGCAGCTCCCATCTCCCCCTTCCCCTCCCCTCAAAGTTCCCCCTTTAAGAATCTTCATCCCTGTTATCCTACTCTTCATCCCTATCATTCTTTCAAGCTCCCTTCTCTCTTTGTTCCATATCCCTCTCACCCATAACCCCCCTAATCTACTCCCTCACCCTTCATATTTCTATCACCACACCCCTCCCGTCACCTCAACTGGCACCCCACCCTCGCATCGTAAAGTTATCCCTCAACTATTCTTCTCATTATCCTGTTCCTTTCTCCTGTCCTCCTTGTGGTAGGCTATTCGCTTTCCCTCTGACTACTCCCGTAACCCTCAAAGCCCTCATATCCCCACCTCCCTTACCCATTCTACCTTTGCCATCCCAGCCACCTCCACCCGTCAACAACCTACCGTTCATTTCATCCCATCCTTCATCCCTACTCTTTCTGCAGCCAGCCCCCACCCCTTTACCATTCCCCCATACTCCAAGCCCCAAACTCCCTCCCTACCAATCTCCCAACCCTCATAGAACCCCTCTACCCTGAGTTCCTCTATCTAAAGACACTTATTCCCCTCTACCCCTCCTCCTTCCCCTCCTTTCACCAATGGGCCCCGGTTTGCACCTTTACACCTCCATAACACTTATATAAAAGATTCTTCTGCTCGTTTTCCCTTGCGTTCACTGCTCCCAGTTAGCATTGGCAGCTGAGGTATTCATAGTGTCTCGCATTCCCTCGCTACTCCTCTCTCTCTCTCTCTCTCTCTCTCTCTCTCTCTCTCTCTCCCCATATATCATTTTTATCTGTTTCTGTATATCCACTTATTTATCTGTTTATCTATATAACTCTCCCTCCATCTATATTTCTATCTGCGTTCTGTGTAGTCACTTGTGTCAGAATCATTCTTCCCTTTTTGTCTCGTTAATTTTTTTCTCTACCCTCCTTGTTTTCCTCTCTGCCCCCGCTCCCTTTCTTCCTTCTTTCTTTAACTCTACTACCGGTACCTTTTTGTAACTGCCTTTCTCCATTTCATTTTCTTTAAACCTATTTCCCTATTTAGTCTCTCTCTCTCTCTCTCTCTCTCTCTCTCTGCCTCCGTTTTTCTCCCTCCACCTACAGCCGACGATGGTTCTCCAATTTACTCTGCATTACCATATTTTACCGTTGCTTTATTTTCAACTCCTCACTTGCTCTGTATTCACATCCATTTTCTTCATGTGTTGTTCATGTCCATTTTCTGTGCTTTCGTTAAAAAACATACCTGTTCTATACTCACTTACGTTTCCTGTGCCTTACTGGGCGGCGGCTTCTCCTTATTTGATTGGCGTCGGTATGTCCCCCTTCATCTCCCCCAGTTTTTTTTTTCTTCAGTGTATTTCGTTTCTTTCTCTTGTTTTGTTACCTCTGCCAACGAAGTTGGAGGAGGTTATGTATTCACTTATGCTTGTCTGTCTGTCTGTTTGTCTAAACGATATCTCCAAAAGTTCTCAATGAATTTCAATGAAATTAGGTGGACGGGGGGTCATGGACCAAGCAAGAAGTGGTTAAATTTGGGGGCGTATCCGGATCTGGATCCGGATCCAGATCCTGTGTATAATATCTCCAAAAGTTCTTAATAACTTTCAATAAAATTTTGTAAAAGAGTGTGCCATGGGTCAAGGAACAATTGATTAAATTTGGGAGCGGATCCAGACTCTATGTATTCCACACAATATCTCCACCGATACGGACATGGATCCTTTTTAATGGCAATGGCATTGGCGAAGATATGTGCTCTCTGAGTGCTTTCTAGTATTTTTGTAACGTTCTTTACCCCTCTGCGCTATTCTTCATCTCATTCTTCCTTAAACTCTCTTCCCCTGTTCAGTTTTCTCTCTCTCTCTCTCTCTCTCTCTCTCTCTCTCTCTCTCTCACACACACACACACACACACACACACACACACACACACACACACAACTTTAGAGTATATATATTTATTATTATTATTATTATTATTATTATTATTCCGACACAGGTCAGGAGTGAGACCAGTGGAAATGAGTTATATGAGAGAAGCAAGTGGAACTGCATGGAGAGACAGACAGACAAATGATGATGTAAAGGACACTTGTGGTGTTGATGTGGATGTGAATAAAAGTATTAAGAACAATATTTTTTGATGGGTTGACAATGTATAGAGGATGGACAATGAGAGACTGACTAAGAGAGGTGGAGATGAGGTGAGAGAGCCTACCGATGAGATGATGGATTAAAGTGACGAGAAATATAATACACGTGAGAGATGGGTGTGAGTTGGAGGGAGGGCAGCCAAGAGGCAGAGGACAGGGCGACGTGGAGGCAGTTTGTCTGTGGCCACCCCTTACAAAATTAAGGCGACTGGCCATAAACAGATAGATGCTTCCAACTCCTCGTATAGGAGTAACAGCCGGTTTCCGTAGACCCAGCAGTCTTTGTACGTCCCAAGCACACTCACATGTTACCACTTCAACACAATTAACAATGCCACTACTGTGAACATCTGTCACTCGGGACTGGTTCATTGTGTGATACATCTTTGGGTCTCACTGTTCCGTACCCCAGCCTAGGACTGCATTCACTATATATCAGACACAAGACAAACCCTTCAATCACTTGGTCACACGAAGACCTGGCTGAAGAACACATGGAAGCTTGTTTCTGCTGAGCACCCCAGCGATCGCCTTCCTGTTCTAAGCAATTATTCCGTTTTACTGTCAAAGCTATACCCACCTCATTTGCGAGAGTGGGAATAGCATTAGGTATAGATGATGATAATTATGATGATGAATATATATATATATATATATATATATATAACTAGGAAAAACTCGTGTATGCATTTCAGGTGCTTACCTACCTCCCCTGATGCAAGTAGTTCTGTCTAGGCAATACTAGCTGCAAAGAAAAACATGTGACTTCTGGTTTTGACTAACTTAAGTCAGTCCTGTCTAATTTGGGGCTTTGTCTTCAACGTGCTTTATATATATATATATATATATATATATATATATATATATATATATATATATATAACAGCCATGGCTCAGTGGGTTACAGCGCTCCGCTCTGACTGAAGGGTCGGAAGATCGAATCCACCCAAGGGTCATTGGTAGACATCAGGAAGGGCATCCGGTCATAAAATGCTACACGCTCCAGTCCAAAAGACCTCTACCCAGGGGCAACGCCTTAGCCCTTCGGGGATACCTGGCGTAAAGCCAAATTATTATATATATATATATATATATATATATATATATATATATATATATATATATATATATATATATATAATCTCATTGGATCCCAGGGTGTGCTGGGCGAGGCATGGCACTGGGTGGGTACTAAGCGTACCGCTCTCCGCCTATCGGTTCATAGTCGCGAAGCTCATAGGACCCTACCCGGGGGGTTCCCTACTTTATAAAGACTTGAAAAATCCCAGTTCTGTCCAATATTCCGGACACCGGTCTCCAATGGGATATATATATATATATATATATATATATATATATATATATATATATATATATATATATATATATATATATATATATATATATATATATCAAGGGAGGTAGGTAAGCTACCTGAAATGCATAACACGAGTTTTTCAATCCTAGTTTAAGCCAAACATTTCAGTCATAACCATTTTCAATAAGTACTTGTCTGAGAGAACTAGGTGCTCTCCATAATTACCTGCCAAATACCCAAGTGAAATGTTTTACTCCAACAGTTAATGTGAGCGTCAGTGAATCTAGTTCATTTCTTCTATCTAGTCCGTGAATATCGACAAGCCATAACTATCTTACCGTTATGACAAGCAAAGGTTACGTGATCTTGTATTTCATCCACCTCAACATAATTATGAAAAACTGTCATGCCCATTACTGTACTTAACGACCAGGGTACGATCATCTGCAGTAAGAACTGTCTTGTAGTTACATACATCTGTTTCGCTGACTTCATTCTCTGTGTTTTTTTTTTCTTTGATTTCTCGCATTTAGAATGACTGTAGGTGCAGTGTTTGAAGAGCCGCAGTTTTGCAGGGTGTGGTGTAGTCCTGAGGTGCGCATAAGGTGTGCCACTGTCTGGCATGACGGTGTAAAGTGTGGATGTAGTGTGGTAACGTGTGCCACTGTAGCGGTGTTGTGTTAAGTGTGTATGTGTGGTGCAGCACTCTAAGGTGTGTGCTGCTGTAGTGGTGGTGTAAAGTGTTACGTGTTTGTGGTGCAACATTCTAAGGTATGTAAGTGTGAACTTTGGCATTTGTGTAGCTGTGTGAAGTGGTCTTGAACCGAAGCAGGGTAATGTGTGTATGTGTATGTGACATACAGCAGTGGGGCACTGCAAGATATGGCAGTGTCAGATGTGATAGTCTGAAGTGCCGCATGAAGAGATCAGTGTAAAATGTGGCAGCGCGAGGTGTGGCTGTGTGGCAGTATTAAGTGTAATAATGTTATAATGTATGATATGAATTATTTACGATCACTGAATGGGGACAAAACAACCTTGTCTCAATTAATGCTAGTAAAACCAAATATACACAATTTACTAATAGAGAGATATTGCCAGATTCGTATGTTGCCCTGAATGCTACTAGTATTCCCATCTCTAAAAGTATTGAAATTCTCGGCGTCTCACTTAACAATGCCCTCAGCTGGACCTCTCATGTTAGATCACTTGCTAAAATCGCCTAAAAAAAACTTGGATTGTTGTACAGCGTCCGTAACTTCGTCACTGAGGAGCAGTTAGCTATAAAATATAAGTCATGTGCGCTCTCAGCTTGAATACTGCTCACCCTTGTGGAATGGATGTGGAGAGGTTGCAATAAAACAACTAGACAAAATTCAGAACAAAGCTGTTGGAATTATTAATAACCCTGCTATTATAAATAAACTACCTCCCCTACAAGTAAAAAGGAATGTTGCCTCCCTTGCATTATTTTACAGATATTTTTATGGCAAATGTTCAGACGAAGTTGCGTCCATTGTGCCACCTCTCCATGCCTTCCCTCGTGCTACACGGGCATCTGGTAGCGCTCATGACTGGAATGTCACTCAGCCATATTGCAGAACTTCTGCCTATCAGAATGCTTTTTTTCTCCGAACTGCATCTCTCTGGAACTCGCTTCCCCGGAGTTGTTTCTTCCCACACTTCAACCCACACTTGTTGAAGTCCAACTGTTACGCATATTTTATGAATGGAGGAGGCCAGTAATCTGGTGTACGGATTATTATTATTTTTTAATTTGTTTTTCCTTCCTCTGTTTTGTTATTTAAAAAAAGATAAGTTTAAGATGTGGCAGGGTGAAGTGCAGAAGTGTAAGGCGCAAGTAAAGCCAGACAGTCAAAACTGTGGCAGTGTTGGATGTATGCAGGGTAAGACAATATCTCCAACTACATAGAGTAATCCTGTAACGAAAACTCCGCAGAAAGCCGCAAACCAGTATTGTGTTCACCTCTTGCTTTTCGCAGTTTCCGGGCTACAAATTGCCAATCGGGATCCCTACTATTCCCTTCATTTTCACTGAAAAGTAACTCACTCATATTTATTAGGCTACAACCAAACGATTTTTTCCCAACACTGAGAGAACGTCTAGTGGTGAAGGGATTGTTTAAGACTATATCCAACCCTTTCAGTTCATAAAGTAACCGCTTAAGCTAAAAGAAATCGTCTAATGTGTACATAACATCGTTTGAAGGACGTCCCCATTTGGAAAAGGTTACGAAGGAGCTGTCCCGCTCTGACCGAAGGCTCAGTAAAGTCATTTCCACAGGTCTGTCAGTAGGGTCATTCTCGCAAGTCAATCAGTAAAGTAATTCCAGCAGGTCAATTAGTATTGTAATTCCAGAAGGTCTATCAGTAAAGTCATTCCAGCAGGTCAGTCAGTAAAGTCATTCCTGTAGATGAATCAGTGAAATAATATCCGCAGGTTTATCAGTGAACTGTTCGTTGCAGGTCCATCAGTAAAATCCGTAAAGTCTTTCCTTTAGATCTACCAGGGAAATCATTCCCGCAGATCTATTTGTAAAGTTTTTGCTATCAGTAAAGTCATTCCCACGAGGCTGTCGGTAAAGTAATTCCCATCGGAAAAGTTGCTCCCGTACGACTACAATAATAATATCTAATGCCAGTAAAGTAATTCTCGTAAGTCTGTCATGAAAGATATTCTCGCAGGTCTATCAGTAATTCCCGTCATTTCTGTCTCTAAATACTCTCACCTTGTCCTAGTTCCATGTCACAATATTACCAGACTACCACAATTCCACATATACCTCTACTCATTATAACTTCACTGGAAATTCATCTCTTCAGTACGATAACGTTTATTTATTATATTCTTGCCACCCCTGCTTCATTTACACAACTTAAGGGGAAGGTCTCTTTGTAAAGGAGGTAGGAACAGCCTCCCACAATTCACCTGGTGATCTAGTGTCTAGGATTAAAAGAAAAAAGGTGAAAAGCCGTAATAGACCTAAGCTCAGTTACACTAGATTTTTATTCACTATTCCCTTCACTTTTCCAGGAGGCTAAGAGAGAGAGAGAGAGAGAGAGAGAGAGAGAGAGAGAGAGAGAGAGAGAGAGAGAAAGAGAGAGGTGTCTCCCTTTGACGAAAGTGGATCTAGAGGCAAATCATTCTCCACCATTTTTGTCATATAGTTCTCCAAATTTCAGTTTTTGTTTTAATTCCAAAGGTATTTTTACATGCTGATTTTGGCTCATTATTTCTGTAATGATTTTTCTGCAAATTAAATGGGAACGGCGCCTCCTGGGACTGAAATAAATCAGTCATATTTTCGTTAAACTTTCCCCGTCACATTTTGTTTTAAAGCCCCATTCTAAGGATTTAGAGAATTCGAGACGCCCTGTTCTTCCGATTTATTTTGCCCAATACACCGCAGTTGTTTTTTCTGTTATGATTCTATTATTTTTTCAAGTATCATCATACTTTACGTCAATAATGTACGAGAAGATTTAAAAATGTAATAGGCAAAATAAATTGCTGAAGAAGAGGTGTTCCAAAATCTCCGAAACCACTAAAAATATGGCCATTATTCCTGAAGGTCAGTGTTACCCTACAACTATTACTGCTTTACTAACATCTGATGGAACTGTGCCATTTCCACAACACTAATCCTAAGTTATGGTTGCGTAAAATTCGTTGAGCCTTGGCTAGGAGAGATGAATGGATCTCCTTGGTTACTAGGCAATTTATTATCCAGTCTGACTACACCAAGCCATCAACTAAGCTAAGGGGGGTTACGAATTTCTGCCAGATGAAAACGGTCGCACTATACATACCCACCATTCCCTCAACCTTCACTGCAGATTAATGTGGTAGGTAAAGATTCTCCCTTCGGAGTACAGATATATATATATATATATATATATATATATATATATATATATATATATATAAGTCCTTATCAGACATTTCCCCATAATTTCTCTGACTAATGTTCCCACCTCCACTTATTCCAAGGGTCACTGTTACGTGAAAGTTGCCGATCCATAATCCTTTACATCTTCACTCTATATTAAGATGGAAAGGAGCTGTCATAGACTGGAAGTTTACCGTAAAACCATTCTTCATGCACTCTTTCAAGTCAGTGCGTTGAATATCCTCACCCTCTCATAATTCAAGGGCTAAATTTTACTTTCATCCCAACCATAAATCATATTCCACCTCAAACAGAGAGACAGTCAGTAAAATAACTCGCCATCATTTCTCCACCGTTCTCTGTCTGACATTTTCACCCTATCTAAATTCCCATGTTTTTTTTTTTTCTTCCACTACTACATATCCACTGTTCTCTTCACCTTCCATACAAATTAACATGAAACGGCTTCTCTTGGATTTGAAACTATCACCCACACTGTGTCCAATTTTTCCTTTAATACTTCACTCTAACATTGCTATCCTGGCATACCTGCAAAGGTCACCACTACGAGACTACTACGTAATCTGCTCTTCACTTCACCTTCGCTGCAAATTAAGAGGGAACAATTGTCATTTATATTTTGCCTAATATCCTCTTTAATGTTGCAATTTAACGTTCCCACCCTGTTACTTCCAAAGGTCATTGTTACCTGACTACCACATATCCACTGTTCTCTTCCCATGAGGGAGCGACGCCCTCTTGGGAGTGAAAGTCTATCAGCAAAATCATTCCCCGACCCAATCTGTCGGCCTGAGAGCAAACTGTTCCCTGTAGCTTTGTAGATGGGCTTTGAACTGTGACGGCTGGCCCCTTCCATCACCGCGCCATATCCCCGACTACAATATGAGAGCAGGGACACGGAAATGAGCTGAGTCTTCCCTATCACACCAGTATTGCAGAAATTGGATTCCAGGTTAATTTTCTGTTTGGACATGCAGGTGTCCCTTGCGACTTTTTTTTTAACTTTCAGTCCTTCAGCACTGTTGCCTCTTTTTATCATATCACTATTATTATTATTATTATTATTATTATTATTACTATTTCCGTTTAACTTCAGAGGGACAATTGTGACAAGAAGTGTGGAAAATAATTAGTTTTTTCACTCCTTTACTATGGGACTCTCTTATTGATAATAAAGTCGATTAGAAGTAGGAATTATATCTATCTATCTATCTATCTATATGTGTGTGTGTGTATGTGTGTGTGTGTGTGTGTGTGTGTGTGTGTGTGTGTGTGTGTGTGTGTGTGTGTGTGTGTGTAACGTCACCAGTTAAAAAAAAGCTAACCCCGTCATTTAGATAAAATCTTTTCGGTTTCAATTAGGCTTCCAGTGGAAGGTTTTCACCAATTTAAGCAGAACTATTAGTAGTTCAGGGATTGAGGAAGGCTGTATAAAAGCCATTCATTGTGAAATATCTCCCGAAGGTGAATAAAATCGTCCGGTGCCACATGAATAAAATGAAAATTATGTTTCCGTAATGAAGGAACTGTTATTGTTGTTGCTGTTCTCGTTGTTGTTATTCTTGCTGCTGTCCCAGGGTCATCCTAACGTGAGCCCCTGGTTTGTAGGCGGTTATTGTCCTTCTCTTGCAATCCAGCAGCACCCTTTTGGGGAAATTGGGAGGGAATTGATGGGGGTTTAATATAACTAGGGAGCAGCTGTGATTATCCAGACGTCCAGCACCACGAAGCCGTCCCTCTCCAGCACCAGTGAAGAAGTTAAAAATAAGTTGGGGTCATGAGTTTGAAATGGTTGTATTTCTGCAGTCGTAAAAGTTCAGTATTGAGTAGTTGTTTTTAGGAAAGCATTTTGGTATATATACTGTACGTACGTACGTACGCACACACACACACACACACACAAACACACACACACACACACACACACACACACACACACACACACACACACACACACACACACACACACACACACACACACACACACACACATATATATATATATACTGTATATATATATATATATATATATATATATATATATATATGTGTGTGTGTGTGTGTGTGTGTGTGTGTGTGTGTGTGTGTGTGTGTGTGTGTAATATAACGGAACCGGACTACTCACACAAGTTAAATATTAAGGCTTGGTTGCATGACATTCGATGAGATATGGTTATGTGGTAGTAATAAATCTCGCTGGTTACTAGTCAGATCCTCCCTCCTATATGAATATACTGTCATGAACCGATTGTAGTGAAGCTAATATTGAAGGCTGTGTCTAAACCCATCAGTCTGAAATTGTTCCCAAGAAAGGAACAAAATTATCTGGTGATAGAAAGGACGAAACCAAATTTACGTCCTCGTACTGAAGGGAGTACACAGTTTATACATGCATAGTGCGTCCATACCCTCAGCGTGGCATTAGTGACTTCTCAACGCAGTGATGTCGTATGGCGGAATCAAAACATTATACTAAGTGGTCAGTTGTACTATAATCAAAACATTATACTAAGTGGTCAGTTGTATTATCACGATCAAAATGTCCGTCGAGACTTTCTTGGGGTTTAAGACAATGGAAAGTAGTATGTGAAATACTTCTATACAACTGAAATATGAAGTATACAACTGTATAAAAGAGGAAAAAAGGTACACGCTCATATATAGACCGGAATGTGAAGTGTAGAAGGCAGGACACATTGTTGAAAAGGAATTGTTGGAAACCTTTTGCTTCTGACTGTACAAATGGGTTAATAGTCTCCTGTATGCAGGTAATGTAGTTACAACGGTCTCAAGGTGATTCAGTAACACAGGGAGTAGGCCAGCATACTCTCCAATACAAGTTCTCTTACTGTGAACACCAAACTACATGCACATTACACACTGTACTTGCTATTCAAAATTCAACCAAAATAGCGTCTCATAATCAACCTTCGGAGTCCCCGCGGGGGGGGGGGCATAAAATGCCCCCATCATCCGCCCTTCTCCTGGCGACGACCCAGCGAGATGCCTGGAACCACTGTCTGATTCACTTCTTCATTTCTGCAACATTCGCGGGTTTCCCTCTAACTTTCTCTCTGTTGAACACCACCTCTTCTCCCCCAAAGCTCACTTTCTCCTCCCAGCTGAGATTCAGCTGTCTGAGGCAACTGACAGCAACCCACCTCTCTATCCTCCTACGTACCCTACACTCATTTCAAAGCCAAAGGTGGCTGCTGTGAATATAATTATATACAATGACTTATCTTGCCCTTATGTTCCTGAACTTGATTCTTCTGAATTCTTGACTCTCTGGCTTCGGCTTTCCTGTCATTCTCTGACTAAATATATCAGTGCTGTTTACTTATCCCATAATTCTACTGACTATGAAAAATTCTTCAACTGTCTTACTTCTACGATGGAACACATCCTATCCATTTCTCCTTTCTCTGAAATCTCCCTTCTAGGAGATTTCAGTGTTCACCACCACCTTTGGCTCTCCTCTTCTTTTACTGATCCACTTGGTGAACAAGCCAACATCTTTTCTATCCTTAATGACCTAGAGCAGCTTTTAAAGCACCCTACCCGTATCCCTGACCATCTTGGAGAGAGTTTCAGTATATTTGACCTCTTCCTTACGACTAATCCTTCTGCATTCACTATTAATCTTTCCTCTCCATTGGGCTCCTCCGATCACAACCTTATTACCTTAACCTGTCGTATCACTCCTGTACAGCCTATGGACCTTCCAAAGAAATGTTGATTGTGGCACTTTGGAGCTGCTGACTGGGAGGCCCTCAGGCAGTACTTACTTTGACTTTTCCTGCAATGATTATTTTTTCCATGGCCGAGAGCTATCTGAGTGAGCAATGCACATTACGAAAGTTATTCTCCCTGGAATGGAAGCATACATTAATCTCTCACGTCCTTTGATTAATGCAAAGAAACCTTGGTTTAATTACACTTGTTCTAATGCTGTCCACACCAAGGAGAAGGCCTACACAAGGTACCGGAGCCAATCCACCCCTGAATCTCCTCATTATGTTTCTGCCCGAAATCGTACTAAGTCACTAAGTCTGTTCTCCACTCTTCTAAGAATTAATTCATCCTTACTAAATGCTCTGAACTCTCCAGCTCGAAATCTTTCTGCTCCTTCTGGCACCATGCCAAAAACCTTTCTAACAATCTTACTTCATCATCCTCCCCCCCTCTTTTCCATTCCTATGGCTTTGTAGCTATTTCTTCTACTGATAGAGATCTTTTCGCTCAGACTTTCTCCTCCAATTCCACCCTAGACGATTTCAGTGCTGTTTGTCCATCACTTCCCCCCTCTGAGTTCCTCATGGCTGACTTTAAAATTTCTTCAGCTGATGTATTTTCTGCCATCACTGGCCCCAGTACTAACAAGGCATAGGGGCCTGATGGGGTTCCTCCTGTTGTTCTCAAAAACTGTGCTTATGTGCTTACACCCTGCCCAGGTAAACACTTTCGCCTTTGTTTATCAACTTGTACCTTTCCTTCTTGCTAGAAATATCATCTTAATCAGCCTGTCCCAAAGAAGGGTGACCATTCCCAACGTCAAAATCACCCAGTTGTTTAACATCCTGTATCTCAGAAGTTTTCGAGTCTATTCATAACAAAACATATTTAAAGCATTCTTCCTACCAGAACTTTCTTTCTGATCGTCAGTATGGGTTCCGTCAGGGATGCTCCACTGGCGATCTTCTCCCCTACCTTTCAGACTCCGGGTCATCCTCCTTTGCACTTGATATCTCAAAGGCTTTCAGTCGAGTCTGGCATAAATCCTTAATTACCAAACTGCTCTCTTACGGTTTCTATCCTTCTGTCTGTGTCTTCATCTCTAGTTTCCTTCTGCTCGTTCTGTAGCTGCTGTTGTATACGGCCACCATTCTTCCCCTAGATTTATCAGTGGTGGTGTTCCTCAGGGCTCTGCCCTGTCACCAACTCTCTTCCTTTTATTCATCAATGACCTACTAAGCTGTACATCAAATTCAATCCACTCATATGCTGATGATTCCACCCTTTAGCTTTCCATTTGCTTCCCACAGCGTCCATCTCACATGATCTCAGCAGTTACTTCAGCAAACAGGGGATGAGGCTATGGCACACCTAATGTCTGACTTGGCTCATGTTTCTGACTGGGGTAAAAATAATCTTGTGTTTAATACATCAAAAACTCGTTTCTTACACTTATCAACCAGTCAAAATCTTCCACAGGAGTACCTACTAATGTTTAATAATATCCAGCTCATTCCTACATCATCTTTAAACATACTTTGGGTTTCATTCCCTCGGGATTTATCTTGGAAAGATCATATTCTATCTCTTGTAAAATCTGCTTCCAAGGGAGTAGGTGTGCTAAACCGACTCCATACTTTCTATACCCCTGCACAGTTGTTGACTTTATGCACAGATTTTATTCACCTCACTGTAGAGTACAAGTCATGTGTGGGGAGGCTCCATACATACAGCTCATCTCAACAAGATGGAGACTTTTCGTCTCATTAACTACTCCTCTTACTTGCTCCTTTCAACCTCTGACTCTTTGCTGGACTGTTGCATCTTTAACTCTTTTCTATCGATACTTTAATGATCACTGGTCTACTCAGCTGTCTGTTTGCACCCTTCTGCCACTACGACGGGCGCGTAGCACCCGTCTAGCAAAAAGCTCTGGTCCATTTTCTGTCCAACTCTCTAATGTAAAAGGGAACCGTTACTCCAAGTCCTTCATTAACGCAACAGGTCAACTCTGAATCTGTCTCCCTTTGTCTGTATTTCCTACTTCCTATGATCTCCATTCTTTCAAATGCAGTGTGTCCAGGTTTCTCGAGATGAACGGATCTTGAAAACCTAAAGATGTATCTTTCAAATCTGCATCCTATAACATACCTCATTACATCAGGGAGTAGGGGGGAGGGGTGAATGTCAGGTGGGTCGGGCCTTAGATTTCAAATGGATATAAAATCGTGAATTTTCACCCAGTTTACTCCAAATTTTATATGTTACATCTTTGACTAGATATCCTGTTGTGTTTGGACGTCAGTACTAAACTGACTGCCGAGATCCGCTCTCCTGTGCCTTGGCACCGTTTCCTGTTGTTTCAGTTTCGTTTAAAGCGATAAGCTTTTCGTGCTTCCAGTGTTAGGTTCACCTTTTCTGCACAAAAAATGTCAATAGAAGTGCTGGAGAGTCTTTAAAGGTTGCAAGCATACGGCCGAAATTTTTTGTTGTTGTTGCTGTTGTTCTTGCCTGAGTCTCATCTGAATGTGAACCCGGGGGACTGCAGGTTTAACTTGCCATTCTGCAGGCCACTACGTACCATTTGAGGGATAAGGACGGAGATGAGGGGGCGTTTGTATAGCCTGACCAGTCACATCAGCGACAGATGACAGTGTCCCTCACCAGCACCGTCGAAATCGTCAAAGGATATAAACGGGCAATGTGCAGAAATAAACTGATGGGAAAAAGGAGGCAACAGGGGGTCTCCTTAGCCCATGATTTTACTGTCAAATATAGTGAACGGGTATAAAGGAGGAAATGGACATGGTCTTTCAGTATAACCTTGAGACACACTGAAAGAGGGCCTGATTGCATCCATCAATCGCGCACACACACACAGACACACACATTCATCATTTCCCACAGGAGGGAGGAGGGAAAGGGCAGAGTCATGGGCAATAGAGAGGAAGTCAAAGGAAAAGCGATGAAGGAGGGAAAGAAGCAAACTAGATGCATTTAGTATATATATATATATATATATATATATATATGTATAATATCTATCTATCTATATATACAGTATTTATCTATCTATCTATCTATATATATATATACAGTATTTATCTATCTATCTATCTATACAGTATATATAATATCAATCTGTCTATCTATCTACCTATTTATCTATCTATCTATACAGTATCTATCTATCTATCTACCTATCTATCTATCTATCTATCTATACAGTACATATATATAATATCTATCTATCTATCTATCTATCTATACAGTATATATATATATATATATATATATATATATATATATATATATATATATATATATATATATATATATATATATATATATATATATATCGCAGAGAGAGAGAGAGAGAGAGAGAGAGAGTTTTACGATCAAGACGGCTCTGGCATTCTATTCCAGATGATGCCAAATGTTTTTACTTATACTGAGAGTGAATTATTGGTGTCTGAGAGAGCTAACACATTTCACGTGGGGGAAGAAAATGAAATATGTAAGAGAAATTTAGGTAAAATGGAATTAGAAAACGAAAGGAGAAAAATACTAGAACTGGAACTGGCTCAGTGTCGGAATGACGAAGGGATTGGGTGGGGTGGGTGAGAGGTGTGGAGCGTGGGGCTGGGGGTGGGGAAGGCTGGATTGAAGAGGTCAGGAGGTTTTGGGAGAGGCAGGGAGGGTGAAGGAGGGTTGTGATAGGCTGGAGAAGAAGGTAAGTGATATTCAGGCAGAGACAGTGAGGGTGGAATTATGGGTGGAGGCTGAGGAAAGGTGACTGGGGAGAGTTTAGGGTGATTAAAGTGTGTGTGTGTGTGTGTGTGTGTGTGTGTGTGTGTATAAAAATAGCACTTGCGAGGAGGAAATGTTTGCATGCTCTAGGAAAAACCTCACGCTGGGAAGAGGGGAGGGGAGAAGGGAGGAGTCATGAGTGCATGGATAATAAGTCGTATGCGAGAGGAGAAATGGTGCGGGTGAAAAACAAATGCACGTGCGCAAGAGAAACAAAATAACTCACGTCCAGAGGAAAACAATAGTGTGCAGGGAATACGTCATGCTCACGACGAAGTTGCAGAAGCGCGGGAAAAAAGAAAAGTCGCGTGGTTGGGAGGAAAAAGTCCTTAGTGGAGGGAAAATGCGCAGAGGAAAAAAAAAAAAAAAAAAGAGATGAAAGAATCCTTTTCAGTTGGGAAAAAGTCGCGCATGCCTCTCACTGACGATTTTCGAGAACGAAGCTATTCATTCACAGACGGTAGTGACTTAGTGAATCTAGTTTTTAGGGTCCTGAAACTCCTGCTTCGCTCCCGTAGACTTTGGCTACATTTGAGAGTTCCCTGTTAGATTTCTTAAGCTTTGCCTCAGTCTTATTCCTTTTTACTTGTATAGTACATTAGTTTACCTCTCTCTCTCTCTCTCTCTCTCTCTCTCTCTCTCTCTCTCTCACACACACACACACACACACACACACACACACACACACACACACACACACACATACACACTATCAATCATGTGTTTCGATACCCCTCTTGTTAACCGTGCATGTTAATCTCAGTTCTCCAAAACTACACCGCTCGCTGGCGCAGTGGTAACGTTCTCGCTTGCCATCTGGTAGACGGGAGTTCGCGCCTCGCTCAGGTTGCGAAAAGTTTCACTGACGAAGTGGGTGGTTACTGTCCCCCTTGAGCAAGGGGACGGGTGTGTGGGTGTGTGAAGGTCACAGCCTTGCCCTTAGATCGGACTATATGAGCGCTCAGCTCCCTTCCGGAAGGGTAAAAGCTGACCATCACGACCATCAAGTGATCCTGACCGACCCGGTGAATTACACACACACACACACACACACCACTATTATTTTCCTGGTGCACAAGTATTTCCCCATGTGCACAACTTTTTCCCAAGCACCCTAGTTTATTCCTAGCTCGTGTGAGTTTATCCTTGATGATGTGAAATTTACCTGCTTGCATCACATTTCCCTGATATGTGCCTTTTATCCCTGCTAACAGGGCTATTTCGCTCATGCTCGCGACTTTTCACCTGAGCTTGGCTTTTTCTGTTGTGAATGAATTTTCCCTCTGAGTATAACTTTTTCCCGCCGTCTTTTTTTTTTTTTTTCCACGTGTGAAATTTTCCCCACATGCCCACAACTTCCCCAAGCAACAACAAAGGGGGAGGCATGGCTCAATTGGTAGAAAGGTGGCCTGCAGTCCTACCGGACCCAGGCTCAATTCCCGGCTGGGGCAGGGAACAGTTTAAGGACTTGAATTTCTTTAAATCAGACTTTACTGATCTACCAGAAGACCCTCCTACATGTCGTAAAAATACCGCCGCTAATACCAGTACACTAGTCCCGTATGAGACAACCCTAGCATGTATTCAATATGGACGGTGGGTGTTAGCGCCGAAGTGGTGACATGTGGAGGAATATGATATGCAGGAAAACTACTGGGCTTTGCGGAATTGGTCACATCACGTTATTTCGTGATTAATAATGCTTTAGTTTAGTTATATTATTCATAATTTTTTTCATATTTATCATAATATAGCGTTGTTTATTATCTAACCCGATAGACCCTGATATACACTCGATATTCAGTTCATTCGAAAGTTAATACAAGTGCAATAATTTTCGAGAATCCTCGACAAGTGGATGTGTATTAGTATATATTCACAAATATTCCACAAGATTCCAGATAATGCATGAGTCTAGGCTCCGATAATGTTCGGGAGACAAGCAGGGTATTTATTGTGCCTGCCTCGAGCCAGTGGACTTGCATGGATGGTCGTAGAGAGAGCGGACGTGTGCGCTGAACTCTTCTCTAGCTTATTTTTACCTCGCCCGGACGGAGTCCGACGAGGTATTGTTTTGGTTGAGTTGTTTGTTTGTTTGTTAGCAACATAACGGGAAAACGGCGGAATTAAATTACATGAAACTTTCAGGATATATGGGCACTGGTCTCCAATGAAAGTGATTAAATTTTGGAGGTGATCGAGTGACCCTGAAAGGTCAAAATCAAGGTCACGGATTTTCAGAGGGTTATGACTTGAAAACGGTTGAAGAGAGAGATATTAACTATTATGAACATACAGGAACTCGTAATATGGGTTTTCATTGGGCACCAGGACCTTTGACCTTGAATGGCCTTGAAAGGTCAAACTCAAGGTCTCGGATGTTCAGGGGCTATAACTAGAAACTGGTTGAAGACAGAGAGATATTTCCTATTATTAAAGTACTGTATAGGAAATGCTATATGGGTTTTTATTTGGTACCTTGACCTTTTATTGTAAGTGACCTGGAAAGGTCAAACTCAAGGTCACGGATATTCAGGGGACTATAACTCTAAACTCGTTGAAGACAGAGATATTTACCACTACCAAAATATAGGAAGTTTCTTATGAGCTTTCATTTGGCAGCATAATCTTGGAGCTTGAGTGATCTTGAAAGGTCAAACGCAACATCACAGATTTTAAGAGGGAGTAACTTGAAAACATTTGCACCATTACCTTAAACTTTAATTGTGCACTGACACTAAATGGCAGAAACACGTCAGTATGTAACAACAATATACTGACTGCTGTCGGGTGAGGTTTGTTGCGCCTGGCACCACTTGCATTTTTTTTCTTTTACTCTTCTGGTAGTGACTACGTTAGCTAGTTCTAATTTTCCTCCCCTCCCTGATAGCTGGGTGCAGTAGATGTCTGTACCTTTATACTGAAATTGCCTCTGCTTACTTGCCTCTGGAGATGTCCCCCCACTGATCACTCTGCGGTTGATATGACACAGACGCAGTCTCCCGAGAGTGGTTCGAGAGGGCAATCTCAGTCTTAGATGTTTAACCCCAGGTCTGCAATTATCACAATTATGTAACTACAAACGATATGTAACAATTATGTAACGACAAACGATTGCATTATGTTACACTTGCTACAATTATGTAACTACAAAAAATATGTAACAATTATGTAACAGTTGCATTAACAAGATGTAACTTTTATGTAACTTTAACTACAATTATGTAACTAAAAACAATATGTAACAATTATGTAACAGTTGCATTAACAAGATGTAACTTTTATGTAGCTTTAGCTACAATTATAAGGCCAACACAATTATGTAACAGTTGCATTAACAAAATGTAACTACAATTATAAGGCCAACACAATTATGCATTACCACAATATTATGTAACAATTCATAAAATATTACAATTATGTATTACCACAATATTACTACAATATTATGTAAAGTCATACAATTATACCACAATTCTGTATTACCAGAATAATCTTACAAGTTAGGTGAAATATTAGACATTACTAAAGGGATAACTCAATATGTAATGTAATAACCTAGCAGTATTACCATTCCACAATTATATGCGTACGTCTGTTATACATACACATCTTACAAATTGTCATACAACAACCATTGCATTTGTTCAATTATGTATACAACTTGTTTAAAATGTAATATTACTTGATCATTGCAATTTACTATGAATATTATATGTATACAATATTATAATCAATATTATGTACTAATAGATTAGCATATGTCAATGATAATTGCTGTCGGTGGACCTTCAGTGGCGCGGCCGAGCAATGTCAGGTCTCCATATTATAATTACAAATCATAATAGATAAATAGATAAGTAGATTGATAGAGAGACAGAAGCAGGAAGTCAGATGATGAGAAGGTATTGTGTCTGTGAGAATCGAGCAATGCTAAACATGCTTACACACTCTTAACTCAAGGAATGCTTTATAGGCACACGACAGCGCCTCGTGACCATACACACACATGCACACATACTCACACACAGGTTTCTGGAACTTTCCAACCACAGTGTAGCACACGTGACACGACCCCTGCTACACCAGAATTTAGGAGTCAAGAGGTCAGAAGGAGACAGGCCATAGAACAGGCAGGTAGAAGGGAGAACGAGCTTAGCAACATGGAAGAGAGAGAGAGAGAGAGAGAGAGAGAGAGAGAGAGAGAGAGAGAGAGACAGGGAGGTAGTTAGCGGGACTCTACTTTATACTTCACTCGTGTATGAGAGACTTTGTTAATATTTCCAAGACAAATAAAAATAGTCCCATACTATGCTTTACCTCTCCTGTCATTGCATGACAAAAGGGAACCAAGATTATCTACTTACAAAGTTACTCACGTATAACAACCGCTCGTCCACATGTTCAAATATATATATAATTTCTCTACAAGTTACTACAAAGTCTCTTTTATGATACTGTCACTTGCTCGTTTCTTCTCTTTCTTCTCATTTCCCCCATGAGAGGGAACTGGTTACTATGGTGGACGCTCCTGCCACCCCCTTCCCCCTTCATGGGGAAAGGTGGTCCTAATAGACCTCTGACTGCAACACAGACTGACCGCCCCCAAACTGAACGGCCACAGACTCGATCCCCACGTGATATACAGGTGTACGATGCTCAGTTTGCCACCCTCCATGATGTCGATTTCGCTCTTGTGAACAGTCTCAATCCTTTCATTATCAAGAAGGTGATTGATGGTTGTGATGGGGAGGTGGAACTAGTAAAAAAAACTTGCTAACGGAGACCTTTTAGTTAAAACTGTCAACTCCTCTCAGGTTAAGGACTAGCTTAAACTACATAAGTTCCACTGTTACGATGCCGAGCTAAGGATCCCACATTCCATGAGTTCCTGCTAGAGTGTCATCACCTGCAGGGACCTCATGATTATGGATCTTAGGTGAACTTTCTCATTGGTTCGTAACTAAATTCAAGGAGGGCAAGAGGACGAAAACTGCCACCATTATCTTGACCTTTGGCAAAGTGAGTCTTCCAACCCAGGCCAAAGTTGGCTACGAAATTGCTAACGTCAGGCCATATATCTCAAACCCCCATCCTTGTTTAAAATGCCAGTTATATGGACATAATGACAAGACTTGTCGGGCTTCCCAGTCACTGTGTGGCCAGTGTGCAGTACAGGGTCATGATGCTGAACGCTGTGCATCTGAGACTGTATGTTGCTTTCACTTTTTTTTTTTTTTTTTTTTTTATGTGTCCGACTCTGGGCATAGGCTTTACAGCCTGCACTCAAGGTCCAGTAGTCCTCTTACAAACCATGCACCTCTACATGTCACCACTTCGGCGTTAACACCCACTGTCCATATTGAATACATGCTAGGGCTGTTTCATACAGGACTCATGTATTGATATTAACGGGGATGAGTTTACGACATGTCGGCGGGTCTTCTGGTAGATCGGTAAAGTCTGCCTTTATGAAATTCAAATCCTTAAACTGTTCCCTGCCCCAGTGGGGATTTGAACTTGGGTTCGGTAGGACTGCAGGCCACCTCTCTACCGATTGAGCCACAGCCTCCCCCCACTGCAAGGGTGCTCAGTCTGCTTCCTTAAGGGATTGTCCCTATTGGAAGAAGGAGAAAGAGGTCGGCACAGTGAAGGCGACTGAGGGCATCTCCAACTACGAAGCTAGGAATAAGGTGAAGGCGTTGCATGCAACTCCCACACTAAATAGAACCTATGCTTCGGCAGTGATGTCCTGTCCTGTGATGTGCTCTGTCGAGACACAGACTGACCCTGCCCCTGTTCATGCCACTCACTCAACCTCTCAGTCTTAGACTCCCCTGTACTCCAGCTCTCTAACTGGCATTATAATTACTTCATACTCTCAGGCTGCTGCTGCCTCTCAGCCAATATGGCCTAAACCGAAGTCCATCAAGTCTAGGAAGATTAATCTGACCATACTCACAGAACAGTCTCGTTCTCATGTTATTCTTGCTCCTGCTCCAGCGAGGGAGAGAAGAGTCAGTTCTTTCTCGGGCGAATCTGGGAGCCTTATTACTGATGATAAAATGGAGGTTTCCACCAACAAGCACCGGAATAAGACCCTCTATATTCAATCGCCTGTTGGCGGGCGGCATGAAAAAACTAAGCACACTTGCCCCCATTATAAATCTTAAACCGTCACATTCACTGTGTTGCAGTGGAACTGTAGGACTCTTGGGAATAAATTACACAATAT
The DNA here is from genome assembly GCF_032717465.1 of Coenobita brevimanus. NCBI lineage: Eukaryota > Metazoa > Arthropoda > Malacostraca > Decapoda > Coenobitidae > Coenobita > Coenobita brevimanus. Next base: position 15,542,325 of record NC_137030.1, on the reverse strand, counting down.
AGCAACTTTGCAAACTATACACATGCCAGACATTGTTTGCTTACAGCAGACATGCTTGGAGGATCATCGTGATCCTCCACAGTTCAAACACTACCACTCATATAGATGATATGATGGCCACGGAGTAGACATATACATGCACAAATCTCACCCACAGATATAAATGGTTGTAAAGTCTATGCTTTGAGCTGTCACGTACAGTGTAAAATTTACTAACACGTATCTGTCTATCTGCTCTCTATACTGTCCACAACATGGTCCCATTGATCATAATGCTTTAAATTCATTTTTTGACCATCATCCTGAAAATAAGTTGGTGTTGGGCGACTTTAACACCCATCACTATCATTGGGGTAGCTTAAGGATCGATGGTCATGAGGAGTAGGTAGCCTACACAATACTACAGTCCAATCTCTGTCTTCCGAACAATTTTAGAGCGCCTCGTGTAGATGATCGTACTTGTAATATTTCGGCCATCAGCTTGTCTCTGGCCTCCCCAGGTATACATCAAAAGTTTCTCATGGGATTCTTATGACGATTCCTTGGGAAGTGATCATCTATCTATGTGTCTTTCTTATGCACCCGACGTTCTTTCGGACCCTCCATCTCCAAAATTTAACTTTAATAAAGCAGATTGGGGATCATTCTTAAGGATGGCCGATTTTGATATATCTGGGGAGACCATAGATGTAAAAGTCGAAAATTTAACCAATTCCATATTTCACGAAGCTGAGGGTGCTACTCCCAAGAGTTCTACAGTTAATGTGAAGGACAGCTCATCTGTGGACGCTAGATTTGCCGAAAAGCATTAAAGAAACACAATAGGAGATACAGGATTTTGATAGTCAGCCTACTGAGGAAAACTTTATTGCATACAGACAGGCACGGGCTGAGGCAAGGAGAATAATTGGGAGGGCTAACCATGGCTCCTGGCGGTCATTCGTGTCAACGGTGACTTGTTTTACTCCATTAAGTAATGTCTGGTTCACTATAATATTATTAAATAATAAACTCCCTTCTATCCCTGCGACCACTCTGCAGGTATATATACATCTACAACAATCCCGTGGACGTAGCTAACATCGTCGCCAAGAGTTTTTCTCATGTAAGCAGCTCAGCCAAATATGACGAGCGTTTTCAGCTTCACAAACTCATTGCTGAGCTACAAATAGTAGGCTCTGCCACAGAAGACGAAGACTTTCCGCACAACGAAGAGTTTACGATAGATGAACTGCTCCTTGCCCTTAAATCCTGTAAAGACACCAGTCCTGGACAAGATAACTATCACGTACAGTATGATCCAGCATCTTAATCAGGACAACTTGATGAAACTGTTAGCATTGTACAATCAGCTCTGGGCGTCCAGAACGTTCCCAGACTCATGGCACTTTGCATACATCATACCAATACCCAAAGAGGCTAGTCGTATTATGAATCCCACCCCATTTCATCCTATTGTGTTGACTTCTTGGCTATGTGAGTCCATGGAACGAATGTTTAATAATAAGCTTCTTTTTTTTTAGAGTCAAGAAGTTTGTTTAATGATCAACAATATGGCTTCCGTAAGTATAGATTTTCACTAGAGCAATTAATGAATTTGCAGCATTGCAGTTTGGAGACATTTGCCAACAAAGAATTCATGATAGGAGTGTTCTTGGACATCCTTAAAGCCTATGATATGACGTGGCAACACGGTATATAAATGAAGTACTATGCTTATAGTTTAAGAGTTTAATTTTTCTTATATATATATATATATATATATATATATATATATATATATATTTAGTTTTTTAAGGGACTGAACTTTCTCTATCAGTTGGCCCGCAACATAACGTTGCATATATTTAACTCTGAATACGGGCTGCCTCAGGAAAGTGTGCTTAGTCCCAATTTGATTAATGTTATGATCGGTGATATTCTGTCATTTACCTTCTATCCTGAAGAATCTTAAATAGTCACCCTGTGCTGATAATTGTGCAATATGGCACTCTTCCCATGATGCACAATTTTTGGCTGGGCAAGTTCATGCAGCCTTTGATTCCATCCACCAATGGGCCTTGCAATGGGGATTTAAGTTTTCTGTTCCTAAGTGTGCCGCTGTAATTTTTGCCACTCGTAACGTCCCTGATTTGCCTTCGGCTTTTGAAAATCAAGCGGTATCTTTTCAAGACTCTGCAAAGTTTGTGGGACTATATTTTGATCGTCGATTGATCGTTAAATTTCCTGGTAATAATTTTCTTGCTCGTTATAATAAACCGTTAAATGTCCTTAAGTACCTAGCAGGTACTACTTGGAGTGCCGACAAGAAAGCTTCATTAGTGTTTAAGTCCCTTATTAGATCTAAAGTAGACTATGGCTCACAGTTCTATTGGCTGGCATCTGATGCCACGTTGAGGAGGCTGGATTTGTTGCAGAATAAATGTTTGCATATGTGCCTTGGAGTCTTAAGGTGTATACATGTAGCTCGAATGGAAGTGGAGGCAAATATACCTCTCCTTTGTACTCTCCGCAACCATATGCTGCTCTCCTAAGGTATATGAACGTTTAGAAAATTTGATATCGGCAAAGTGGCCTGTACCCCTCTGTATTATATTGTTCGGTGGAGGGGGTTCATCGGACACTTGCCGCTCTCCTCCACTTATTGACTCAGGAGCTTGGTGTGAACCTCAGTGACTGTGACAAGTTTGTGATTAAATGTATAGCGACTTGGGAGCGACCCAGCTTTAACGTTGATGTTAAATGACTCCCAGCACCAAAGACCAAGGGCCCGGAGGCAGAGATCCACCACTTGTTCTGTAACATCGTCGTTAGTAACTTGAGTCCCAGCAATTGTATACTGATGGCTGCAAGTCCAGTGAATGTATGGGTGGTAGTGTGTGTGGTCGACTGAGTGTGCCCTCAGATTTTGGTTGCCAACTTCTAAATCTGGGTTTACCTCAGAACTTTTTGCTGTTGACAAAGCCATAGGCTATGCTCTTAACGATAGACATGAATCATTCGTCATATATTCAGACTCCAAGTCAGCCCTTCATTCAATTGCTACTTGCACTACGGATTCTTGCGAAGTCGGCTGTGGATCTCGAGGAGACTTGGGACTTTCCTCTTGATCTACGGTCGAGTCTCTCCCTCGGAAATAAATCAATAAATCTTTTGTAGCAAGGACCAGACTCAGTATGCCAACATGCAAGCAACTTCTTGGCAACTGGGACTCAGCCAATCATCCCAGTTGCCCTGGAAAAACCATGTTGGCAAGTCTGTGAATAAATTGCGCTATAACTCATTTGAAGCCATACACTGAAAGGTGATTTCCACTGCACTGTGAAATCTGTGGTGCGGTGTTAGCTATCGGTCATATCATCCTGCGCTGTCAGTGATTTATTCGTGAACGTGCATCACTTATAAGTTACTTGGGTGCAGCAGATGTCCCCTACGCCCTTTCCACTATCCTGGGTAATGGGCATATTGTTATAACTGATAAATTGGCGGCTTTCTTGAGTGAGACCGAATTGATCAGAGTGATGTGACTTTATAATTGTGTGGAACTGGTTTTTATCAACTGTATATATGTATATAGTTTATTATTTAATTGGGGTTGACGTTTGACGTATCTGAATTAGTTCCTGCTTCTGACTGATCTATTTCTTGTATAGATGTCCCCTTTATTAAACCACGTGCCTCGCCCGACGGTCGACGGATGATGAGTGAAAGTGTGCGATATAGAAAGGTATTGGGAATTTTCAGTCGATGGTGCTCTGTTCGGGAAGGTATTTCACCTTTTTGCCTCTGCCAACGAAGTTGGAGGAGGTCATTTTGTCACCTATGTTTGTTTGTTTGTTTGTTTGTCTGTCTGTCAGGACGATATCACCAAAAGTTCTCAAAGAATTTCCATGAAGTTTTGTGGAATTCTGGGCCATGGGCCAAAAAATAACTGATTAAATTTTGAGGCCAATCCGGGGCATTGCGCACAATATCTCCATAAGTCCTCAATGAATTTTAATTAAAATATGTGGAAGGGTGGGCCATGGGCCAAGAAAGAATTCATTAAATTTTGTGGCTCATCCGGATCCGGACTCCTTTTTCATGGCAATGGCATTGGAGGGGGTATGCGCTCTCTGAGTTCTTTCTAGTTGACATTTGTAAATACTTGACAACTGCTAGTTTAAGTTTTCTTAAGCAGGGCCGACAATTGGCCTATATGAAACAGTTCCTGAATCCCCTGGTTCTCTCCTCAATCCCCTGGTTCTGTTGGCCGAAGAATTTTATCCGTAATTGTAGGCAAAATGAATATTTAGGTCAGTTTAGCTATTTTTCCTTAGGCATTAGTGTAGGTTAGCGATTTTTTATTAGGTTTAGCAGTGTTAGGGTGATAGAACTATTATTGTTCAAAAAATACAAAATACAAGTATCTATCTATCTATCTATCTAAATATATATCTGTGTGTATATATGTGTCTATAAATATGACTTAATGACCAGGGCCATAGGCCCAATGATCGATAGCCATTTAAAAAAAGTCAGGAGCGAACCAGCCTGTCACTTGTCACGCAGTTCCTGTACCACAGGTACTGAAATTTTTCTCAATTGAAGCAACTAGTCCCGCAGTTCCCGTACCACTGCTGCTGATGTTTATCTCAGTTGGAGCATCTGGATGAGCTGAAAATCATTCGACCAAGCACAGATGTGCGTAATTGTTAAAATTCAAGCATAATTTGCTGCCTTGAAAAATCTTGTATATTCTCATTGCTTTGTAAACAGATTTTCACTGGAAACATTTGGCAAAACTGCTACTCCAGGGTGGCAGCAAATCAGCATTTGTTTACCCTCGAGGGACCGGAGTCACTAACGATCGCACGCTATTGGAGCCTCCGTTACCGGCTGCGCCACTCCCTTTCGGTGTTACACTGGTATGCACAAACTGTGTCGGCCGCCGTCTTTGTGGTGTAGGGTGTCACGGGGTTTTTAAAATAAAAGCAATATTAAATGATAATGTTCAATAATACTGAAGAGCGGGGACAATGAATTGTCTTGCTAAATCAAGCAATGATTACTTTATGCCGGCCCGCTTCGCCGACTCTCCCAGAACGAGAATTTACAAACTCTCTCAACACTACACAGCAGAGACTAATTACTCACAATTGCTGTTTATTAGTACTGTTAGCCTCTGGAGAAAGTGATTTCACCCCTGACAATAAATAACTAATACTATTAATGATATCAGGTTCTTGCTGATGCGTTATCTCCTAGAAGGCACAACGGATTTTAAGCTTAATACAACAAGACTGGCCTAAGTACCAGTTATGAATAGCAAAGCGTTTATGCAAGCTAGGAGCTATAAGGGAAATAAGCTTAATTATGGAGAAATGAAACACGAGTTTACATTACGTTAAGCTCAAAGAAAATGAACTGTTAAATTTATTGATTACAAAGGAATAAATTTAAAGTTACATTTCAATGTGAATTCAAAATAAAGAGATCACACTCACTCGCTCACTCAGAAGCTAAACTCTTAAACCTAGGAAAATACGAAAAGGAAATACTGGTCAATGTAGCGTATCACCAAGGAAGGGTGGGAGCCTGGAGAACTGTAGTCTAGTGGAGTCTGGGTGCTAGAAGACCTCTCTCACTCTCACTACTGGAGCACAGAACCACACTCCGTCGCGACATATAAAGGACTGATTCAAATACGACTGGGGTAGGATGCCCAGGCCAGCCGGAAGAAGGCGTGGCCAATGGTTGAGGCAAGCAGGGGCGAACAATATAGAAACAATAATATCGCTCAGTAGAGCACTTAATGACGTGCATTAGAACAGTCACTTTTGAAACAGTGACGAATGTTTTGAAAAAAGTATACCATCGAAATGGAGAGAGAAACGGTTAACTGAACGATACACAGTGAGTTCTCCACTAATAGTTTGTGGTTTCTCACAAAAGGAAAATGTTGTGAATTTGATTCATGACATTACGCCCCTTCAAAATGAAATTTTTTCCTTATGGGAAAAAATTTGTGGATATATATATATATGTGCACATCCTAACTCAGTCACATAAGATTCACACTATGGTGTGTGTGCTATCCTGCTACAGGAGAAAATCACTATCGCCAATGAGTGTAAAAACCTCGTATTTACGTTAACAGAGGCAAGCTTGAGGGAAAAAACTTCATGACAACAGTGAAAATCCTGTACTCAGGTCAAACTGAGCGAAAGTTTGCTACATTTACACTGACAACTAATTGTTGTGTAGCGTGGTGTATGTGATACACGGTGTAGGTGTGACAGTTGTAGTGTAACTGTACCTACGTGTAAAATAATACAGTAAATATTAATATATGGTGACAACGAAGGCAGAGGAGAAGAGAGGGCAGTGTGCGGCAGACGATCAGCTGGCCCACACAAAACTGCTACACACATCGCTGTACCTGCAAAATCAATTAACGTGGAGCATCAAAAGTGTCAATGAGACAAAAATTCTTATTACAATTACTCTCTCTGCCTAGCAGTCAGTACATGCTCCGAAGGGTACGCTCTAGCTGAAAAATACGAGTGACAGCCTAAGCTTCGTACATTCGAGGTCGCCATTAATTTATTAGGTACATTAGAGTTGAGCAGAGGGTGTTGCAATGGTTTGGGCATATGGAGAGAATGGATAATGAACGATTGGTGAAAAAGATAACTAGATCTGATGTGAGAGGTGTAAGGCTGAGAGGGAGACCACGAATAGGATGGATGGACAGTGTGAAGAGAGTGCTGGATGCGAGAGGGATGTCTGTTGAGCAAGGAAGAGTGGCTGTGCGTGACAGAAATAAATGGAGAGAAATTGTGAATGAATAAGTGATGACACAGCCCTGAGGGGATATTCTCCCTCATTTGGTCTGATCAGCTAGTCAGGTCAGGTGCGGGTAAGGGGATGGGTCTGTTATGATGTGGCAGGGGTAAACCAGTTCTGCTGTCGGGCCCTGCTGCGGATGTCACTGATTGAATTGCGCAGTTGACCCTTGTGCGGTGTGATGCGGTGAGGATCTGTCCGTTCTCCCCTTTGGGGCTAAGATGCGAATGAATGTGTTTGAATGGATGAGTAAGTGGAGAGTGAGTCATCCTGTCTCGGCTACCTCCCTTTCCTTGGGGGAAGCAGCCTAGGTATATAGATAGATAGATAGACATTATCAACCAGGAAGCATAGTCCCTGGACGCCATTGGTCTTGAAGACTTGTGTAGTTTACTGGTTAAACTTAACTCTACACTTACAATTAGTGTCGGCAAGTTGAGAATCCTCATGCAAACTCGAACTTGGGCTCGTGTGTCCTCAGACACAGCCTCGGACTGCACACAGGTCCTCAACCTCTGCCTTAACCTAGTGCCTATATTAATATCGGGAAGCTGAGAATCCCTGTGCAAACTCAGGCTCATGTGTCCGCAGACACAGCCTTGGGTCGCCTCTGCAGGGTTCTCTCTCGAACTTCCCCCTTAACCCGCCCCATCCCGATGTTTTCTGGGCAGTGGTACGCCCCAGTCCCAACATTTTTGGACCTTTTTTTTTTGGCTCAAACATTCACTTTTGGTGAGAAACATCGAAAATTCATAAAGAAATCGCTCACCTGAGGTTTAAAATACTCGATTTAGGTACGAGTACTTCCTTACCTGACTGGGTTTTCTAACAGGCTGGCACCAAAGAAAACGAGTTCTATGGGAGGGTAACTATTTTATCCACTCATAAACAATATTTATTTATTTACTTGGTACGAATTTATATGTAGTACAAGAGTATATTGGTTTTCAAACAGTAATATAGGCATTATAAGCATCGTTTCACTCACTAACTCATCACCATTCATGACCTTTTTTTTCCCACATTAGCTGATCATCATATCTGACTGTTTCTTCCTCTAATGCTATGTAAACTTTGTCCTCCACATTGTCATCAATTGGGGAATCACTCTGGCCCTGAATGTCTTTATTGGCCAGGTCACTGGTAACAGGTGAATTGCTGAGACAATGGCGTGCAGGGGGGGGAGGAGAGGTTATGTGGTGTAAGGCATTGTCCCTGCTTGGCATCTTGTAGGGGAATAGAGGAAGGTGTCGCGCGTATATATGCCAAAAATCACTCGCGAAAATTGAAAATTGTGCAAATTAGGGACCTTGCAATGGTGCCACGTTAATTCACGTCACTGGGACATGAGTGCACATCATGTGCGGACGTTAATTCACGTCGCCGGGACGGCGTGGGTTAACCTACAGTACTTATTAATATCGGGGAGCTGAGAATCCTTGTGCAAACTTGGACTCGTGTGTCCGCAGACAGCCTCGGACTGCACACGGTTCCTCAAACTTCCCCCCTTTAGCCTAGAGTACACATGTATATACAATATCGGGGCAGCTGAGAATCCTTACGCAAACTCAGGCTCGTGTGTCCGCAGACACAGCCTCGGGTCGCCTCTGCGGGTTCTCGAACTTTCCCCCCTTAAACTTACGGTACATATGTATGTACAGGCCCTGGACATGATGTGTCCTGTGGGGCCAGTGGGCGAGACATCAGGTCTGCACCCACTTCACTACTACTGTCTCTCAACTGACTCAGAGATTACGGGTGTGGTTACAAACGGCACAGGAAGGACGTGTCCCTGACTGGTGTTACGTAGACACACATTGCAGGAACGCATAAAACTATCTATGTCTCGTCCCATCCCTGGCCAGAAAAAGTCAGCTCAGATACGGCCCTGGGTCTTCCTTTTGCCCATGTGACCTCCTGAGGCTGAACAATTACCCCATTCTAACACTGCTAGGTGGTACTTGGGGGGAACAACAAACTGCAGTCGAACCTCGCCCTCGGGTGTTCGTGACTCACGGTAGAGCCGTCCTTGTTTATGAAGGAACTTAGCTTGACCTCTCCGTGAATACTTAATCACTCGACCCTTTTGTTTCTTTCGCACGACAGCATGTGTTGGGTCAGAATGTTGTTCTTGAACAACAAGTTGGCTACACATCAGATCTTGCGGCGATTCAATGGTCACTGGGGTGACACAGTCTGGAGCCTCAGCCATGGCTCGTGTTACTGTAGCCGAAGTCTGAGTAGCATCATCTTCGGTGCAACTATCCTTGACACCAGGAATATTGCCTACAATTAGGTCAAATAAAGGTTCTGGCATGACAACTGCGAGTGTCGTCCCAGTATAAAATGGAGATGCCACCTGGATACATGCCTCAGGGAACAATCTCGCTGATCCATCAATAAGGTTTGCATGGATCTGTCGACCTGTGTACTGCTCAGGCCGAACTAGACTCTGCTTGACAGAGCAACCTGAGGAACCATTGTCTCTCAGGACCTTCACAGTTATGTCTCCCACAAACCCTGGCGAACAAGGAAGGCACTGTCACCTGTGGGAGGGCCTGTGGAGGAAGCAGCTAGCCACTGATTAGGCTGCTGAATAAATGATGTGGCACACATGGTGCCCTGAGTATTAGATACTTGAGGGGTCGTACTCACTGCCTGTGGAGATGGAACATTGGCCATCTGTGGAGGGGGGTTCACTGTCACTGTGGGACTAGTGAACTGTGGGGGAGTACCCGTACTGGTAGGGACGTGACCACCGTGCTGCTGCTGAGGAATGAAGGCTGCATTTGCTTCCTGCCTCCTATTCACTTGAGCTGGTGGTGAAAAGGACATTCCCGACGGTCGGTTGCGTGGCTGATACTGCTGCTGGTTAGGGTACCTGTTGTACCGCTTCCACTCAGGTTTCTGAGTGTTTTGCCCCTGGTCCTTCCTCTGCGGTTTTGGACCTTGGCCATTATTCTGAGAATGGCCTTGTTGCTGGGTTTCAGTCTGAGACGGTTTCCCAGATTTATCAGGTTTTCTGTTCCAGGTATGCTGCTTGTGAGTTTGATACCCATATGCAGTGAAATATGCATCCGCCTTTTCCACCATTTGGCTGGCATCTTTCACCTGGCAGATCTTAAGCTGTGCTATGAGCTCAGCAGGCCACGACCTGTCTAGCTGTGTACGCAGCATAAGGTCAATTATCCCCTTACGCATGGAAGGAGTTTCATCTTTCTCCATCCACTCATTTAAGTAAGCAGTGAGACAGTCGAGGAACTGAACAGCTGTCTCCTTGTCTTGGAGACGAGCTCGCATGAACTGAACTTTGGCGTCGTCTACTGTGAGACCATACGCCTTAATGAGTGCAGCTTTCATCATCTCATACGTGAGATTGTCTCCACGAATTCTGTGGAGAAAATCGAGGGCAGGGCCCTCAAATTAACTAAGAAATTGGAGCTGCTTAGCTGCCTCATCCAGCTGATACATGTCTGCCATGTCCCCAAAACGAGCTATGTACGGCTCGATTCGCTTGCCTTCCTTGTATGAAGGAAGCTTGATGCATGGGGTCGCCAGGACATGTGTAGGAAGAGCGCTAGTGGAGCTTGGGTTGGCTGCAGCAGATGTGCCTGAAGCCAAGGAATCTCGCTTGAGCTTCAAAACCTCAAGCTCATGTTTTTCTCATGCCTCACGTTCGGCACGTTCATGTTCACATTGTTCCCGCTCGTGTTCTCGCTCGCGTTCGTGTTGTTCGCGCTCTTTCTCAAGCTGCTCTTGCTCATATGCACGCTCTCTTTCACGTTGTTCGCGCTGTTCTCGCTAGTATTCGTGCTGAATCTTGCGCTCTTCACGGGCATCATTCTCGCGCTGCTGCTCCTGATTATGCCGTGAGAGTATGTACTCTTTAATTTCCTGGGGATCAGTAAGCCCCATGTCTTTGGCTTCCTGTAAAAATACAGTGGTAGCCATGACGCTAATTTACTAAGCAAGCCGAAACTGAGTACTGACTGCTACTTCGCAAACGAATGCTAATAACACAAGTAAAGAATACAGACACAAGCTAGTGGTGACCAGCCTTATTTAGTTAACTGGCAAAAATAAAGCAAAAATGTAAATGACTGGGAAGACTCAATAATTAACGCAATGGGTACGTCGACTTCCCAGGAGCGAATAAAATCGTCTGGCGTTACCAAGAATAAAGTACTAAATAGAGTTAAGTACTCTATGGATTAATAGAGCAGAAATTAATTTGCTAAACTAACGGTAAACTACAGTAAGCTTGTGCCTATAAACTTTAATGATAAATACCTAAATATGAACTAGTGAGTATTATCTCGTGAATAGCTTTAGAGCTAGGAGTTAATATCCTGGAATGAAATCGCCAATTGTCACGGGGTTTTTTAAATAAATGCAATTATTAAAGGATAATTCTCAATAATACTGAAGAGCGAGGACAATGAATTGTCTTGCTAAATCAAGCAATGATTACTTTATGCTGGCCCACTTCGCCGACGCTCCCAGAACGAGAATTTACAAACTTTCTCAACAGTACACAGCAGAGACTAATTACTCACAATTGCTGTTTATTAGTACTGTTAGCCTCTGGAGAAAGTGACTTCACCCCTGACAATAAATAACTAATACTATTAATGACATCAGGTTCTTGCTGATGCGTTAACTCCTAGAAGGCACAACGGATTTTAAGCTTAATACAACAAGACTGGCCTAAGTACCAGTTATGAATAGCAAAGCCTTTATGCAAGCTAGGAGCTATAAGGGAAATAAGCTTAATTATGGAGAAATGAAACACGAGTTTACATTACATTAAGCTCAAAGAAAAAGAACTGTTAAATTTACTGATTACAAAGGAATAAATTTAACGTTACATTTCAAATTGAATTCAAAATAAAGAGATCACACTCACTCGCTCACTCAGAAGCTAAACTCTTAAACCTAGGAAAATACGAAAAGGAAATACTGGTCAATGTAGCGTATCACCAAGGAAGGGTGGGAGCCTGGAGAACTGTAGTCTAGTGGAGTCTGGGTGCTAGAAGACCTCTCTCACTCTCACTACTGGAGCACAGAACCACACTCCGTCGTGACATATAAAGGACTGATTCAAATACGACTGGGGTAGGATGCCCAGGCCAGCCGGAAGAAGGTGTGGCCAACGGTTGAGGCAAGCAGGGGCGAACAATATAGAAACAATAATATCGCTCAGTAGAGCACTTAATGACGTGCATTAGAACGGTCACTTTTGAAACAGTGACGAATGTTTTGAAAAAACTATACCATCGAAATGGAGAGAGAAACGGTTAACTGAACGATACACAGTGAGTTTTCCACTAATAGTTCGTGGTTTCTCACAAAAGGAAAATGTCGCGAATTTGATTCATGACATAGAGTCTGCCGTTCCTCCTTTACAGGATCGTAACTTGGAAATAGAGGCACAAAATATCAATTACATGATCCCTGACCAAAACAAAAAGTTACCTAAGTGTATGGTACTTCCTTATGTAGAGTATTTATGCACTTATGTACTTACATACTCACTTGTGTACATACTTGCGTATGCATCTACGTACGTACTTACATATCCAAGTACGTAAGTACGTACGCATCTATTTACGTAAAAACGTATGTACATGTCTATGTATGAATCCATGTTTGTACCTACGTACGCACCTATGTACGTATGCATCTACGTACGTACTTACATATCCACGTACGTAATTACGTACGCATCTGTTTACGTACAAACGTATGTACATGTCTATGGATGAATCCATGTTCGTACTTACGTATGCATATGTATGTACTTATGTATGCACTTATGTACGTCCTTAAGTATGGACCGATGTACGTACTTACGCACCCATGTCCGTATGTATGCACCCATGTGCGTACTTGTGCATCTATGTCCGCCATTAGGTACGCACCTGCGTACTTGCTAATGCACGTATATTCATGCTTAAGTACATATGTACGTACCCACGTACTTACACAAAAAATTACGTATGCCCACGTTCATATTTATTTACAGACGGTGTTATGTATTCATATATGTACTTACACACATTTGTGTACATAAATACTTAAGCACGTATGTTATGTAAATATGTAAGTAGTGTTTTTATGCAAAGAAGAAGGAACCAAAGACCAGAAGCCTGCAAATTGTTTCTTTCAGGAAAAAACAAAAAAAAGGTAACAGAAAGCCAGATTCAGTATCCAATCATTTTGAGATACCTGAACACACTTCGTTTGAAAGACTGGAGATCAGAGGCAGTAGGAAATACAGAGGGAGACAGTTCCAGAGTTGACCTGTTGCATACATGAAGGACTGGGAGTAATGGTTCACACTTACATTAGGGAGTCGGGCACAAAAGGGATGAGAGTTTTTTGCTAGACGGGTGCAACGTGCCCGCCGTAGTGGTGGAGGGATGCAAGCAGACAGTTCAGAGGAGCAGTGACCATTGAAAAAAGCGATAGAAAAGAGATAAAGATACAACAGTGCCACGAAGAGACAGAGTCTGAAGGGAGCCAGTAAGAGGAGGAGAGTTAATGAGACAAAAAAGCCTTTGACTCCACTTTGTTGAGAAGAGCTGCATGTGTGGAGCTGCCCCACACATAAGAGTTGTACTCTATGCAGAGGAGAATAAAACCTGTGTATAGAGTCAATAAATGTGCAGGGGGTGAACAAAGCACGGAGTCGGCTTAGCACACCCAACTTCTTGGAAGCAAATTTGACAACAGAGGTAATAAATTATGTTCTTTTCAAGATAAATCCCGAGAGAATGAAACCCCAAGCATGTTTAAAGATGATGCAAGACTGAGTTGGATACTGTGAAAAACCAGAGGGTACTCCTGTGGAAGATATTGTTGGGTTGATATATGTAAGAATTAAGTGCGTATGCACGTAAATGCTTAATTATGCATAAATTACGCACACGCATAAGCACAATGTACGTAATTACGTACGTACGTACGTAACTGCATATGTAGGCAAGACCACAATACACATGCCTACAGACATTCGTACATACATGCTTATGCACTTCGTAAGTACGCTGTTGCGCACATACGTAAGTACTGTATTTGCGTACATTGGCATAGGCCTTCATGTATACATACATATGTGAATGCTTATAAATACTTTAGTCCGTCTTGGGGTTGGTCGAGCAAATTTTCCCCACCAAATTTCCTACTCGCCACGGAACAGACTTGGAAGGCAGTCAAATACAATGTTGATGAATAGTCCATGAGGGATTGTCGTTGGTCGCTGTGCGACAACGTGCCCAGCTGCCATCCAGCAGCTGTTAGTGAACCCGGGGCCTGGCTCATGGCAGTGACAGTGGTTTCCTACAAACTCTTTCAGGCAAAATAGACATGAAATGTGTGTGTGTGTGTGTGTGTGTGTGTCACACACGAAAAAGGAGTAAGACTTTGATATTTATTTTTTGTAGTGTGCAGAACCAAAAACTTAAAAAGTTTAGGCACGTCAATAATAATTTTGTATGTACAATAATTCATATAAAATACCGTTTATGAAAAATCAAATATTTCATGCATGATATAGTATACATAAGAAACTTAGTAATATAAGTATCAACACTGCATACTTTTTGGAGATCTGTTTATTGCTGATGTTTCATTATTTTGTATTTCATAATATGATATATTGTATTCACGGATCTTAATCCATGGCTAAAAGGTGCAAATACTGGGAAGACTACCTCAACACTGGCTTCACCGCAATACTCGCCAACAAAGGTGTTGAGAAATCATATTGCATCTTGTGCCATGTTGTCCTGAGTGTAGAGTAGATGAAACCTTCGATAGTCAAGTGTCGCCTACAGATGACGAATCAGGAACATGCAGAGAAGGATTTGGAGTTGAAAAGCCATGAGCTTCGGCTCAAACGTCAAAAGTTCGATGTTTGTGGGTCTTTTCAACAACACAGTGCTGCAGCAGTGGAGGCCTCGTGTCAAGTTGAGTCAGAAACTGCCAAACAAAAAAAGCCTCACATGATTGAAGAGACGCTTATCAAACCCTGCATGTTGAAGATGGTGAAGAAGATGGTGAAGGCAGCATGAAGAATATGCAGTAAGTATCTCTGTCAAATAAATACTCTTCCGAGGCGTATTTCTCATATGTTTATGGATGTGAAAGAGCAGGTTTTGGATTAAATCAAAGCTTCTTTGTTGTTCTTTCAACTCGCAAATCGATGGATGTGAGTCCATGTTCTCAGTTGTTTGTCTTCATGAGTTACATCCATCCATATGACATCAATGAAAAATTGCTCTTCTGTTGTGCACTTCAAACCACTATAAAAGCTGATAATGTCATGAAAAGGGCTTCTACCTTTTTCATACCAAAGGTCTGCAGTGGGGCAACGTGTGCGGGGTTTGTATGGATGGAATACCAGTTATGCTAGGATCAAAGTCAGGATTCCAGTCAAGAGTGAAGGAGCTGTCATCCAAAGCTAGGGACAACCACTTAATGGTCCTCACTCTTCCTACCTCTGTGCAGGAAATGCACGATTCTGTGACCAAAACTGTGAATTACGTGAAAGCTGGGGCACTTAATGCTCGTTTATTCAAAGAACTCTGCAAAGACATGGATGCTGACCATGAGGTCCTTCTTTTCTACATGGCCCTACGCTGGTTGTTGAAACGTGGCGCTGTGAATCGTGTCTTCGAAATTAAAGACGAAATCAGGTTCTTTGTGGAAGTGAAAGAAAAGTGAGATCTGACTCACTTCGATTATGAAACGTGGGATAAACGGGTTGTGTACCTGGCGGATATTTTCGACCGGCTGAACAAGCTGAATTTAAAACTTCAGTGAATGGAAACACACGTTCTCCTATGTCAGGACAGTCAACCGGCCTTCATATCCAAACTCCAGAACTGGCGTCAAAAAGTCATTCTTGGGAACATCGCCATGCTTGAAAAATTCCGTGGAGTGGTTGATGATTCTGAAACATGAGATTGCTGAACACATTGAGTCCCTAGAAACGGGATTCCAGGGATACTTCCCTGAGCTCAAAGAAAAGGAGGCACTGGTAAGAAACTCTTTCTCTGCTGCACTTGACGTATCCAGCATCCCCAACGAAGTCCAAGATAAATTCTTGGATGTCCAGTGTGTGACCTGTTCCAAGAGAAATTGATGACTCATTTCTGGTGTGCTATGCATCAATCATATCCCAGAGTCAGAATGCTGGCATTTTGTGTTCTTCCTCCATTTGCCTGCACCGTCCTCTGCTAGGCTAGATTTTCAATCCTCGTCCACATCAAAATGAAGACCAGGAACAGACTGGATGTCAAGGATGACATGAGATAGGTTCTTACAAACTCTCCACCACAATGTCCAAGACTCTCTGCTCAGATGCATCCCCAACCATCTCACTGGCTAGGCTGAAGAGGTGATATGTTAGTGGTGAAGGTTATGGACTGTGTGACGATAGCTGACACTGAGAGAAAACAGTGGGCTTGGTTTGGCTAACAAAATATATTACTCCGAATTTTATAATGTGCAAGGAATTCTGTAAAATTTGTAAAAATCTATTTATTCATGTTTTCTCCTTCTCTCTTCCTTCTCAGAAAATTTCTGTAAAACTGAAATGGCTGATGCCAGGGGGGGTCACGTGTGTTTGGGGGTTTTGAGAAAAGGGTCACATGTACAAAAAGGTTAGGAACCACTGGGATAGAGATAAATAGAGAGACAGGCATTGTCTGATACTGAAGATAGTGACAAGGTTATATAGCTACCTTAATGACTAAGTAAAGTATAGCTCTGAATTATTCACAAAGAAATGAGCACCAAATTCAGATTCATTTATTCATACAAATAGTGACTGATTATAAATGTTTCCCATATATATAATTACCCTGATATTTACCTTATCCGCTTCAGACTGTACGAAATAAGTTAGGACGCTGATTCAGGGATAACAGGATCATAAAAACTGCTTTTCAGTGCAACAACAACAACAACAACAACAACAACTACTACTACTACTACTACTACTACTACTGCTAGTACTACTATTGCTGCTGCGGCTACTTCTGTTGTATAGCTCTGAAGACATAACTATGTTACTAGAAGCTCATTCTCATTGTTGGTGATATGTCACTTAACCTTTTCACTTCCATCACTTTTTTCATTTTGCTTCTGTCTCAAAACAGCTTTATTTGGGTTTTGAGAGACTTTTCGATTTAGAGGAGTTATGTACCACTACAGTGGGCCTTGTGAGCCTGTGAAGAGCGAGCGAGTGCCATGTTCATTATAGGCGGAATCACCGACACTTAATTGCTAGAGCTAATGCAAAAAAAAAAAAAAAACGTTATGACGAAAAAAAATTTAAATTTGATTTTATAATTGAGGCTTCTACCATTTAGAGTAGCACAATCCCTTGGAAAACTCGAGTTTCCAAGGAGTTCCTACGCTTTTATGGGTGAGTTTTTAGTTGATAACAAAATTTATTGAATGAATGTATCACATGCAGAAAGAATTTGAACTCTACTTCGCATAGGAGAATACTTAATTTCTGCTTAGCATGACGGTCAGGTACCGCCGGGTCGGGCCGGGCCGCTCATTTCCAAAATTATCTGAGAGTAAACATCGCTCGCTCGCTCGTAATAATATTAGTGCTTTCTGCAATAGAGGCCTTTCCTGCACTGGAACTGATGTCTGGAAATATTAAGAATATACTAACACAGAGGAGACCTTTGATAACTGCACCCACCCTTGTCCTAGGCATCACCCAGACTTATCCAAAAAGGTGTTATTTGTCTCAAGACGCTCCCCTCAGACACACCCCAGCCCCAGACGTACACCGAACTCACCATCAGTGTTTGGTAAAGTCGAAGTTTACTTCTCGGCTTCCAAGTCTATTCCCAGCTGATTAACGTCATCTGGAAGTTGTAATAACAAGGTAAGAAGTAGATAACTGGACTCAGAGAGTAAACTTCAAGTTAAAAAAGTTTGGAAAGAAGCAAATGAATTCATGCTTTTGTCTAGAAAGGCACTTCAAATTCTTCATTCCAACTTCCATCAGACGATTTTGTTCAACTTATACCTAGGAAACTGAAGCGAGTAATGAAGGTTATATCCGCAGTGTTCTGAAAGCCTCTCCAAAGCTGAATTAATTTTCTGGTGAAAGTAATAATAGATCACACAACATGTCACTGGAGTGATCTTGTCATCACCTCAGGCAGCAACGACATGTCTTCAAACTGTTTTCAAGACGAACGAAAAGTTGGACACGGACACCTGATTCTGGTCATTTGATCTGAGACTCACTAGGGTTCTTAATTTTTAGGACTTATTTGAGCTTTACCTATGGGCCATTGCACTAAAAGACGTGGAGTTTGTCAGATATGTCTACCAAATTAACTGAGACAAAATGAAAGACAGGAGTGTTTTCACCACTTGATTATGATTTCGCTTTAATAATTTTTATCGCTTTGCCACAAGACGAATTTGTTCAACTATTTATACAATGCCAGTAGCCTACTGAAGGGGTTATAGTAATATCTCATCCCATTAATCTGGAAAGTCTTCAAGAAAATCGTCTGGGGGTAGGAGGAATAAAAAAAAATCTGATTCAAAGGGTTACTTAGCATTAACATCATCAACTAAGCCTCTGTAATTAATTATTTTTCCTGAGTAGTCATAGTAGCCTACATTAAGTTTTTATATTACCGGAATGAAGATCTACTCCATAACTGTAGGAGTCGTGCCATTGTTTAATTCAGTTGGCAGTAGGCCTAATTGCTTACAGTTAACTGTATAGCACTAAAGTTAATTTTTATTTACTCATTCTTATAAGTATCTTCACAATGTACTGTAATTATCTCAGCTGTGAATAAATTCAGCTGCATATTACCATTGTTTCATGTCTGAAATCAATCCTTTTTTTTTTCTTTTGCTTGTAATCGTCTGAGGATCGTGAAAGAAATAAGTTTAGCCGAATCTATAGAATAAAACACCATGTTATTATTTTGCCTGGGGGAGAGAAAACTACTACCACGTGCGTCTCCTGGCTGGCTGTGGGAACCCCTATAGAGGATGTTCTCAGTAGGGCCGCGTCGAATATGTTGAAAAAGAGGCCACGGACCAAACCGTGGAAAAAGTGTGGGGCCCTCACCTCGTATCAACACAAGAAAAACCATTGAGCGGAAAGACGTAAGAGCTAACGTAACGATGTTAATGGGAGCTATGCGATGGTAGATGCTGCCTCGTCCGGTCGGGATAGTTACGTGTGACAGGTAACACCCGTCTGTAACCAAGAGACTGTTCGCACTAAAGATAAAATGAGAATTGCTGCGTGGAATGTAAACACACTCTGCCAGGCAGGCAAGTGTGATAACTTGAAGCAAGCGAGGGAAGGCTGAGGCTGGATATTGTGGGAGTGAGCGAGGTGAGATGGGCAGGTGTGGTGTCTGGACAGATGAGGAGGTGAAATTCATATACAGTGGAGGAGAGGCACATCAGCGAGGAGTGGGAGTGATAATGACTCCCAAGATGGCAAGAAGTATGATAGGATATCAGGCAATGTCGGATAAAATAGTGATGGTGTAGCTGGTGGGGAGGCCAATCAACATGAACATTATTCAAGTGTATGCACCTGAAGGAGATTATCCGGAGGAAGAGGTTGATGAGTTTTATGAGATAGTGTGACAAACTGTGAGACAATGTAAAAAACATGAGCTTGTAATCATTATGGGTAAAATGGGCAATAAAATGGAAACAGGAAGACAGAATTAAGTGGTGGGACCATTCGGCTTCGGCGAGCGGGATGAGGGAGGTGATAAGTGGGTGGAGTGGTGCTGTGCAGAGGGACAATTATTCTTGAACTCGTACTTTTCGGCAACATCCGAGACATTGATGGACATGGAAAAGTCCTGGTGGACGAGCAAAAAAACAAATTTGATTGCGTAACAATCGATAAAAGAATCAGAAGCGCAGTGACACAACGCAGAACTTACCCTGGTGCGGACCGTGGGCAGGGATGTGACCATGTTCCGATGGTTGCCGAGCTGAAGGTGAAGTTAAAAAGGGGAAACAAGAGCCAACGAAAATCAAGAAGAGACTGGAGTTTGCTACAGAGAGAGGAAGTCAGATCCACTTTTGAAATCGACGTGAGAAACAGATATGAAGTTTTGGAATATGAAGCTGATCTAGTTGATGGGGTGGAGGAGGACTGGAGAAGTTTGCAACGAGCGTTGCTGGGGGCGGTGGAGTGGTGATGCCGGAGAAACAGAAGGGAGCGAAGGAGAGGTAAATAACAGAAGAAATTATGAAGTTGATGGAAGAGAGAAGACTTTGGAAGGGAGATACAGCTTGAGAGGGTGAATTCCCGCCAGATGCAGGGGAGAAGGTGGTAATATGGACAACTTTTTTGTTTCAGGCGAAAACACCAATTTTAAAGGCAAAAACTGCATCAATAACGTCAGAAGTATTGACAAATTTTATCCTTATAACACATTCAGAGTTATAATGAAAAAAATTAAACCATTCAAATGCCACAACTTTTCATTCAAGCACATCCAAGAGAGTGGGTCTTGGAAAATGGGGTTGTACTAGTGGGGTGGTAATATGAAACAATTTTGAAAATAACAAAAAAAAATTATTTCTTTTTGTGATTACATAAATAACAATTTTACAGTGGAAATATATATTTAAGAACAGAAGTCACAAATGGAAATATCATTTTCACACCCACTACACAAGACATGGGTCCATCCCTGGCAACTAAACACTGAACCCATAGTTCTCCTGATTTGGACTTCGTGAATTTTTCTGAACAAAACATTTTTTGACAGTCTGCATCATCTCTTCCAGGATTTGCTTCTCCCACAATCTCTTCTAGCTAGTTTGAACTTCCAGAAGATAGACTAATCTTTCTTCTTCTTCTTCAATAGAACTTTCATCCTCATCTCTGTCTTTTTGAAAAAAAAAAAAAGTTTCTATTTTACTTCTCGAACTCTTTCCTCCACCTCCTCCTTTCTTTCCTGTGTAGGCCTGTTTGCAAATACTTTCAGAGAAAAAAAAAAAGGAATGGTGGTAATATGGAACAAGGTAAAAAGAATGGTGGTAATATGGAACACGTTGTTCCATAATGCCACCCAACACCATTTTTAAAATGAATTAGCAGAAATTCTAGGTTAGAAATTTTTTTCCAGAAAACCAATTATTCGATTTTAACAAGTGATCTTATGACTAATCGACACACTATATATCATAGTCCATATATATGAATTTATATAGGATAACAAGTTTTTAAATTTACCTAAAAAAAATGTTTCACTGAGTGAAAAGTAAACAATATCCTCTCAGAGCGCCTCTCCTCGAGTGAGTGATTCCAAAACGTTCTGGTGGCCTGTGGGGGAACTATTTGTTATGTTTAATTCAGTTACCAATGGATGGCAGCACTTTTCAGCTGAGATAAGGCCTGTTTCATAATACCACCCTCATTCATATTCCCACCCTCTCCCCTGTAAGAAGATAAGGGATATAACCGGAAGGAAGAGGCCAACGAGAAGTTCAGTAATCAAGACCAAACAAGGAAATGTATTGATGGAAACATCGGAAGTTTTGACAGGACGAGAAAAATATATAACGGAGCTGTATGCCGACACAAGAGGTGACAGACCGGAAATGGTGGGTGAGCTGGAGGGATCGCCAATTCTGAAACAGGAAGTAGAGGAAGCAATCAAAGAGATGAGCAGGGAAAAGGCTGTGGGAGAAGATGATGCATCGGTTGAAATGATGGAGGAAGCTGGTGACTTTGCAATGCAGAAAATAACAGAATTGCGGAATAAGATATATGACATTTGCTATATTCCAGAAGTGATGAGGGAGTAGGTATTTATAACAATTCCAAAGAAAAAAAGGGACAGCGGAGCGTGAACAGCATAGTACGATAAGTATTATGAATCAAATGAGAAAAATTGTTCTCAGAGTGATCCGAAACAGAATTAGAGAAAAGCTAGACAGTAATGTGGCGCAAGAGCAATGTGGATTTAGAAAGGGTAAAGAGACCACTGATGCATTCTTTCCCTTGAGAATTATTACAAAACGACCGGTGGAAATATATATATATATTGTTACGGAACAGAGAAAGATAATGTACACTTTAAGTGAGAATACTAAAAATCACTACTGTCCCGTAAAGTTCCAGGTTCAAAACAAAAGAGTTAGGTAAAATTACAAGTTAAAGTTTAATGCTCAAACTAACAACAAAACATTCAGGACTCATAAGGATAATGTAATGGCAAAAACAGGTTAAATATATGGTTAACTGCAATAGCCTCTGTTAACACGAAATTAGCAAGAGTAAATTTATCTAAGTCAGCCCTGATAAAATGAGAATGCCGGATAATACTCAGTGAATGCAAGATATATTATTACAGATACAAAATATTATCAAAAATGACTGACATAAAAACACATGAATCACAAAAACCTTACTAGGCCTAAGAATTAACACCCTACGTTACACAGTACAAGAAAAAATGCAATAACAGTTATACTCAAATTACACACAGCTGCTAGACGGTTGGAGACTTCCTGAGCACTCACAATAATAACAACTGTACAGGGGAGGACAGAGATGTGAACAAATGAGGAGTAGATCTAAGTGGCCCTTAATGCAGAAACTGAGCTCATTATATAGGGGCCGGCAGAGCTTGATACAACTTGTAAGAAGGACGCGCAAATGAAGCCATGGGGACAAAGAGTTGACAATCCTGCTCTGAACAACAGAAAGAACGACTTACTCTACTATAAGGGAGGAGGGAGGGAGTGAGGTAGAACACGCTCGTGATCATACATGCAGCATACTGTACGTTAGAATTATACAAAGGATGATGAAATCATAGGCTATGTAACACCTCCCCACAAAGAAAAAGAAATTTACAAAGGAAATTTCTTATTACTCTAAAACAATCTGTCTAAAGTCTAGATAAGCAATCTGCAATAACATTTTCTTTCCCCTTGACATGTTGTATGCCTAATGAATACTCCTGAAGAAGTAGACTCCATCTTGTCAATCTCTGATTTTTATCTTTAAACTTACTAAGGAATTTCAGTGGGTTATGATCGGTATAAATGACTATGGGGTCAAAACCAGAACACAAATAAAATGAAAAATGCTGTAAACCCAAAATCAAGGCCAAAAGCTCTTTCTCAATAGTTGAGTAGTTCTTTTGAGGTGGAGTGAACTTCTTACTGTAATAAGATACAGGGTGTTCAATACCCTGATCATCCTCTTGCAGCAAAACAGCCCCAGCTCCTGTATCACTTGCATCAACAGCCATCTTAAAAGGCTTAGCAAAATTTGGAGTAGCGAGCACTGGCTGACTTAATAGGATAGCTTTAAGTTTGTTGAAAGAGGATTCACAGTTATCGGTCCAGACAAATTCAACTCCCTTTTTCAGTAGGTCTGTAAGTGGTGATACAAGAATTGAAAAGTTAAGAACAAGTCTCCTGTAATAACCTACCATTCCCAAAAATCTTTGTAGCTCTTTCCTACTTTTAGGTCTGGGAAGATCACTTATAACCTAAACCTTAGCTCCTGGTGGTGCTACATGTCCATCACCAATTACGTACCTAAGGTACTGAACTTTAGCTTGACCAAACTCGCACTTTGATAAATTAGCTACAAGATTAGCCTGAACCAAACGCTCAAGAAATTTACTGACATGGCATAGATGATCCTTCCAGTTGTCACTGAAGATTAATACATCATCAATATAAACAACACACCCTGCCAAACCCTCTGTTACAACATTCATTAGCTTCTGAAATGTGGCTGGTGCATTCTTCATACCATATGGCATTACAGAACATGCAAAAGTCTTTCCTAGTGTTACAAAACATGAGATCTCCCTAGCACGTTCAGTCATAGGTACTTGCCAGTATCCCTTTAACAAATCAAACTTACTTATGTACCTAGCCTTTCCGATCTTGTCTATGCAATCTTCCACGTGAGAGAGAGGGTAAGTGTCTGTTTTGGTTATCTGATTAACACGTCTGTAGTCGATGCAAAGCCGCTGTGACCCACCTGGCTTAGGGACTAGAGTGACAGGAGAACTCCACTTGCTCTGACAGGGCTCAATCATCTTGTGGTCCAACAGGTAGCCAAGCTCCTTCTGGATGAGAGGAACTTTCACTGGGTTCACACGGTAAGGAGGCAATTTAATTGGCTTTGCATCTCCAACATCGACATCATGCATCAACACAGTGGTTCTTCCTGGAGTGGCACGGAACACTTGCGGGTACTCCTGCAGTAATGCCGAAAACTCCTGCCTTTCCTCGGGGAGGTAGATGAGAAAGCTTAGTCTGGAGATCATTCATGATATCAGGATTCTTCCCCAAACTATCACTCAGGCTCATGCTGCATGGGAGAACTTCACTTGCAGACTCGGGTGGAACAGCTACAGTGCAGACTGGGTTATTTTCGTCCCGCCTGTGATATAACTTTAGCATGTTGATGTGACAAAGTTGCTTGTTCTTTCTACGGTCTGGTGTGGCGATGACATAGTTGACATCACTGAGTTTCTTCTCCACGAAATAAGGACCACTAAACTTGGCTTGAAGAGGTTGCCCATGCACCGGTAGCAGAATCAAAACCTGATCTCCTGGCTGAAAGTGGCGTAACCTGGACTTCTTATCATACCAAGTCTTCATCTTCTCTGAGCAGCTCCTAAATTCTCTCTCGCCAGCTGTAAAGCAGTGGACAGCCGTTCTTTGAACTTCATCACATACTCCAGCAGGTTGACGTCATCTTCCTCCTACAGCCAGCATTCCTTGAGTAACTTAAGGGGTCCTCTTACTTCATGGCCAAACAGTAGTTCAAAGGGTGAGAAGCCCAGTGATTCGTTTGGAGATTCTCTTGCGGCAAACACAACGAATGGAAGACCTTTATCCCAGTCTTTCTGATGTTCCAAACAGTATTTCTTGAGCATCGATTTGAGTGTTTGATGATATCTCTCCAACGCTCCTTGGGTCTGGGGATGGTAAGCTGAAGACGTGATCTGGGTGATGCCCAACTCTTTCAGAGACTGCTTGAAAACATTTGACATGAAATTACTTCCCCGGTCTGACTGTACCTCCTTGGGCAGACCAAACTTTGTGAAGAATCCTAGCATTTCCTTAACCACGTTCTTTGCTGAGATATTTCTAAGTGGAATGGCTTCAGGATAACGAGTAGCCATATCAATCAGGGTCAACACATAAGAAAATCCTGAAGAAGTCTTAGGAAGAGGGCCCACAATATCCACCAACACACGGGTGAAAGGCACCTCAAAAGGAGGAATGGGAACTAGAGGTGCAACCTTTTCGGTCTGATTACACTTCCCCACAACTTGACAGGTGTGACAAGACTTACAATACCAGGAAACATCCCTGAAGATACCTGGCCAGTAGAAGTGTTTCAAAATGCGTGCCACAGTCTTGCTCACTCCAAGGTGTCCTGCCAAACTGGAATGATGAGCCACTCTAATGATATCCTGCCTACAAACACGAGGGATGACAACTTGATGTACAACCTCCCATTCACAGTCGGCTGATGCTGTTGGGGGTCTCCACTTCCTCATAAGTACTCCTAACTTTATATAATAACAAGTAGAAGCACCAGCTGACTCTTCCTCACTGCAAGCAGAGTTAGCTAGACCTTTCAACTCAGGGTCAGCAACCTGTAACTCAACCAACTCTTGACGAGACAAATTATCAACACTACGGGGTACTGCCTCATCTGGTGAGTGGTCCAAATTAGCAAGAAAAGTGTCAGCTAGGATAACATCATCATCATCTTTATCCTCTAAGTCACCAGTAACTTTAGACTTAGCCCTAGTGACAGCACATGCAGGGAACACATCAGGGACATTACAATCCTGGGCCGCAGCCACTGGCTCACTAGACAACTGAGGAGCTGGACACACTTGACTTCCATCAATATCACTTCCAAGTAAGAAAGTTACACCTGACATTGGAAGTGTCTCAACCACCCCAACCATAACAGAACCATTAACAAAACCAGACTCTAAATTCACTCTGCACAGAGGGACAGAGAAGTAATTATTCCCTACGCCTTGTAAGATTACAGTTTCATCAGAGGAATTAACATTAGAGCCTAGAACACTGGTCAGCATAAGGGATTGGCAAGCACCTGTATCACGATATATTTTAACTGACTTCCTGTCATTACTGTCCAGAGGACTGACAAAACCATCAGACAGGAAATTAGCACATGAACTCTTGAGAGTGTCACCCACGTTACTGCTCAAAAGAGGAGCTCCATCATGAGAATTTAATTTACCCCTCAAAGCAGGTTCAGTTAACTCATTTAAGGAATTCTGGGAACTCTCAAGGGTGGACACTAGACCAATTGACTGAATATTTAAAGACTCCTTTTTGTTCACTTCACGCTGTCTCCTGAAACATTTCTCCGTAGTATGACCAAGCTTACTACAATAAGTACATTTACTTTTCTGAAATCTAGAGGTGAAGCTGGTATTTACTTCCTGAGAAACATCATCTTTATTCTCTTTCCTGTTACCTGTACTCTGAGTAGAGGCAACGTACTTACTCTCAGCTTTCCCTTTTTCTCTAGAATATCTCTTGTGAGTGAGAACATATTCATCAGCTAAAACTGCAGCATCAGACAAATTATCTATTCTTTTCTCATCAAGATATAGGCTTACATCTTTACTAATACACCTTTTGAAGTCCTCCAGCATAATCATCTGCTTAAATTTACCGAAATCAGAATCCACATTCTTAGAATTTAACCACTGCTCTAACAGATCTTTGATTTTTGCACACTCAACATGGGATTGCTTATCTTGCTTATAAGTTGTCCTAAATTTTACTCTATAGGCTTCAGTAACAAGCTCATAGGCCTTAAGAATCAAGCTCTTAACTACATCAAAATTATCAGATTGATCCTGAGGCAAAGATGCATAAGTCACTTGAGCTTTACCGGTGAGAACAGTTTCAAGGAGTACTGGCCAATACTTTTTGGGCCAAATAAAACCTGTAGCTACCCTCTCAAACAACTGAAAATACTTTGTTAAATCAGATTCATTAAAAGGAGGGACAAGTTTAACATTTTTAGCCACATCAAAATCATCAGAGCTAGATGATCCAGTTCCACCTTGTTTCATGCGATACTCATGGTCTGCCTGAATCCTAGCAAGTTCAACTTGTGCCTCAGCCTCCTTAGCACGGGCCTCCTGCAGGGCTAGCTGTAATCTGCGTTTGCTCGTTTGGAGGAGTTACATTAAACAAGCTTTCATTAATCATGTCAACAATTTGATCTTTAGAATGATGAGAGCGAATAGCAATTCCCAATTGTTGAGCAACAAGCTTAAGTTCATTCTTTGTTCTGTTTTCTACATCCAACACTGTTTGCACATTTGACAAAAAATCTTTGGCTTCATCAAGCGTAGTAATAGTAGACATCATGAATAAATCACAGTCACAAAATATCAAGCAATATCCTTATGATAATATCCTGAATATCCAGATAAGAGGTCGCCAAAGTTATGTTACGGAACTGAAAAAGATAATGTACACTTTAAGTGAGAATACTAAAAATCACTACTGTCCCGTAAAGTTCCAGGTTCAAAACAAAAGAGTTAGGTAAAATTACAAGTTAAAGTTTAATGCTCAAACTAACAACAAAACATTCAGGACTCATAAGGATAATGTAATGGCAAAAACAGGTTAAATATATGGTTAACTGCAATAGCCTCTATTAACACGAAATTAGCAAGAGTAAAATTATCTAAGTCAGCCCTGATAAAATGAGAATGCCGGATAATACTCAGTGAATGCAAGATATATTATTACAGATACAAAATATTATCAAAAATGACTGACATAAAAACACATGAATCACAAAAACTTTACTAGGCCTAAGAATTAACACCCCACGTTACACAGTACAAGAAAAAATGCAATAACAGTTATACTCAAATTACACAGCTGCTAGATGGTTGGAGACTTCCTGAGCACTCACAATAATAACAACTGTACAGGGGAGGACAGAGATGTGAACAAATGAGGAGTAGATCTAAGTGGCCCTTAATGCAGAAACTGAGCTCATTATATAGGGGCCGGCAGAGCTTGATACAACTTGTAAGAAGGACGTGCAAATGAAGCCATGGGGACAAAGAGTTGACAATCCTGCTCTGAACAACAGAAAGAACGACTTACTCTACTATAAGGGAGGAGGGAGGGAGTGAGGTAGAACACGCTCGTGATCAAACATGCAGCATACTGTACGTTAGAATTACACAAAGGATGATGAAAACATAGGCTATGTAACAATATATATATATATATATATATATATATATATATATTTATATATATTCATGTTTATATATATATATATAATATATATATATACTGTAAATAGATAGATAGATAGATAGGTAGATAGATGTTATGTGTGTGTGTGTGTGTGTGTGTGTGTGTGTGTGTGTGTGAAATTTGTAGATTTTGAAAAAGCATCTGACACAGTGAGGCGTTAAACAGTAAATATGCTATTGGAGATGGTAGCGGAGGCTAAGGATATAAGGTTGATAACAAATCTGTGTTTGAATCACAGGGGAGCGGTCAAAACAGGGGATGAGAAGACAGACTGGGTTGATATTCGGAGAGAAGTGAGGCAGGGGTGTGTCCTGTCTCCAGATTTATTTTCCTTGTACGGGCAGAAGTGTTCGGATGATCTGGAGGACGTGGCTGGAATAAGCATTGGAGGACGAATAATATTCGTTATGCAGATGACACGGTTTTGTTGGCGGATTCTGAGGAAAAGTTGCAGAGATTAGTAAACGAGCTGCAAGCCATGCGAGAGAAGAGATTTGAAGATAAATGCTAAGAGAACTGAGGTCATAGGAATAACGAAGAGAAGCGAGAGGATGAGAATAATGAACGTACGAAGGAGATAAATAAAACAAGTGGAAAGTTATAATTATTTAGGGAGTCTAATATCAGAGAATGTAGCCTGTGAAAAGGAAAAAAAAATGCAATAGCAAAAGCAACTTTTGGAAACGTAACGAAGATTTTAACCAATATTAGTATATGCATGGAGGTAATAAGGATGTAAAAATGTTTTATATGGTCAACTGATGTATGGATGCGAAACATGCACTATAAAGAAGAACATGAAGAAGAGGATAGAAGCAATGGAAATGTGCTTTATGAGAAGAATGTTCAGAATCCTTGGACAGCTCGAGTGACAAATGAAGAAGTACTGAGAAGGACAGAAATGTGAAGTGAGATTATGAAATGTATAAGAAGGAGGCAGTTGAAGTTTGTTGGCCAGATGAGCTAAGGGCTTGAGAGCAACTGTTTGCTGGAAAGAGTGGAGGGAACAACAACAAGGGGAAGGCAGAGAATGATGTTTATGGACAGTCTCCTGGTTTTGGTGGAGGATGGAGAGTGGCGGACTTGGTCAGGATGGCGGACGAAAGGGACAGATGGCGTTCCATGGTCGCCGACGTCACTTGACTGGCACTCTGGTAAAGGTAAAGTACATTGCTGCCAAAGCTTTAAACATAACCTTATTTATTTACAAATTAGTTTATCAGTCCTGTTGAGCAGGGTAGTATTATTTTCAACATCTTCCGCTATACCGTTGCGAGAGATTTGGCCTGAGTGTGTGTGTAATTCACAGGGTCGGTCAGGA
The DNA here is from genome assembly GCF_032717465.1 of Coenobita brevimanus. Taxonomy (NCBI): domain Eukaryota; kingdom Metazoa; phylum Arthropoda; class Malacostraca; order Decapoda; family Coenobitidae; genus Coenobita; species Coenobita brevimanus. The sequence goes on along the minus strand of NC_137030.1, from coordinate 15,512,810 downwards.
TCACTTGATGGTCGTGATCGTCAGCTTTTACCCTCCCGGAAGGGAGCTGAAAGCTCATATAGTCCGATCTAAGGGCAAGGCTGTGACCTTCACACACGCACACCCCCGTCCCCTTGCTCAAGGGGGACAGTAACCACCCACTTCGTCAGTGAAACTTTTCGCAACCTGAGCGAGGCGCGAACTCCCGTCCACCAGTTGGCAAGCGAGAACGTTACCACTGCACCAGCGTGTGTGTGTGTGTGTGTGTGTGTTCTTTAACTCTTCCTAGGTTGTTTCATTGACTTGAATGAAAAATCCGTCATGAGTTCGTCTGGTTACCCCGAAGATCTTCCATTATATACAATTTTCCAATCATGATTATTTCTTTTTTGGGGGGGTGAGGGGGAGTCACCCCTCCTCATCATATTGAAAATTTTCAGAAACAGTGAAAGGAAGGCAGATATTAGTACATGTTGTACAAAGGTCTCTCATCAGTAATTCGTCGATTGGGGAGTGTGACCCCCCCCCACAATGATTGCTGGTGGTCAGCCCCCCTTCCAAAAATAAAAGCGATCAGAAATAGGGGAAAGTGAGCACATACATTTAAGGAAAATCGACATACATAATGCAGCACTGAGTATGCATTTTCCATGGTCTCTCTAAATGCTCAGGAACAAACTGCACGTCTACATTAGTACTTTTTTGGATGTTGAGAAAAAGGTAGGCTAACCTAAATTCTCATCTAACCACTATGAGGTATGGACGTTCGTGGTCAGGCTACCGTGGGTTGTCTCAGGCTGCTGCTGCTGCTGCTGATGATGATGATGATGAGTCTGTGATTTTATTGGTGATGGGGTTAGAAAGAATATCACTTAACTTCTTTATTTAATGTCATCTTCAATTGCACATTCTCATCAACTAATGATAAAACTGGTGTAGTAAAAGGGCTAGGTAAATGATGTCTTACGAAACGAAGGTTAAATTTGAGGAGGTTATTCGTTTATTAATTTGGGTAATGAAAAATATATTACTATATGTCGAATTCTTAGCCGTTAAGAAGCTGAAGTTACTGGTGACCTTTAGGTGATTAATGAGGGACACCAACCATAATGTATTTGCAGCTCCCCACCGGATAACACAGAGTCTTGTTGATATAGCATTTCTTACTAAAAAATGAATAAGGTAATAACTTCTAGAGATGGCATTCGTTTCAAGATAACCCCTGTGTAGCCTGTTATCCTCGTCAATACAAAGATGTCCTTGGTGTTTTTATTCTTGATACCATCAGACAACATTAATCTTTTTCAGCGTAGGGGGGACATCGTAATAAAGGGATTTTATACTGGCTCCACCCTTGCTCCTGGACAATTCACAGACGATTTACTGAAATGGCGAGATAGAGTATGTGTTATTAAGCTGAGCACGTTCTCTAAAATTAATGGCTCGGCTGATAATGTAATCTGCGTGTGTGTGAGTTAATGGTAGGGAAAGAACGCTGGATATAGGGGGAAATAATTGGAGAGAGAGAGAGAGAGAGAGAGAGAGAGAGAGAGAGAGAGAGAGAGAGAGAGAGAGAGAGAGAGAGAGAGGCTTGGGGACAAGTGAGAGTCATGGAGAAGGGAAGAGTGGGAAAAGAGCCAGCGGGTGAAAGGGAAGGCCGAAGAAGTAATCAAAGTAGGGAGAGGGTTTGGTGAGCAGGGAGAGGAATAATGAGAGGTGGGAAGATGGGAGAGGAGAAGGAAGTGAGGGCAGAAGGAAGAAGAAAGGCAGAGGGTGAGCGGAGGTAAAGAAAGCAGGGAGAGAATGTGATGAAAATAAATAACAATAGGAGGAGGATGGAAAAGTTAAAATGTAGGTAATAAAGAGAGGAGAGTAGAGAGTGAGGAAGAGAAAAGAAAGAGAAGAAGTTTTTGGAATAAAGCAGAGATTGTGAGGTATGTTAAGAACAATAAGAAACAGGCAGATGGAAGGGGAGAAGGTAAGAAAGAGAGAGGAAAAAGGGAAGGAAAAAGGGGACGGGACGAAAGAATAAAGGATAAACAAAGGAGGTACTGGATTAGGGAGAGAATAATGGCAGGTGAAATCTTCATTGAAAGAAAGGTAGGTGGTCAGAAGATGGGAGGGAGAAGGAGGAAAGGAGAGAAGGACGTTTGAAAGTAAACAAGGATTGTAATGAAAAAAAATGGGGAAAAATGTGAAGTGAGAAGGAAAAGGAGGAAAGAAAGAGATAACGGGGTGAAGAGATTATAGAAACAGCGAGAGACTGTAATGAAGGAAGGAAACAGAATAAGAGCTAAGATAGGAGAGGAGGGGAAGAACAGAAAGGGAGGGGAGGGGAAAAGACAGGAGGAAAATGAGAAAGGAAGAAAGAAAAGATGTGAAGCGAAAAGCTGGAGTAAGGAGAGAGGGGGAGGTGTGTGAGGAGAGGGAGGGAAAAAGATACCGGAGGGTGGAAGATGAGTTCGAGAGGGAAAATGAGGATGGAGAGAGAGAGAGGGGGGGGCGGGGCACCGTACAAAAGATGATACAGTAAATATAAAACGTAACTCACACATGCGAGAACTGTAGGGAAAGTAACTTAGAAGGCAAATGAACTCTCGACCTTACATTTGGACAAATAAACAGACATACAGAAAGCGAAGAAAGGTTACAGTACCAAAAAAAAAAAAAAGAAAAAGAATGAGACGGTAAGAGAAGTATGTGCATGAAAATGCCAAAAGCAATTTTTAACACACACACACACACACACACACACACACACACACACACACACACACACACACACACACACACACACGAAGACTCCCATTTTACGCAAGGAAGACCAGTGATAATGAACAAGGTGAAGTGAATGGGGCAGGCATGTATAAGGAAAGGGAGAGTCTCTCTCTCTCTCTCTCTCTCTCTCTTGCTTATACTGTACTTCTCGCTTTCCGCTCTTCCCATTGTTATTCCTGTTCTTATTTATCGTTGTTGGTAATGTTTCCCCTCTCTCTCTCTCTCTCTCTCTCTCTCTCTCTCTCTCTCTCTCTCTTTCACACACACACACACACACACACACACACACACACACACACACACACACACACGCACACACACACACGCACACGCACACACACTTTTTCTCAGTTGAACAGCGCCTCTTCGTCTCTAAAACAAACCTTTTATTCCTCACCGAAATTCGTCTGACCGTGGCCATTAATCACAGCCCCATCACTGTATCCCCATCACTGTATCCCCCATCACTGTATCCCCATCACTGTATCCCCCATCACTGTATCCCCCATCACTGTATCCCCATCACTGTATCCCCATCACTGTATTCCCCGTCACTGTATCCCCCATCACTGTATTCCCCATCACTGTATTCCCCGTCACTGTATCCCCATCACTGTATCCCCCATCACTGTATCCCCCATCACTGTATCCCCATCACTGTATCCCCCATCACTGTATCCCCATCACTGTATCCCCCATCACTGTATCCCCCATCACTGTATCCCCATCACTGTATCCCCATCACTGTATCCCCCATCACTGTATCCCCATCACTGTATCCCCCATCACTGTATTCCCCATCACTGTATTCCCTAATCTTCTCCATGTCCTGTACTCATTATGAAGTGAGAGGTGATTATTACATGTATTTTTGTTCTAAGTTGTTCCCAAAATAAAAAATGAATACTTTACTTTGGCTACGGTTTTGCAGAATTTCCATAACAAGATTTACATATTCCACACAGACGCTGCTCACTATCCCGACCTCTTTAGCGACGTCAGTATCAAGCAGACCAACTTCACTTCACTTCTCCTTCATTTGATACCTACATTGTCGAAGATTTAAATAACCAAAACTGCTCTCGGTTCTATTTGCATTTATTGAGAGAGAGAGAGAGAGAGAGAGAGAGAGAGAGAGAGAGAGAGAGAGAGAGAGAGAGAGAGCAGGGAGGAGTGGGTGTGAAATGAGGCCAGGTCAGTGTGGCTTTAAGCGAGGGGAGGAGGCGAGGAGGCCGTGAAGAGTATTAGAGGGGAAAAGGAAGAAGGGCTGGAGAGAGGCGTAATAATGGGGTAATGCACTGTGCTGTTGTGTACCCTACCTCCCTAACTCTAGTCTCTCTCTCTCTCTCTCTCTCTGGCTGGATGAGAAAGGGTCGTTTATGTATGAAACTTTAGAGTGCTGAAACGTACTCGTATTTATGGCGAGAGAGAGAGAGAGAGAGAAAGAGAGAGAGAGAGAGAGAGAGAGAGAGAGAGAGAGAGAGAGAGAGAGAGAGAGAGAGAGAGAGAGAATGAAAGTAATTAAATAATGTGAGGTGAAGTGGAAAGACAAACAAGAGCATGTACCCCGAACGTTAAGTGCATCGTAGCTCAAAACGAAATTCTTGAGAAGGAGGAGGAGAAGGAGGAGGAGGAGGAGGGGAAGAAGAAGAAGAAGAAGGAGGAGGAGGAGGAAGGAGGAGGAAGAAGGTGAGAGGACAAGAAGAGTACAAATAGAGGAGAAGAAAAGAAAAGTCATGGTGGTGATGATGATGATGATGATGATGGAGAAGGAAGAGGGGAAGGGGAAGAGGGAAGAAAGAAAGAAGTAAAAGATGTAAAATGGAAGAAAAACTGAAAAATAAAAATGAAAAGGGGTGCAGTGAAACGTAACATGGTGTAGAGAGAAGAAAGGAGATCAGAAGAATGAAGATGGATGCAGATAATGGTGAAAAAGAACGGAAAGCAGAGAAATGAAAAGAAAAGAAGAATGTAACGTGATCGCAATTTCTGATGCGAAAAGAGGGAGAAATAAAGTAGGAGGAGAGAAGAGATTGATAGGAGGGAGCTGAAATGGAGAAGAGAATAGATGAAGGAAGAGAACAGTTGGGAAAAGAAGAGTAGAGAAGAGAAGAGGTGATGATAACAGAAGAGAAAAAGTAAGAAAAGCGTTGAAAAGAGCATAAAAGAAGGAAAGAAACAAGAGAAGACAGTGAATAAAGGAGAGGAGAAAAAACGAAAAGAAGAGAGGACTGAAAAGTTAAAGAGAAGGGAAAAAAGAAATGAAGAGATGAGGAAAGAAACGGGAAAGATGATCTTCAGGTGATGGTAGCTCGTGATTCGCTCCCCAGCCAGTTTATTTGCCACGATCGTCTTTTTGTTCGCCTTATACGAGCAGTTGGGTGAAATGGCGACCTCTGGGATATATGAGGGTGTCAGGGTACAGGGTGTGGGTGTGGAGGAGGATTGTGTGCTTGTCTGTGTATGTGTGTGTGTGTGTGTGTGTGTGTGTGTGTGTGTGTGTGTGTGTGTGTGTGTGTGTGTGTGTGTGTGTGTGTGTGTGTGTGTGTGTGTGTGTGTGTGTGTGTGTGTGTGTGTGTGTGTTTTATGCAAGGAAGAGGGAACCAAAGGGTAAAAGCCCACAAAATTGTTCCCTACATGAAAAAAATAAAGGGAAGAAAACAGAGAGCCAAATTCAAGATACGTTCATATGAAGATGCCTGAACACACAGCGTTTAAAAGACTGGCGGTCATAGGCAGTAGGAAATGCAGACAGGGGAAGACAGTTCCAGAGTTGGTTTGTTGCATACATGAAGGACTGGGAAAACGGTAAACTTTTACATTAGAGAGCTGGATAGTTGGATAGAAAAAATATGAGAGTTTGCTGCTAGAAGGATCCTACGCGCCCGTCGTTGTGGTAGAGGGATGCATACAGTTCTGAGGAGCAGTGACCAATGAAGCAGTGATAGAAAAGCTATAAACAAGCAGCAGTGCGGCGATGTGACGGAGGTTGAAGGGAGCAGGTGAGAATGAGAAAGTTAATGAGACAAAAAGTCTGGCTCCACTATGTTGAGAAGAGCTATACTGTATGTGGGGAACCTCATCACAACCGAGTGTTGTTCTCTACACAGACGTGAATAAAAACCCTGTATAAATTCAGCAACTGTGCAGAGGCAAAGAAAACACGGTGTGTGTGTGTGTGTGTGTGTGTGTGTGTGTGTGTGTGTGTGTGTGTGTGTGTGTGTGTGTGTGTGTGTGTGTGTGTGTGCACTAGCGCCTAGGTGTGAATAGGCACTTACAGATGCGACGTGTCAGGGAGGAAGTGCGGTTTTTGGTGGATATGTGTATTTGCTTTATGTTGTTGTTATTGCTGCAGCTCTTGTTTTTTGTTGTTGTTGCTAAGCCCCAAGCTGTGTGACTGAGAAGACCAGTCGACCGCAGTTAAGCAACTACCTCTATGGGACCATCCGACAGGTACAGTCTAGTTACATACACTGTGTAGTGAACCGGCGACCACTTGTGTTAGAGCCTCGTCAGGGTCGGACTAGAAGATTCATCCCAAGGGGCGGTGCAGGGAAATATGAAGAGATTTGGCTCCCGGGTGGACGCCGCATTTGCTCCACCCAGGGTCACAGGATCACCTCGTGTAGGTTCCCTCCCAGGACCATTCTTTACTTGTTTGTTTGTTTAATATGATAAACTAACGGCTGAAGTTCTGCAAAATCTGGTAACCCTAAAAATTGATTATTTGATTTAATCATTTAACGAATTACGAAAAAGGCGGATGAACATCGTTAACTGTGACATATGAGGAAATCGTGTGTTTGAGAGGCTGCATGTCTTTGTGCATTGGTTTCCACCTTGGGGCCATGGTCCCCTGGGATCCATAGTATAAATCTCGGAGGAGTCAACGGGGTAATCTTGCCTACCTGGATTCAATGGTGAAATGACTATAAAATTTTTCTAAGGCACAGTTTGTGAGCAATGTTTTTCTTTCTGTAAACTTCCTCCCGTAAAGCATACCTGGAGGCATGTAATATGAAATTCCTGATTTTTGAAGTGTTTCATATGCTACAGAGCAATCGAAAAGAAGAGCCTTGGAGAACTTGAAGTAAGACTGAGACGCTACTGTATACTGGCTGAGTATATGTATTTCTATTGGTCACGTCTATCTGTCACCATATAGCATTGTTTTCTAAGCTATTAAACAGGAAAAGTGTAAATCAGCATGACGTGGATATGTGATTTCTGTGCCCGTAGTATTTTAATAAAATGATAACCCAACAAGTAAAAATAATCTAAATTCAGCAACAACAATGAGTTTTCATTTCACTTTCTGATTTATCTTTGATGCATGCAATGCATCCGTGTGGTCGATTGCCAGAATTGGTAAATTTTATATGGAACAAGTTCATTCGAGCAAAGTTATTTGTTTTTCAAATGAAGATGTAGACGGTGGCCACGAATGTTACCGTATTTTTAACCACTGTCACAGGGGAGAAAAAGAGAAAGAGGAAACGAGTTGTAAAGTTATCCAGTTATGTAAATGAAGGACTGTGAAGAGGTACTGTCATGGCCACTTCCTGTGAGGGAGCAAGGGCCATTGTATGGATGTGTATATTATCGTTTATGTCTCTTTTCCTATGTTTTTTTGAGTATCGGATGTTTGTTGACTTGTGTATGTTTCTATTTTTAAATGTGTATTTGCATTTCATGTCTTTTAATGTTTGTTTTTTACTTAAGTTTGCTCCACTGTTTCTAATGTGCATTTTTGCATCCTATATCTATTTTCTTCGTATGTCTGTTTGCATGTTGTGTTTAATCTTCTTTTGTCTGACTCTTGCTTCCCGTATGTTCTGGATGTATTTTTTGTACATTTTTTCTACTCCCAATACAGGATTTTGCGTCCTATATATTTACCTTGCCTCTTTTCTGGTTTTGCTTCTTAATTATGAAATTATTTTTAATGTCTATTGATGCTGTCTGTGTCTAGCTATGGATCCTGTGTGTAATTTATGAACATGGTGTTTCTTGCTTGTTGTGTCTGGTATTGCCTCATAACTTGCTTTTTGTGTCTGTCTTTGATCTGTATGTGTTCTTACATTGGCTATGCTTTAATTTTTTCCCTACATGATTTGCATCATGTCTTTTCCGTGAGTCTGTTTTGCTTCTCCCCCTCCCGCCCCTTTTCTTATGCTTTCTATGACTGCTTTTATGTTAATTGCTCTCCCTGTCTCTCTTTGGCTTCCCCTTGTCACGGGGGGATGTGAAATTATGAATTAAGAATGCTAGATGTTACTTGAAAATAGAGACAAGGAATTAACTTGTGAAATCTAGCAGTAAGTTTTACTTTATGCCGGCTTACTTCGCCGATTCTCTAAAGACGAGAATTTATAAACTTTCTCAACAGTACACAGCAGAGACTAATTACTCACGAGTGCTGTTTGTAGTACTGTTAGCCTCTCAAGAAAGTGATTCCACCCCTGACAATCAATAACTAATGCAAATAATAATAGACAGGTTCTTGCCGGTGCTTAACCCCTAAAGTGTGGGTCATCGCGTTTGCGACACTCGCCAAAAAGGACATAACAGCGGATCGTCGCGTTTGCGATTCGAGTTAATTTTGAATAAACGTTGGCAAGGATGTTCCAGCTGGTATTGTCTATCAGTACCACCACCCTTTAGCTACAATTAGCATACTTTACCTTTGTACTACTGACCTCCATTGTTGCCAAATATCGCGTTTTTCCCCCCTCCCCCCCACCACGGCCTGGCCAGCCTGGCTGTGATATATGGCAGCGCTCTGAATGCTCAGAACTGTAAATCTAGCTCTCCTCTCACAAGCAGTTTATGCTAATAGGAAACGCTTGTTTCCCCAGTTGTCACACTAGCTTTTTTTCGTCTGGTTTGCCCCTGCTTAGTGTCAGTTTACCGCAGGCTTTCAAAGAGACATGATGGCGAGTTCTAGCTCTTCCGAGTCAATGCGAGCAGGCGACAGGAACGAGAAGAAAGTGACGGGCGTAAGGCAGAATAAAAAGCGTGCCGCGGTGATCCTTTGGGAAGTAATATGATTGAAAATAATGTAGTATACGTGTTTTTAGCTGTGAAAATGGAAATGTTTGTTGAGTGACGGAAAGACCGCCGCTGCGCTGCATGTCGGCCGTACGCTTTGTTGATTTTAGCCTTATTTTCAGTGCTTATTGTACAAATACAGATTCCAAACTACCTGTACATTGTAGTATAAAGTTTACTGTGACAGAATGAGGCTGTGGTAGAGGGGAAACCGGGTTGCTGGAGGTGTGAAAGTGAAGATTTTGTTACCCAAATTTGCAAGTCTCCACAAGTCTTTGGGTAGTCCACGAAGGCTCAACACCTGTCTCTGGAGAAAGCTGAATGCAAGTACTATCTGCCATACCAAGTATAATGTTCTAGGGTTAATCTCTGATTTTTGGCTATTATTTTCCTACAGGTACTCAGACCGCAATACAACCCCGCCACCTGGGAGGGGTCGGCTGTCCATTGGCCGCGCTTTAGGGGTTAACTCCTGGCTGGCACAACGGATTTAAATTTGATAAAAAAGGAACTGATCCAAGTACCAGTTATGAATACTGTAAAGAGTTTGTGCAAACTAGGAGTGGCAACTAAAATAAGCTTAATGTGGAGAAATAAAATGTGGGTCTAATTACATTAAGGTCAAGGAAAAGAACAGTAAATTTAATGATTACAATGAAATAAATTTACGTTATATGAATCCCAAAAATGAATTCCAATAACAAGGAGAATACACTCACTCATTCAAAAGCTAAACACACTTAAGCCTAGAAAAAATGAACAGAAATACTGGTCAGTGGTGGGGAGCCGAACAAGTAGTCTGGGCGCCTGTGATGAACATCAAAATGCTGCTATGCGCTAAGCCTGCTTTGCCAATTCACCGTCTAGTTGGAGATTCAGGAACTCGCTGTACAATGGAGGCACTGTTCTACGCTGGGCACAAACGGTCCTACCCTCGAGGCGACTCAAAGCTGACTGAATTCAAACTATGAAAAGGGGCGAGAGATGGCCGTGTTCACTGGAAGTAGGGCGTGGCCTACCTTCAACGGTCAACGGAAAGAAGGTGAACAATACAGGCTCACAACAAATCACTCAGTGAAAGCACTAATGTCGTGGATAAGAATGATCACTTGTGAAACAGTGACAAACGTTCTGAAAGCCATCCTGATCAAAGTGAATACGAGGAAGGTTGAACTGAGTGATGCCCAGTGGAAATTCCACTAGAGTTCGTGGTTTTCTCATCAGAGTACAATGTCACGATATTTTATAAATATGCTCATGCGAATTCGTGACATTACGCCCCATCAAAATCAAATTTTTCCTCAGAAAAATTTTTGATATACATTCATATAAATCCTAACTCAGTCACACAAGATTCACACTGTGGTGTGTGTACTATCCTGCTACAGGAAAAAATCACAGTCACCAATGAGCGAAAAAAAACCTTGTATTTACGTTAATAGAAGCAAGCTTGAGGAAAAAACTCCGTGACGACGGTGAAAAATCCTGTACTCAGGTCAAACTGAGTGAAAAGTTCGCTACATTTACATTAACAACTAACTGTTATGTAGCGTGATGTATGTAATACACGGTATAGGTGTAACAGTTGTTGTGTAACTGTGCCTACGTGTAAAATTAAATAATACAAATCAACAGTAAATAGAGACAATGAGGCAGAAGAGAAGAGGCGGCAGCATGCGGCAGAGACGATTAGCTGATCTGCATGACAAAATTGCTACACCAGCCAGCTGCACCTGCGAAAGCAATCAAGGTGGAGCATCAAAAGTGTCAGTGCAACAAATAGTTTTTATTAAATTACAATTTCTCTCTCTGCCTAGTAGTCAGTACTTATGTTACAAAAATTACACTATTATCTTCTTAATGGATACATTATTAACCAGGAAACATGGTCCCAGGACAGAATCTCAAAGGACATTTATAGTTTACTGGTTAAACCCTACTCTACACTTACGATTAACACTGGCAAGCTGAGAATCCCTTCGCAATCTCGGGCAGGTCACATTTTAACACCCACCGTAGGTGTAAACACTCATGTGGATGATGTGCATTCTCCGGGAATCCTCAGAGAGGCCCACAGCTTGAGACACCACAAGGTAATTCAAACACAGCCTTGGATTGTCCTTACGAGGTTCTCGAACTTCCCCCTTAACCTACGGTACATATGTATGTACAGGCCCTGGACATAATGTGTCCTGTGGGGCCAACGGGCGAGACGTGAGGTCTGCACCACATTACCACTGCCCTCTCTCGCAACTGACTCAGAGATCATGGATGTGGATTCAAATGGCGCAGGAAGGACATGTCCATGGTTGGTGGTATGTTGACACACATTGCAGGAATGCACAAAACTCTCTATTTCCCGTCCCATTCCTGGACAGAAAAAGTCAGCACGGATATGGCCCTGGGTTTTCCTTTTGCCCATGTGACCTCCTGAGGCTGAACAATGACCCCATTCTAACACTGCTTGGCGAAAGTTAGCGGGAACGACAAACTGCAGTCGAACCTCACTTTGGGGTGTTCATGACTCACGGTAGAGCCATCCTTGTTTACGAAGGAACCTGGCTTGACCTCCCTGTGAATACCTAATCACTCTACCCTTTTGCTTCTTCCGCACAGCAGCAAGTGTTGGGTCAGAATGTTGTTCTTGAACAACATCTTGGCTACAAATCAGCTCTTGTGGCGATGCAATGGTCACAGGGGTGACACAATTCGGAGCCTTGGCCATGGTTTGTGTTACTGCAGCCGAAGTCTGAGTAGCATCATCTATGGTGCAACTATACTTGGCACCTGCTATGTTGCCTATAAAAAGGTCAAATAAAGGTTCTGGCATGACAACTGCGAGTGTCGTGCCAGTATAAAATAGACATGCCACCTGGTTATGTGCCTCAGGGAACAATCTCACTGATCCACCAATAAGCTGAGCTTGGATCTGTCGACATATGTATTCTTCAGGCCGAACTAGACTGCCTGACAGAGCAACCTGAGGAACCATTGTCCCTCAGGACCTTCACAGGAATGCCTCCCACAAACCCTGGCTGAACAAGGAAGGCACTGTTACCTGTGGGAGGGCCTGTGGAAGAAGCAGCCAGCCACTGATGAGGCTGCTGAATGAATGATGTGGCAAACATGGTGCCCTGAGAATTTGATACCTGAGGGATCATACTCACCGTCTGGGGAGATGGAGCGTTGACCACCTGTGGCGGAGGATTCGCTGTCGCTAGGGGACTAGTGAACTGTGGTGAAGTACCTGTACTGCTAGGGACGACACCACCGTGCTGCTGTTGAGGAATGAAGACTGCGTTTGCCTCCTGCCTCCGATACACTGGGGCTGGTGCTGAAAAAGTTTGTCCCAACTGTCGATTACGTGGCTGATACTGTTGCTGGTTAGGGTTCTGCTTGTCGTACCGCTTCCACTCAGGTTTCTGGGTATTTTGCCCCTGGTCCTTCTTCTGCAGTTTGTTTGAACTCTGGCCATTATTCTGAGAACGGACTTGATGCTGAGGTTCAGTCTGAGATGGTTTCCCAGATTGAATCCCGGCTGGGGCAGGGAACAGTTTAAGGATTTGAATTTCATAATAAGGCAGACTTTCCTGATCTACCAGATGACCCGCCGACATGTCGTAAAAATACCCCCGCTAATACCAATACACCAGTCCTGTATGAGACAGCCCTAGCATGTATTCAGTATGGACGGTGGGTGTTAGCGCCGAAGTGGTGACATGTGGAGGTGTAGGAGGACCACTGGGCCTTGGGATAGGCTACTGCCCCTGAGATATAGGCCCTGAAGCCTTTGCCCAGGGTCGGACACATTAAAAAAAAAAAAAAAAAAAAAAATTTGTCAGCTTTCCTGTTCCAGGTGTGTTGCTTACTAGTTTGATACCTGTATGCAGTGAAGAATGAATCAGCGTTCTCCACCATTTGGCTGACATCCCTAACCTAGCAGATCTTAACCCGCCCCGTCCCGGCCACTTTTTGACCACTGGTACCCCCCAATCCTGACCATTTTTCGACCCTTTTTTTTTTTTTGCTAAAACTTTCGCTTTTGGTGAGAAACATCGAAAATTCATAGAGAAATCGCTCACCTGAGGTTTAAAATACTCATTACAGGTAGGAGAGCCTCCTTACCTTACTAGGTTTTCTATCAGGCTGGCACCAAAGAAAACGAGTTCTATGGGAGGATAACTATTTCACACCACTCATAAACGGTATTTATTTATTTACTGTTACGAATTTATATGTAGTACAAGAGTATATTGGTTTTCAAGCAGTAATATAGGCATTATAAGCATTGTTTCACTCACTAATACCTGACCTTTTTTTGCCACATTACCTGATCATCATTTCTAACTGTTTCTTCCTCTAATGCTATGTAAAGTTTGTCCTCCACATTGTCATTGATTGGGGAATCACTCTGGCCCTGAATTTCGTACCGTGGCATGACATGGCTATACTGGCCAGGTCACTGATAACAGGTGAATTGCTGAGAAAAGGGCTTGCAGGGGGGGGAGGAGGTCATGCTGGGTAAGGCATTGTCTCTGCCTGGCATCTTGTTGAGGAAGGTGTCCCGTGTATACGTACCAAAAATGACTCGCGAAAATTGAAAATTGTGGAAATTATGAACCTTGCAATTGCAGGACGTTGAAGTACGTCCTCGGGATTAGCTGTGACAAAACGTGAGGACGTGGAAGTACGTCCTCGGGACGGCGCGGGTTAAGCTGAGCCATAAGCTCAGCAGGCCACAACTTTTCTAGCTGCTTGTGCAACATAAGGTCAATTATCCCCTCCCGAGTGGGTGGAGTCTCATCTTTCTCCATCCACTCATCTACGTAAGCAGTAAGCTGATCAAGAAACTGAACAGCAGTCTCCTTTTCTTGTAGACGCGCCCTCATAAACTGACTCCTGGCGTCGTCAACTGTGAGACCGTATGCTTTGACGAGTGCGGCCTTCATCATCTCATATGTGAGATTGTCTCCACGAATTCTGTGGAGAATATCGAGGGCAGGGCCCTTAAACAAGCTAAAAAACTGGAGCTGCTTAGCTGCCTCATCCAGCTGGTACAGCTGAGCCATGTCTTTGAAACGAGCTATGAATGGCTCGGATTACTCGCCTTCTTTGTATGGAGGAAGCATGATGTGTGGCGTCAACATAACACGTGTAGGGAGAGCGCTCGTGGAGCTTGGATTAGCTGCACCAGATGTGTCTGAAGCTAAGGAGTCTCGCTTGAGCTTCAGCATCTCAAGTTCATGTTTCTCACATGCCTCGCGCTCGGCACGTTCATGTACTTGTTGTTCTCGCTCGTATTCACGTTCTCTTTCGTGTTGTTCTCACTCGTGTTTGTGATGTTCTCGCTCGTGTTCATGTTCTCTCTCGCATCACACTGAATTCGATGCTCTTCATGAGCATCATTCTCACGTTGCTGCTCGTAACTAAACCGAGAGAGCACATATTCCTTTATTTAGTTTGGGGTCAGTGAGCCCATATCTTTGGCTTCAAGTACATATATATTAGTAGCCATAATGCTAACTCAGCTAAGGCTGAGTAGACTAAAGACTGAGTACTGACTGCTATTTTGCAGAGAAATGCCAATAATCAAAAGTAAAGAATATAGGCACAGGTTGGTGGTGACCAGTTTTATCTAGTTAAACTGGTAAAGAAAGAAAGAAACTGACTGGGACAACTATTACGTAAAATCAATAAAAATGAATCACTAACCGCTAGTAAGATAGTGCCTATAGACTTTAATGATAAATACCTAGGTGTGAGTGAGTGAGTATTATCTCGTTAATAACTTTAGAGCTAGGAGTTAATATCCTGGCCAGGTCGCCAGATGTCACGGGGGGGAAGTGAAATTATGAATTAGGAATGCTAGATGTTACTTGAGATTAGAGACAAGGAATTAACTTGTGAAAATCTAGCAGTAAGTTGTTCTTTATTCAGCTTACTTTGCCAATTCTCTAAAGACGAGAATTTATAAACTTTCTCAACAGTACACAGCAGAGACTAATTACTCATGAGTGCTGTTTGTAGTACTGTTAGCCTCACGAGAAAGTGACTCCACCCCTGACAATCAATATCTAATGCTAATAATAATAGACAGGTTCTTGCCGGTGCTTAACTCCTGGCTGGCACAATGGATTTAAATTTGATACAAAGGAACTGGCCCAAGTACCAGTTATGAATATTGTAAAGAGTTTGTGCAAACTAGGAGCGGCAACTAAAATAAGCTTAATGTGGATAAATAAAACATGGGTCTAATTACATTAAGCTCAAGGTAAAGAACTGTAAATTTATTGATTACAATGAAATAAATTTACGTTATATGTATCTCAAAAATGAATTCAAAATAACAAGAAGAATACACTCACTCATTCAAAAGCTAAACACACTTAAGCCTAGAAAAAACGAACAGAAATACTGGTCAGTGGAGGGGAGCCGAACAAGTAGTCTGGGCACCTGTTATGAACATCAAAACGCTGCTATTCTCTAAGCCTGCTTTGCCAATTCACCATCTAGGTGGAGATTCAGGAACTTGCTGTACAATGGAGGTGCTGCTCTACGCTGGGCACAAACGGTCCTACCCTTGAGGCGACTCAAAGCTGACTAAATTCAAACTATGAAAAGGGGCGAGAGATGGCCATGTTCACTGGAAGTATGGCGTGGTCTAACTTCAGCGGTCAAAGGAAAGAAGGTGAACAATACAGGCTCACAACAAATCACTCAGTGAAATCACTAATGTCGTGGATAAGAATGATCATTTGTGAAACAGTGACAAATGTTCTGAAAACCATCCCGATCGAAGTGAATACGAGGAAGGTTGAACTGAGCGATGCCCAGTGGGAATTCCACTAGAGTTCATGGTTTTCTCATCAGAGTACAATGTCACGAAATTATATCAATATGCTAGCCCGAATTCGTGACACCCATGTCCGATTCGTTTCTCGTGTCTGTGTTGCTACCTGCGTATGTTTTGTTTCCTATCTCAATTTACTTTCTATTTCTGCTTTGCTTTTCATCCTTTATTTGCTTCCTGTATCTGCTTTGTTTCCTATATTTGCTTTGCCTTTCATGTCTGTTTTGTTTCCTATGGCTGTTTTGCATCCCATATCCATTTTGCTTCATAGTTGTCTTCCTTTGTCTGCTTAGCTTATTTGTTCCTCGTCCTATGTCTGTTTCACCTCTTGCTTGTCTATTTTTTTCTCTTCTTATGTATGTTTCACTTCCTATTTCTCTTATTGTATCTCAGGAGTCTTAACCTTTTTCCCTGTCCAGACCTCCAGTGGATTGCCCACAATGTCCCCATACCCCCTTCGCCAGTCTGTCGAAATCATCACCACCAATCCCATTAGGTGCCAGTATGACTTCGCAAAAGATGCCAGTAGCTTGGTTTTACATTACATGTGGAAAACTTGTAACAGAAGAGGAAAATCATTAGGATTTAGTCCTATTTATTTCCGTGTAGAAAAATGGCTATCTATCTATCTATCTATCTGTCTATCTATCTATCTATCTATATATCTATCTATATATCCATCCATCCATCCATCATCCAATCCTACATTGCCCCATGAGGAGCGTAGGAGCCTGGGGCTAAGCAGTCGGTCCAGACATTTAAGATGAGAGTGACCACCCTCGCTCATCCCTGAGTGGCATTACATGAGCAATCAACCCCAACCACCCCTTGGATATAAACCTTCACCGGCTCAATTCGATTGGAGTGCAATAATACCCACTAAACCACCAGGCGCCATAATTTGGTTATATGGTTACCACCCAGCATAGTAAATGGTTTCCTGGTGTTCAGGAAACCATTTGGCTTGTCACTCAGTGTAGAGTCACCCACAGGCAGAAGGAAGAGGAAAGAATGAAGGAAAGAAAGACAGAAGAGGGAGTGTAAAGTCACCCGTAGGCAGAAGGACAAGGAAAGAATGAAGGAAAGAAAGACAGAAGAGGATGGAAGGAAAGAAGGGTGGAGGAGAGGAAAGGGCAGACACCTAACAGCAGCACTACATCGAGTGAGTGGATGGTGAGCGCCCCCACCCACCACTTATATATATATATATATATATATATATATATATATATATATATATATATATATATATATATATTCAGAAAACAAGTCCGATACCCCTAGGTTTTTGTCACTACACCCCCAAGGGGTATAGATATCCCCGGTTAAGAGTCCTTTTTATTTCTGTTTTACTTTCTGTTTCTCCTCTTCTGTTTCACTTCGTGTTTCTCTTTTTACGTCTGTTTCATATCCTGTTTCTCTTATCGTCTCTGTTCCACGTCCAATTTCTCCTGTGATGTCCGCTTTGCTTCCTGTTTATCTTCTTACTTGTTTCATTTCTTTTTCGTCTTCATTACCTATTTTGCCTCCTATGTCTGTTTTCTGCTTCTTTGACTTTTTTGCGTCCAGTAACCATTTGTAATATGTAGTTTGTAAGTATAGCATGTAAGTGTATTGTGTGTTCTAAGAAGGGCTCCATGACTTAAATCCTTTACTAAGGTCTGGCCTGATTCAAATTTTGCTGATATTCTCAGTTCATAGGATTGCGTTGGATCTCTAGCCAGTTGGCAGCAGCGTGGGGACGAGTGAGGGTGGAGGTTAAACAACTGTGCTTAATCATAATCAGAAGACCACTCCCAGACTTGAATTCACCTGCAACTAACGTCAAGGGGGTTTAACATTTGGTGGCAGTGGTGGGATAAACGTCATTTCACGTCTTCTGCGGGCAATCTCGGCTCGATTGCCCACTTTCCCAAGCTGCTGTTTCTTGCGCGAAGACACAGCCTATCTCTGCTCCAGCCTGCAGCTCTTTTTGCAGTCTTGGTGTGGTTCTTCCGTGGTTACGGGAACATCCTTGCAGTTTTGGAGTGGTTTTGGGACTCTACCCCACACCAACACCCCACCTACCACCACAGCCACAGTAAGCCTCCACCACTACCCTCAGTACCTGCCTCAGCTACCAGTACTGTGTGACCTGTTATATTACCACTCTGTACGGGGTTAGTTTTAGCCCTCACAAACCACCATTTGTAATATGTAGTATGTAAGTATTGCATGCAAGTGTGTTCTGAGAAGGGCGCCATGACCTCAATCCCTTACTAAGGTCTGGCTTAATTCAAATTTTGCTGATACTCTCAGTTCATAGGTGCCACCAGCTCTCTAGCCAATTGGCAACAACGTGG
Source organism: Coenobita brevimanus (assembly GCF_032717465.1). NCBI lineage: Eukaryota > Metazoa > Arthropoda > Malacostraca > Decapoda > Coenobitidae > Coenobita > Coenobita brevimanus. The sequence continues at coordinate 15,494,810 of NC_137030.1, read as the reverse complement.
GGACGAGTGAGGGTGGAGGTTAAACAGCTGTGCTTCATACATTATCAGAAAACCACTCCCGGACTTTGAATTCACCTACAACTGACTTCAAGGGGATTTAACAGTCCTATGTCTGCCTTGTTTCCCATACCCGCCTCGCTTCCTTCGTCTGCTTTGCTCCCTATGTCAGTTTTTGCTTCTTACCCGTGTTTCTTGTTCCAGTGTTTGTATTTCATGTTTTTCACTGTGACTGCATATATTTTTAGCTTCTTATATCTGCATACATCTTCCATTGTTATTTATTTCCCATATGTCCTTTTTAGGGATGTGTATTTTGGTTCCTATATTTGTTTTCTTCTTTTAGTGTCAGTTCTCTCTCTCTCTCTCTCTCTCTCTCTTTGTCTGTCCGTCTCTTTTTGGATATCTTTGCTTCCAAGTCTTTTTATTTTGCTACTTGTACTTTTGCTTCCCTATTTTCTGGTTATTGTGTTTTTACTTTGTTTTTAAATTCATTTTTATGCTTTCATTGTCTATTTTACTTATGTTTACTGATTCTGTCGCTGTTTTATCCCTTGTCATTTGAATCGAACTTTTCTTATGTTCCTTTTCTTTCTGCTTGTTCTTCCTGTGTTTATGATTATATGTCTTTTTTATAATTTGTCCTATGATTTTCTCTTTCTCTGTTTTCTGCAACATCTTTCCTCCTTCCTCCATTCGTATTCTTTCACATAGCGTCCTCTCTCCTCTCATCCCTTACTTCCTATATCTTATATCTATCCATCTATCACTCCTCTTCCTTCGTACGATCTGTCTCTTCATCCCCTCCTCTCTCTCCTTATGCATTTATCTATAAATCTATCTGCCTTTACCTTTCGATGTTTATTTATCTATCTATGTTTATCTTTTTTTTCCACTTACCAATCTCTCTGTCTGTCTGTCTGTCTGTCTGTCTGTCTGTCTCTCTCTCTCTCTCTCTCTCTCTCTCTCTCTCTCTCTCTGTCTCAGTTATCTTAGTCGTTTCTCTCAGGATCCTCTGTTTATTTCTTTCCCTTCCTTCCTTTCTTTCTTTCTTCTTTACTTCCTCATCCAGGTGGATCACTTCACGTTATCCTTCTCCCCTTTCTGATATTACCTCATTCATCTTTCACTTTTTACCTGTTTCTGCTCATAAAGTTGTCCCTTTCTTAATTATTCCCCTCTTCTTCCCTTCTTCTCCTCTATTCATTTCCCTCATTCCTTCTTCTCTTCTCTATACTTCCTCCTTCATTAACTCATCGCCTCAGTTTTCTCTCCGTTCATTCTCTTTTTCTCCACCCCCTTCCTCTATTCCCTCATCCTTCACTCCACTCTCCACAGTTCCACTTTGCTTCCTTCCTGTTCTCTTTGTTTTTTCTTGTCTCTCCAGGCCATCATCTCCCGCTTCTCTCTCTCTCTCTCTCTCTCTCATTTTCACTTTCGTTCTCTTTCTTCTATCCTTGCTCTTCCTTTTTTTTTCTTTTTTTCTGTCTTCTTGACCTGCTAGTCTTCTCCGTATCTCCATCCTCCCCCCCCCATTTTTTTCCTCACTTTCCTCCTCTTCTTCTTTGGTCCATCTTCCTCCCATCACCTACTGTGCGTCCTGCCTCCACCTTCACGTAATTCCCATTTAACCCTTTCTCTCCCATTTATTTTTCATTACCCTTTCCACTCTCCTCCCTCTGTCAGCCTTTCGTCACTGCATTTTCACTTTCCTTCACTTGTTTTTTCTTCTCTTACTCCCTCCTTTTTTCCATATCCCTCCCATCCTTACCCTCTCAGCCAGTTATCTGTACTATCCGTTTACCGTTTACCTTACCTTTATTTCCGTATGTTCTTCTTTCTGTTTCCTTCGTCACTGCCTCCCATATTTCTCTCCACTCTCTTTCGCCACCAATTCTCACTTTCACCCAACTTCTCTTATTCGTCACTTTCTCTCTCTCTCTCTCTCTCTCTCTCTCTCTCTCTCTCTCTCTCTCCAGTAAGATATATATATATATATATATATATATATATATATATATATATATATATATATATATATAATAGTATTGCTTTCCATGAAGTTTATCTTCAATGTGAAGCTTTGTTGGACCTCATACTGATGTTTTGTTGTATTTTTTGCTTTGTCGTTTTTTAGATGCAATAAGAGACACAGATTTTTTATTACCCCTCCGGGAGGTGTCTGTACCGGGGGTAAAAAACCACACACCTATACTGGAGTTACAAGAGCAGGCAGGTCCTGTCTCTTGGGTTGGCTCTTAAGGGCAACTGTCACTGATCACCTGAAAGCAGAATGAATGCAGTGCATTCAAAGCACATGACGTGGCATTACTTAAAGAAAAAATGCCAAAAAAGTTAAATGAGCAGAAAATAAATAAAAAACTCGTCGTTTGATCATAACCTGGCACGAAATCATTGTTTGGCAAATATCCATACACACATTATGGAGTATAGGTAGGCCTATCACCACATCCTAAACTAGAAAAGTTAGGCAACAGATAAAGATTGGCAGGGCTGTGTTACTTTTTACCCCAACTTGCCCTATGTTTTTATTTACACCGATTGACTATATACTGTATATATATATATATATATATATATATATATATATATATATATATATATATATATATATATATATATATATATATATATATATATATATATATATATATATATATATATATATATATATACCGGTATTTCTGTCAAGCAGGCAAGTGAGACCTGGCCAAGACCTCTTGTCTTTTGTCTTGAGGCCACATTTTCAAGGCCTCGGCCTCCATAACTGGCCCTGGCTTGGAGCTTGGCCTTGAGGCCAGGTGAGAAGGATAAAAGCCTCGTGATACTTCTGAGGACAAATTCAGGTGATGTTCGAGAGGGATATCCCAGAACAGAAACATATGAGGAGACCCTATCCATACCATACACGCCTTCATACCTATTGTGGTTAAGCCTAATTTAATGACATCATATTCAAAATATGGTGCTCTGGTATGAGCTTATATGTGGTTTAAGTGAGGAGTTCGTCGTTGGTTGCTTCTAAGGTAAATAGCACACGCTAGCCTCACTACACTACCTCCCTTCCTGCAATGAATATATGGGATTGAAGGACATTCTACTCGGTAACGTATATGGTGTTCCCGTATGGTGTTAGATCCTATCGTACCTGAGATGTTTGTTTTTGTTGTAATGAGGGTCAGTATAAGCCCCTACTATCATTTTACCATCTCCCAACGCATTGTGGTTAAATGGCAATTAGAAAATTATGTTCAAAATATGGTAGTCTGGAATGGTGTTAGTGTGTGGTGTGCGTGAGAGGTTAGCGTTTGGTACTACCGAGGGTAAGTAGGATACACTAGCCTCAGCATACCACCGCCGTATAATTATGAATATTAAGAACTTGATATTCAGAATATTGTGTTCTACATGCTGTTAGTGTGTGATGTAAGTAATTTCTTGGGGGGTTATATTCAGTGTTAGTAGAACTCCCTAGCTGCATCATACATCCTCCGTACCCAGTGCGTTTATATGGAAACTGGGAATATTATGCTCAAAATATTGTGTAATGGTGCAGAGTTACTACGAGTACTTCATGTGGTATACGTGATATGTTAGCATTTGGGTGAACTGATGGTTGGTGCGAAAGCCAAGCCTCACTTTTCTACCTCCCTACCCAGTGATCATAGTTTAAGTATCAAGGACATTATATCCAATACTTTTTAGAGCGGGGGGGGGGGTGTTAGTATGCTGTTTATATTTGTTTGTCTCTCACTCTGACTCTCACTTTCATTCTTTCCTACCTCATTCGCTCCTTCCTACCTCCCATTCCTCTCCTCGCCCCCTGCTCCACGTCCCACTATCACTCTCCTCCTCCTCTTATTACTTACTTTATTGGGGGTCATCCACTTCTTACTCCTCTTCCTCTTCTCTTATCTCTCCGACCTCTATATTCTTTTGAGTTCTCTCTCTCTCTCTCTCTCTCTCTCTCTCTCTCTCTCTCTCTGACCTCCTTTCGTTTCCTCTAAATTTACTCCTTTACTATGCGTATTCTGTTTCCACCTTCATCTTCTTTATTACCTTCTAGTTTCTCTCGACAATTCTCTCACCTTTTCTTTTGCTTCTGTTTTACTCTTTTATAATATGCTACTGTCGTTTGTCTTTGCTTCTCATTACTCATTCTTTTTCCTTGACTCATTCTGGCAACCTTTTTTCTTATCTGTTCTTGATAGCGAAACGTTATTTAAGTTCAGTTTTGATTATATATTTTTTATGGACAATTAGTTGCAGCTAAGTAAATCATCACTTTTCGAAACCTCCATCAAGCTTGGTAAAATCGCTAGGAGGTAAAAATAATTTTAAAAAAAGTTATCCTACTGAGAGGGTTTATAATTTCTTCTTATTTAGACATTTATTTGCATATTTATCAGCTTTTGGTCCACCTCTCTCTCTCTCTATCTCTCTCTCTCTCTCTCTCTCCTCTTATATCTGTCAGCCTCCTAGTCTATTGCTTCCCTCTTTCTTATTCTTTCTTATTCTCAACGTTTATCAGGGCTGTCCCTATTGTCTGGTGACTGCACCTTCCTTCCTCTCTTTCTCTCTACAAATTTTGCTTTCTGCCTCCTTGCATCGGTCGATCTGTTTAGGTCTCTCTCTCTCTCTCTCTCTCTCTCTCTCTCTCTATTTATGTGTCCGTCCTTTTCTGTCCATTTGTCTGTCCATCTTTCTATGTGTCCGACTCCGGGTATTGGTTTAATAGCCTGTTCTCTGAGACCAATGAGTCCTCTTACGGTACCAAACACCTCCAGTTGTCACCACTTCGACGCTATCACCCACTGTCTACGAGTATATTGAATACACGCCAGGGCTGTCTCATAGAGGATTGGTGTATTGATATTTGCGGGGGTGTTTTTACGACATATTGTCTGATCTAATGGTAGATCTGAGCAGTGAGTTTTAACGAATTCTAAAAACTCTTGCTGCTGCCTGCCCCTGCCGGGATTCAAACCCGCGTTCACTAAGACACTTCACCGATTCTGCCCCCGTCACCCTTTTTGTCAAAGTCTGTCTCATTATGTCTTTCTGTGTATTTGTCTTTCTACTTGCCTTTCAGTCTATGTATCTGTCGGTCTCTGTGCTTATTTTTCTGTCAATCTGTTTGTATCAATATACATTATTATATACCTGTCTATCTGCTTATCTCTCTGTCTCTCTATGTATCTGCCTACCTATCTATCTATATCTGTCTGTATCTATCTATCGTTGTTTCCAGTTTCTAAATCTTTCCTTTGCCTCCCTTGCATTCTCTGCAGTCAGCTCCAAATCATAGGCATACAATATCTCCCGCTGGTATCCACTTATGAAGTCACGTGACAGGGCTTCAAGCACCACAAAAACAAGGAGCTCAAGACTGATCCCTGATGCATAGAAACATTCACGGAAAACTCATCACTCAAATTTCCATTCACTCTCACCTGCGTGTGAGCACCCACATACATAGCCATAACCCACTCTGTCCAGCCAGTTCTTTATCTATCAGTCTATCGTTGTCCTTACAGCTTTGTTATTAGTGAATTATATTTTGTAGAAATATGGTCGGATCACCTCAAAAGACATTAAATCTCTGTATATATGTAAAACTCTCTGATGGTAGGTGGGGGCGCCCTTCATCCACTAATTTGATGAAGTACTGCCTACTTCTTCCTTCATATCTATCATAGTTTTTCTGTGTCTGTCCTCTTCTCTTCCTCTTTCTCCTATCCTTCCTGTCACTAAATATAACTCCTCTTGCCACTTCAAGTGGCTATTCACTTGGTGACAAGCAAAATGGTCTGTAATTCAGGAAGCCAATTACAGAGCTGGGTGGTAATCACATAGCTAAATAATGGAGTAACCTGCAGCCTACTGTGCCTCTGTTAATCGGGTGGAGAGACGCAAACGCATTCTCCACCCAGGAACTAAACTTCCACACTAATCCGCGGTCTCACTGCGGCGTGGCACTGTTAGCCACGTGGGAACATCGGCACGGGACGGCTCTGCACGGGCGGTTGCTTACTTGTAGTTGACGGGTCTACTTGATCAGACTGCCTCGGGTAGCACAGCAAAACCAACAGCAACTCTCTCTCTCTCTCTCTCTCTCTCTCTCTCTCTCTCTCTCTTCTTTGTCCCCATTCTCTCTCTATTCTTCCTTCTCCCCCTTCTCATCACCTTTCGACCCTATTCTCTTTCTCCTTTCTCTCATCATTTTTCTTCTTAGTTTCCTTCTGTCCCTCGCTACTCCCTCCCCTTCATTATCCTTCCTCTTTCCTCGTACGCACGTCTTACAGACTAAACAAGAAGAGACAAAAAATCTGCTAATAGAATAAGGATGAAGATGGAAAAGGAGGGGCGGGATGTGAAGTTACGTAGGTGGAGAAGCGGGTTAGGAGGAGATAGAGAGGAATTATGTAAATGGAGAGAGAGAGAGAGAGAGAGAGAGAGATGCCTCGTGTAGCCCCTTTGCGACCTGCAGCGAACTGGGCTGATGTTTACATGAATGTATCAAGAAAAATCACGAGACTTCCCCCAACTTTTGACCGGGTAAACACCATGCGAGTTATCAGCCAAGTTTTGATTCGTCAGGAAACTCATACCCACCAAGTTATTTCCTGTCCTGTGATTGGATGATAACATTCGGGCCAGATTTAGTCTCAAGTTTTGATTGGCGGGCTGCCTGGCCTGAGCTGGGAGCCAAGACGCGAGGTTAAAAATATTCAGGCAAGGAAGGATTATATATATATATATATATATATATATATATATATATATATATATATATATATATATATACATATATGTGTGTGTGTGTGTGTGTGTGTGTGTGTGTGTGTGTGTGTGTGTTCGCGCGCGCGCGTGTACTTACCAGCATACTTCGTAAGACATCATGATATCGGAACTTGCAGATGGTTGGGTGGCGTGGTAGATCTCTGGAGGACAAGACATTTGAACTTCCCACCTTCGTCTGTGGAACTCAACTTAATATTTTTTTAAATAACAGAACAGAGGAAGGAGAAACAAAATGAATAAAAAAATAATCCATACACCATATTAGTGATGTCCTCTATTCATAAAAAAATATGTAACAATTGGATTTGAACAGCTGTAGGTTGAAGTTTGGGAGGAAACAACTCTGAGGAATAGAGTTCCAAAGAGATGCAGTTCGGGGAATAAAATATTTCTGATAGGAGGAAGTTCTGCAATATGGCAGTGTGACATTCCAGTCGTGAGCGTTACCAGATGCCCTTGTAGCACAGGGGAAGGCATGGAGAGATGGCACAATGGATACAACTTCGTCTGAACATTTGCCATAAAAGTATCTGTAAAATGCAAGGGAGGCAACATTCCTTCTTAGTTGTAGAGGAAGTAGTTTGTTTGTAATAGCTGGGTTACTAGTAATTCTAACAGTTTTGTTCTGCATTTGCAGGAGGACACTATGTTACATTAGTAGTTGATGCTGGTAGAGGCTGCTGGTAAATAGTCTTCTGATTCGTGTGATAGCGAAATATTTGGATATGTTTCTTCCAGGCAGCCTTCCTTCCCTACATGGATGTACCGTGATGAGGTGTCATGTTTCTGCGGACGGTAAAGGATTAAAAAAAAAAAGTACAGTTTAATTTAAAGCAAATACAGAATAAATCGCTAAAGAAGAGGCTCTGTAGCTGGTTAACGTTGACAGAGACCTTTCTTATAGTTTAATTTGACGTAGCTCAGTGACATAATAAAACTACACTCTGGCTCTGTGTCCCTCCCATCGTACTTCATCGTCAGTAGCAATGTGTTCTGCTGATAATCTGTTTAGAGCTTGGTATTCAAGATGGAGAGTGCTATTTTGGGTCGTTAGGCGATATATTTTTGCGGAAATAAACTACTACGGAAGAGGTGCTACAGAGCTTCCTTAACCGACGTATGGGCTCATATAACACTGCAAACTACGGGTAAGTGGTGCAGTTTTCTCAGCAACTTATTATGCCTGTTTTGATATTCTCTTTTATGCTGTCAATCTGTCTATATCTATATCTATCTGTCTGTCTACATCTATCTGTCTATCAGGCTACCTATCTATCTTTCTATCTATCTACCTCTATATTACTACAGACATAGTATGCATTATTAACATACAAGAGGAATCTGAAGGACAATGAGTACGATAAATCGCAAAGGAACAGGTGTTACGAAATCTCCAAAGACACAATACATAACCCGCGAGAACATCCAATATTTACTTGCCGAAGTCCTCGTCCGCCCCTTCTTGTTTACATGCGCATTTGGGCCAACAACAAGATGGTTAAGTTTATCTCATGTGCCAAGTTAGGGCTGCATTTTAGTAAGTGTTGGGAGGATGCTGTACCCGCCAAAGTTGTTACCCCTGTCTGCCAGTGAATAGCTGGAAATGGACTTAAAACCCTGCTGCGTAAAAGTAGTCCGTTTTATAGTCAATCATACTCATTTAGGAGGATAGGGAAGAATCAGAGGGACGTTTGTTTACCGTGGTAGTTAACCGCTTCGTGATATCGGTACTGTGTCACCCCTGCCCCCCCCCCCACTTATTTTTCTGGTTAAAACAGTGCTGATGGTAGGAATATTAACCCCTTGAATCTAATCAGGTTCTTCGTGGTTAATCCTTGCCATCTCTAGGCGATTTGCTTTAGTTAGGAGGGTTCACGTTTGATGAAGAAGCGTTAATGAAGGCTGTATCTAACCCCCTCCGATTCGAAAAGTCCAACTCGAACATAATCATCTGGATAAAGTTGCTATTTTTGTAGGCCAGCGAACAGCAAAAACTTGACCCATTCACAGCCATGATCCATTTCATATTTGCCTTCCTGCCACTAGGGGACTTTATGCAGCTTACGAGGGAATTTTCGAACTGGAGGAAATAGATATATGCTTAGTTACTCCTTTCATTTCATACGGAATTCTCCTAAGCAGAATAAAATTGAACATTAACAGTAACAATGAAGTAGAAATGATGTCCTTGGGCTGAAGAGATTAAATATTGACCCTTATAGTACAACAAGTCTCTTTTACGCTAAATAAAATTGCATGGTGTATACAATGTTCGCGTCAGCAATAATATGTTTGCTTTAACTAGGCATAAAATTACCATCCTACTATCTTGAATACTGTGTTGTAATAAGAGATTAATACACAAGAAATTTTATTACACTGTGGAAGAGAACTAACATAAGCACGAACAGACTCTTCCACACACACACACACACACACACACACACACACACACACACACACACACACACACACACACACACACACACACACACACACACACACACACACACACACACACACACACACACACACACACACACACACACACACATTTCTACACATCAATCTACATACCTCATTTACATTATACCTCATTTGTACGCGTACTACACACTGCACAATTCTTTTTGCCACACTGCCCTCGCTATTAGACAGTTTCGTTTACAGCCGCCTCATCCTCGCGTCCTCTTCATTGGGATTAACCAGACGAGGCCGAGTGAGAAAGGGTGAGAGAGCAAGGCAGGGAGGCAGAGTGGGACAGTGTGATAGAGTAAGGCAGGTTGAGGCAGCCTGAGGCAGTGAGGCTGGGTTGGAGTAAAGCAGAGTGAAGAATGGAAAGAGAGTAAGGCATAATATGGCAGAATTAGAAAACAAGAAACAGTGAGGGAGAATGAGAGAACAGAAAAGAGAGGCAGGGAAAGAGTGAGACAGGGTGACACAGAGTGGGGAAGGTGAGAGAGTAAGGCAGGACGAGGCAAAGTGAGGCAGGGTGTGGGAGTAAGGAAGGGTAAGGAAGAGTGAGGCAAAGTGAGAGAGTAAGGGTGAGGAAGGCAGAATGAGACAGAGTGAGAGAGCAAGGTTGTAGCGAGGCAGAATGAGGCAGAAAGAGTAAGGAAAGGTGAGGCACGGTGAGAGTGTAAAACAGGGCAAGTGAGGATGAGCATGTAAGGCAGAATGAGATAAGGTGACCAACTGAGCGAGAGTGAGGCAGGATGATCAGTGAGCCAAAGTGAGGCAAGGTAACCAGTGAGCCAGTGTGAGGCAGGGTGGTAGAGGAAGCGGAGTGAGGTAGGGTAACCAGTGAGGCAGGGCAAGGCAGAGTGAGGCAGGGTGACCAGTAAGATAACACAGAGGGAGAAGGCTGCATCGCGTGGATCAGGTCTGAGGTAAGCCGAGTAAGGAAGAGTGAGGCAAGGTGATGTTGAGTGTGGCAAAGTTAGCAAAGATGAGGCAAAGTGAAGCAAAGGCAGAGGGAAGGTTGTGGTCTGCGCTGAGTTTGAAAAAGAGTGAGAAAAGTGAGAATGGGCAGTCAGTGAGGCAACAAGACTACGGCTGCGTTGTGGTGTGTGTGTGTGTGTGTGTGTGTGTGTGTGTTTAAGTTTGTATGCGTCTGTATGTGTCGGCATGTGTGTATATGTGCTTATTTGTGTGTGCGTGTGTGTGTGTGTGTGTGTGTGTGTGTGTGTGTGTGTGTGCTAGGTTTAAGATAGGGATGATGCAAGACTGACTAGTGAAACACTGCAGCTGACAGAATGAACGGCGAAGCACGAGAAGGCAGCACGGGCTCAGGCAGGATAGGAGAGTAAGACAAGAAGAGACAGGTTGAGGCAGAGAGGTAGAATGAGGCAGGCAGGATGAGGAAGGGAGAGAGGGATAGAGTAAAAAAAAAAATAAATAAAAACGAGAAGCAGGATGAGGCAAAAAGAAGCAAGATGAGGCAGGGAGATGCAGGCTGAGAAAGACAGAGGCAGGATCGGGCAGACAGAGGAACAACTGTGCTGCGTGAGATCTCTACGACTGGCAACACTTACTTTATTGCCAAGCAGACCAAGGCAGAGAGAGAGAGAGAGAGAGAGAGAGAGAGAGAGAGAGAGAGAGAGAGAGAGAGAGAGAGAGAGAGAGAGAGAGAGAGAGAGAGAGAGAGAGAGAGAGAGAGAGAGAGAGAGAGAGAGAGAGAGAGAGAGAGACTGCGACTAACATCACTTACTTTACTGCTCTCCACCTTGCTTTCCACGACCGATAGGACAAAGGGAAAGGGGTGGAGGGTGAGAGGGGGGAAGGGTGTGGAAAAAGAGGGGAGAGAAAGGGAGCAGAAATGATGGTGAAAGAGAAAGGGCGAGTTGAAAGGAAGGGGGAGAGAGGGGAGAATGATGACGATAAGAACAAGAGTGGGAAACAGGAACTGGAGAGTGGGATGGGGGTGGGATCATGATAATTAGAGGAATAGTGAGAGTGGAGAGGAGAGAGAGGGCAAAGAATCGAGGAAAAGAGAGGAATGATAAAAGATAACGTGTAAGAAGGAAAGAGAAGAGAAAGAAGAGACTGGAACTGAGAGAGAGAGAGAGAGAGAGAGAGAGAGAGAGAGAGAGAGTGAGTTAATTAGGGAATGAGTGAGTAGGTGAATGAGTTAGAATTAAGTTAGTTCAAGTTAGGTTAGGGAAAAGTGAGGAGGGGGACAAGAATCGACAGCGATAAATGAACGTGAAAGATAGACGTAGTTAACGCCCTCATGTTCGGGATATTTGGTGTATTATTTATTTCATATATATATATATATATATATATATATATATATATATATATATATATATATATATATATATATATTATCCTGAACATCTCAAGCAACGGCCCAGTCGGTCAGTCTTATCCTAAGGTGGTCCTTCGATGTAGCTTCCTAAGGATTTTGGTACGCATGGCCTATGTACGGTAGTTAATGAAGGCCCGTACATGCTTAAATTTAGCAGAACCCCATATGGTCCCGCAGTTATCTACTTCCGCAAGCTGTTTGTTATTTTTGCTGACGCCAGACGATTTTCGGATGAAAGCGAGTTACTGGAGGTTGATCGTGCTAAGAACTTTTCCTGGTTGGGGCAACTTGAGAAATGTATTGCAGTAAACGGCAAAATATTTTGTTTAGCTAAATTAGTTACAAAAACAGTATTTTAAAGTCACCATTAATGTCCATGATTGTGGCATCTGAAGTATCTTAAAACCAGACGATTAAGTCAGGGAGTGTAAAGAAAACGGAGTATGGATAATTAATAACAAGAGAGCAACAAAATGGAAATCAGGGGGGCATTGATCCTTCAGTCCGATGATGTCTTCTTGCTACATGTAGATGACTTTTTTTTTTCTTTCATCGTAAGAATAAACCTGTTGAAATGAACGGGTTTATGAAGGCAATATCTAACATTTGCAGTTCGACAGGCCCCTCTTCTGAGCTGAATAGAATCATTCGGAAATATCAGTTATAATATCAACAGTACATGATCTCGAGTTGCAGGTGTGTGTGTGTGTGTGTGTGTGTGTGTGTGTGTGTTCTTATATCCTCAGTACAAAAGGTAACCCCATAACCTGAATAAAGTCGTATGGTCGTAGAAGAAACAGAATAAGAACAGAACTCTTAGACAGATGCAGGACTATATGGGATACGTTATACTGAAGCATCACTGGGGCTTAACTGGGTGAAGCACCTTGTCTGTGAAAATTGTTAGGGTGCAAATGACTGACGGGGCTGCTGCTAGAAGGGTTCCCGCTACAAAAGGACGTCATTGTACTGAAGCGAAAATAGAGAGAGAAAGCTATTTTGGAAGAGAAATAATAAAGAGGGCGGGTTATTGACAAGGGTAATGAACGGCATGGAGTAAGTGGAGACCGAGAATAAAGGCATTAGAAATAGCGAGAACAAATAACACGGTGAGAAATATAATAGTCCACGCTTGCAGAGAGAAATGACGAGGAGAGAGAGAGAGAGAGAGAGAGAGATTTGATGATAACGAAGAGAGAGGAGGAAGAAAAAGGGAAGAGGAGATTGAAGCACAGCACTGAAGAGAAGAAAAAATGTGAAATAAAGAAGGGTGGAAAAGAAATATGTAGATAATGAAAGAGAAAGTACAAGTGACGAAAGGAGACAGGAAAACGTAATTTTGAAGAGAAAAAAAATAGTGTAAGAGAAAAGGAAACATAGAAACATGACGATAATGAGGAAAAATTAGTGAAGAAAAAGTGACAGGGAATTATGAGTGAAAGAGAGAAATGAGACACAGAAACACACCTGGCATGGAGGGGGGGAGAAAAAAGTAGACAAAAACATGCCTTTGGTTCCTTCTTCCTCGCATTAAAAAAAAAAAAAAGAAACGCAAGGGAAAGTAGATAAAGGAGAAAGTGAGGCAGAGAAACAGAGAAATAGTGTGAGAGTTGTAAGAGAAAGGAAAAAAAAAAAAAAGCATGACAATGATGAAAAGAAAAAAAAAGAAAAGAAAAGAAAAGGCACGAACATAACGAAAGAGAAGTAAGAGAGAGAAATGACGACCAACAAAACTGACAATAAGAAGAAAAACGAATAAAAGAGAAAGGTGGACAAAGAAAAATGATGAAGAAAGAAGGGAAAAAGAAGATACAGAAACAACGACAGTGAGGAGACGAAGAATTGTAAAAAAAAAATAATATTTGAGAAAAATAACTGCTATGACGAGATGAAAAAGAGTTTAAGAAAAGAATGAGAATAAAGAAACAGACCGACAAGGAGCAGACTAAGTGAGAATGGGGACGGAACATTGTTAATATATCGAAGAGAGAAAGAGGAGTTAACAGTGACAGAAACATAGAAGGAAAAACTTATTAACAACGGGTAGAAGCATAGAAGAAAAAAGAGAAAACAAGGATTTTAAAAGAGGAGATTATGATTTAAAAAAAATAAATCTGTGCAGAGTAACATAGTGATGATGATGAGGGACTGTAAGAGAGAAAGGACAAGAAAACACATCAGTAACGAGAGAGAGAGAGAGAGATTGGGGAGAGGGGTAAAGTTGGCGATAAGGAGAGGGGAAACTGAAAGTGGAACGAACGTGAGGGGAAAAAAAAACATGACTGAAAGAGAGAAAAGGAAGAAGGACACTGATAGGAATGATGAAACGAATGTAAGTATAAAACAAGAAGACTGAAACAGAGAAAAGGGAAAACGACATAGATTGGAATAAAGAGACGATTGCGAACCAATATAAAGATTTTAACGTGAGATAGAAGAGGAGAAAGACTGAAAGAGAGGAAAAGGGAATGGCAAAGAAACCGATAAGGAGAAATGAGCAGGAGAAGAGGAAGGAGTAGGATGTATCAGAAGATTAAAAGAACGAAATGAAAAAAGACAGATATAAAAAGTGGGAAACGAGCAAAGAAAAGGAAAGGAGTGCAAGAAAACACAGAGAAGCAGCAGCAAAGGAATGGAAGCAGAAGAAAAAGATAAAGGCAGCGAGAAGACAGGGAGGGGAAAAAAAGAGAAATCCAAAGTGACAAAGGGAGTGTGAGAGAAAAAAAAAGAAGGGACAAGAAAGACAAAAAGAGCGACGCCTAGATGGGAACAAGTAAATTAATACCGACTGAGAGAGAAGGAAAGAGTGGGAGAAGAAATGGGTAGAAGCAAAGACAGCGATGACGGGAAGCAGATACAAATGAGTAAAAAGGAAAGCAAACAGCAACAAGCCTGTTGGTCCTTTTGTGGCTATTTGTTAAATGCAAAATTATAACTGACCAAAATAATCTATCTACTAAAGACAAGGATAAAAAAGCTAGAAGGCTCCTCCCCCCCCACCCACCAAACCCTCCAGCTAAATCCGGCTGGACATAGTGAGAAGGATCATCGTACAGCACTGAAAAGCTGTAATGGAAATTTCTTTGGAAAGAGGGGAAAGAAATTTTATTCAACATTACTTTCCTGAAGATGAAAATAGCAAACTGAACAATATTTATCAATGTTGTTCTGCGATTGTATCATCCAGGCTCTGGAAAAAAAAAAAGTTATATACACCACAGAAATGTGCTATTCAGGAGTGAACGTACGTCGTTTGGGGTTAAATGACAGATACTTATCCAAGCGATGGTTAGTACTGTGTCACAGTTTACTACACTGGAGAGCAATTTGTCCAATATATTTACAACTCCATTAAAGAACAAATGCATGGCTTCATGTGACTGAAATAGTTTGCCGATAATTTTATGCCATTTTCCTATAGTATGATTTGAGTGATCAACTCTGAAGTATTTATCGACTGCCATATAATCATGTCCTTTTAATATTTTGAATACTTGAATCAAATCATCCTTGTAACCTGCATTTAGTTAAGATGAAGGGATTCAGGGCTTCTAAATGCTCCTCATGTGGTTATTTCTCAATCGAGGTATCATCCTTGTCACCCATTGCTGTACTCTCTCAAGGTTTTCCATATATTTTTTATAATACAGTAACCAGAACTGAATGCAGTACTCAAAGTGGGGGCATACTGAGGAATTATACAGCTTCTGTAGCTTCTGTAGATTGTTTGTTTGTTTTCAAATAATTTGTTACTGTAACTCCTATGTTTTTTTCATGGTTTACCCTAACAAGTTGGGCATTATTCATGTTATAACTGGCCCTTACGTTTTTCCTGCCAATGTTTAGCATTTTAAGTTTATTAATATTGAAATCCATTTGCCATGTTTGTATCCAAATAAACAGTTGATCAAGATGTGTCCAAATTGCCTACCTCTGCAATACTATCTCTGCTCTGTTATGTATTTTAGTATCATCAGTTAATTTAGAAATCTTACAGAATAATAATTAATTGATTGAGGTGAATTAAAAAAAAGGACCTAACACTGAACCCTGTGGCACTCCACTTGTAATGTCTAATCAGTTTGACTGTTTTCCATTTATTACAACTCCATAATTTCGTCTGGTGTGCCAGTCTTTGATCCAGTCAACCACACTACCACTGAAACCATGTGCCTTTACCTTCTGAAGGAGTCTTTAGTGTGAGACTTTGTCAAAGGCCCTTTGAAAGTTGAGACAGGCAATATCAACAGATTTAGTCTCATTGCACATGTTCAATATATCAATGAAAAAGTCCAACATATTCGTGAAGCAGGAGCGATTTTTCTGAAAATCATGTTGTAAATCTTTGATTACACTGTTTCTAAATGTTTCATAAACTTGTGTCTGTTAATAACTTCAAGTAATTTGGAAACCACTGACGTTAAACTAATATGGCGGTAGTTTTCTGGTTGTGCATTGTTGCACTTTTTGAATATCGGGGTAACGTCTACAAACTTCCATTTGTGTGGAACCTTACTGAAATTTAGTGATAAGTTAAAAAGTTCAGATAAAAGCTTTGGGATTTCATTTCGTAGTTCTTTTAATATGCGTGGAAATAGTTTGTTTGGTCCTAGTGTTATGTTATCCTTCAATTTACTAATTGCAGGTAGTACATTGCTATCACTAACTACAGTATCACCGAATGTGTTGCCCTTTTCTATAGGAACTGGGGAAGCTGCATGAATCCTATGCATATTTTCTGCTGAAAATACTGATACAAAGAAAATACAGTATTAAGAATCTTTGCCACCTTAGTTTCATCATCAGTATGCTCTCCATTATCTGTAATTAGGGGTCTGATTGTGGGAGTTATAGCCGTATGCTCAGTCGGTCCGAAATATGTTGGGAAGTGTGAAATCGAATGAAGAATGTGAACTGAATGCAAACTTACGAGAACACAGGGATGACAGTCATTTTTTTCTGATTAGCAAACATTTTCGGTCCATTTCGTCCCCTGAAATTGCTAAACTCATTCGTCTAAGCATACAGCCTTTATTACCTTCATGCTTCTGATATAATGGAAAAATTCTTTGGGATTTGATTTACTCCTACTGCAACGTGTACCTCAAGGTTTTTCATACTTCAATTAATTTTTGGCTTTCTGTTGAAGACAGCCATATTTGTTTTCATCCCTTTGGCTCTTTGTGGTGTTATATTTATTATAAGCAAGACTTTTTGTTAACAAAGAAGGTTAAATATCCACCATTTGGATTCAGAATTTTTAACAGGCCGTCTTCGGGGCACTGGAGTATATCACTTGACTGCATTGTTGAGTTTCTTTTAAAAGTTGCCATGCATCATTGATATTTAAAGTTTCAATGATGGTATGCCAATCACTGGCATCTACATCTGCCTTTATTAAACTTAACCCTCTTATAGGTGGGCACTCTCATAACTGGCCTTGATACTTTCTTCACTGAAAATAAGGTTAAGTGTCACTATATGATGATCGCTTGCACTAAATTCATCTCCTATAATTATGAGTATAGAGCTTACAAAATTATCTGATGTAGCTAAGACAAAATCCACGTTGTTAGACTGACGTGTTGGATTAGTTATGAATTGATATAATGAACTTTCCTGCAAGTTCATATTATATGGGTCTAACTCTATGTTTGAGGATAGGGCTTCTCCCCATTTTGGAACTGGTAAGTTAAGATCGCCAAATATTATAGTGTTTGCATACATGAGATTTCTGCAGTTTGACTGTAAATTTCATTTGCTATGTTGAGTGGCAGTCTGAATAAATGATAAAGTAACACAAGTGCAGCTTTATGACAAGACTCATTTCTGAACTTAATGTAAATACTGTCGTTTTCTATAGATGGCTTGGTAATTGTGACTGGATGGAATCCTGATTTAACATAAAAAAGCACGCTGCCCCTTTTCCTGTCTTCTCTTTCACCACTGAAAATGTGATAGCCTGGTAAATTAAACTCTGTCAGAAATCTCTTTGCTCATTATTTAACTGTGATTCTGATATACTAATTACATCATAATTTTCAGTAAAATCGTGAGCCCTTAATTTAGACAATTTATTATGCAAACTACATGCATTTACAGGAATAGTTTTAATGTATTTTTCTTTCTGATGTGAAGAGCTTACATTAATTACATTGTTATCAGATCGTATGATATCTACATTTACCTCTCGTGATGATTTTTTTTTCTCCAGAAATAATACAGTGCGTCACGAAAGAAAATGACAGAGAAGGGCAGAACCAATGCGATTCAAGTGTAATCCATCATTCGAAAATTGCGTTTGCTGTTCGTGAAAGTGGTTCCCTGTGTCAATGTGCTCCATACCCTCATGGAAACAAAGTGATTTGATATTGTTATTTATACTGGAGGCTTTACAAAAGAAGGCATTCCCTGCATCAATCCATGGGAGTATACCTGAAAGTAAAATGTTGTTATTGTTCTTGTAGCACCGGATCGCCTTTCTGTATCTCTCCATCAGCCCCTCTGATCGGGTTCGTATATCATTCGTACCTTTATGAGTAATAACGAGGCTGCATTCTCAAAGGCAGCATCAACAGTGTGTTACGTCCTCTACTCCTGCACCTGGAATACAAAATCGCTTTCTTTTAAGGGGTTCCTGCTGCAATATTCTACCAACTGACCATGGACGATGGAGTCCCCCACAACTCATGACTCATGGAGCTCTTCATCTTTTTCTTCAAGAATCTGATACTTATTGTACGTAGTAACTGGAACGATGCTCCCTTTTCTCGTCAACCTTATGCCATTCCACACTGGCTGGAACTCATACAGTATGATGGAGGGAGAATTAACTACAGTGTGAGGAGGATGGCCAACAGTACTGTCACCGTGGACAGCACCAGCTGTTGGCCGAGCAATGGCACTCCCTTCCACATTATGTCCGACATAATTCGTAATAAACTCCTCCAGCACATCAACCTTTCGGGTAAAACGTAATTTTGTTAGCACCCTCGGTCAGCTCCACGTTTTGGTTCTGACGTAGTTTGCACATCCTGCAAACAAAGGAGAGGTTCATATAAATGGATCCAGTGAAGCTACCAGAGCAGACTACGCAAAAAATAATGTTCTGGGGCATTCTGACATTCTAAGTTGCTGTGAAGACTTATCAGAGAATATAATCAAATATTATTGATTAAAAACTTGCAAGAGATAATGAAACAAGATGCAGTTAGTTTTACAATACCTACTAGCAAAATAATTACAATATACATAGTAGTTACATATGAAGGTTTTGCTGCAGCTAGACTATACAGGAATAATACCATCTGGTTTGTACCTGCAAATGATGTGTTTTTAATCTGTTAATAATCTGCCACGAAGAATGGATTGCTAACTGTTTTCTGGAATGATAAAAAAAAATATACCGTATACCATCACCTGAAATATGAGAACAATGAAATGTCAGAACACGAACACGGTATAAAAATTCCTTGTTTTATAACCCAAATTATACAAAGAATCAATTAATACCAAAAAATATTATGCAACAAGTTTTGGTTGGTTTAGCAGCACTTGATGAAGGTGAATTTACTACTGTATTATAGACTCTGAACTGAAAAATGACAAATTCCAGTAATGAAAGGACAAGAAAAAATATATAGAATCATCATCATCATCATCATCCGGACCTCCTTTCCCACCCTAGGGCAGGGTGAGGAATGGCAACGTCCAGACAGTCTAAGTTGCCCAATCCAGTGAGCCACGCTTCCATTCACTCATCATTCAAGCCCCCTTAATCCTGGCTCTATTTGATACGCCAAAAACATTCACCACATTCACCACATTCTGATAGGGTCAGTCCGTACGCTGTCACGTTAAAAAGGGGTGTCAAGTCTCTGATCATGCACTTCTCAAAACATTCATCCAGCCAGCTCGATCTCTTGTTTGATCCCTAGCCTCATCGACTTCCATACCTCTCTTCCTCACACACTCATCCACCATAACCCTTCACCTTCTGCTTGGCCTACCTCGCCCCTCCCTCCTTCAAATTGGCTCAAATATACCCTTTTCGCCATTCTGTTCTTATCCATTCTCTCCATACGACCATATAATCTCAGTACACTCTTTTCGATTCTAGAACCCATCTAACTGATTTTATACCATACCTAAAAAGTTAGGTTGATACAGTTAATTACAAGGGTAAAATTACAGATATCTTGAATGGAAGAACAAAAGTCTGACTATACTTAAAATACAAAAGCATACCGCTACACAATAAACAGGAACGCACAGGTACAGTAAGATACTTGCCTACAGAATATACTTAATGATGCTTGCAAATCTTACCTGTCAAGAAATAGAAGTGATACTTCACAATAAAACTTAATGTAAATAGAGACATCGCTGTTAAGCAAAAATAACAAAACACATCTGATGTCGAAAACGTAAACAAGCGTTGATATAATCACTTAGTTCACGAATATAGGTATCGTTTACAGTTATAAAATACCGGAGCACTAATACAGTGAAAAAAGCTACCATAATCCATTATTAATCAAATAATTCAGGAACAGAAAAAATAAATTGAGGAAAGACAAATTAATGTGGTTTTTTGAGGGTACTTCGTCAGACCCTCTCGGGTGACACAGAGGAAGTAACAGCGTATCTAGGAGAAAGGGACGAGGGAACCAAATAAACACAGTATATATATATATATATTTATATATATATATATATATATATATATATTTATATATATATATATATATATATATATATATATATATATATATTACCCTAAAGCAGTGAAAATCGCCCTCTAAATCATTCAACACAGTCATAGAGATCACGTAGGAATAAAATGGGTCGCTTTCAGGACCATCTATTAAGCAAAACTAATACTGGTAATAAAACACACATATGAAAACAATCTCACAGACGTAAAACAAAACGTATTTACACTGCACAAACTACAATTAGCAGCCAAACAGATCGCTCACCTAGACGCAGGACTATCAGACTTTTGTAATCACACACACACACACACACACACACACACACACACACACACACACACACACACACACACACACACACACACGCACCAAACAACGAAACAAGGCACTTAGCTGTGCGTATTCCAAAAGCGGACCACGAGATTTAACCAGCAAGGAAGTCGGGTAGACAATGAGGCAAAGAAGTGTGGACTGCAGCTTGCAATACATATCTGAGACATCCTTGACATTTCATTCATTTGATCTATATAACTTAAACGACACCGATCACAAAAGCTAAACAGAAAAGTAGACACAGAATTGAGAGGTGAATAAATGTAAACTACACAGATGGCAAGTGTGACACAGAACCGGAGGCACAAAGAGAGAGATGAATGAAATGGCAAAAAGGAATTCAGTGCGCAGATATTTTAACGAATCTAAAGAATAGATGGCAAATATGACACAGAAACGAAGCCACAAAAGTCTGAGACGAATGTTGACAACACATAAGAGAGTCCAGCAAGCAAAAATTATTACGAAGCAAATAAAGACTCAAAAGCACAACGAATAACTGAGAGACGAACGTCTTTATAATCGCCAAAAAGTAATAGTAATAATAATAATTTGAGGGTAAAAAGAAAAGTTAATACTTATCGAATGTACCAGCGTCATCAAAGAAGATACGCCAACCACAGGACTTAATCTTATCACAACTGCAGGGGTATCTTAGTTGTTACCTGATCGACTAATAAGGTGGTAGTTCAAGGGAAAGGAAAAGCATGAGGACAATGGCAGGTCAGGGTGAACTAATGCAAGTTCAAATTGTGAAGAACGGAAGCACTGCGCTCTTTAGTTGCCTTCTGGTCAAGAATGAATATAAGAAAGACTAAAGAATAAAAGGATCCAACTGGCTAGCATTTCTTGAAGCGGAAGAACCGGTGTAAAAGCACAAGGAATAATTGGCCGAGACGAACATCCATGGAAGCGAGAGAAGAATACATGGGGGAAAGAAGAACTGAAGGCCCCAGCAAGCAAACATTTCTGGAAGCCAAGAACAGACATAAAGGCACAGAGAATATTTAGCCAAGAAACGAAGAACTGTGAAAGAAAAATAAAAGCCGAAACGAAAGAGAATGCAACAGGTAAAGGAGTGTGAAGGTGAAAGAAGAAATACACAAAATAAGAAAAAAATAAATATACTAACGCTGATAACAGAGAAGAAAATATAAATGTAGGAAATTCAAAAATAAGGAAGAAAAGAATGAGGATATAGCAAAAATACATCACTGGAGGCAAAATAATATTAGATGTCAAAACAATATAGAATGACTTTTAAATATAAAAGGTCAACAAAAGAAAGCTGACCTAAGTTAAAGGGCATTGGCGATAACAAATTAATAATAATAATGATAATCATCATCATCATCATCATCATCATAATGAAGGCACAAAAAACGAACGTTTGATGAAGCGAAGGAGAAACAAGGATGACCAAAGGAGATTAGATATGGAAAAGCACCAAAGAGAGAAGAATAAACGTCAGCATCTGAAACAAGCCACTTGCAGACGAGCGTGGATGGACTCAGATTAAGATATCTGTAACCAGTCCAAAATGAAGGCAGGACATCGACGAGAGAGAGAGAGAGAGAGAGAGAGAGAGAGAGAGAGAGAGAGAGAGAGAGAGAGAGAGAATATGCGTAAAATCCTGGAAGAATGAGGGGTTAACTGACGAATATTGGAGGCAGCAAAAACATATCGATGTAAAACGCCCCTCACAAATTAACGGTATGACAGAGAAGTGAAAGGAAAGTGAATGTGAAAAGTAGAAAACAAAACAATCAACGTCAAAGTCTAAAAATAATCGATGATTCATGAAAGCAAAAGAACATTGAACATACCAGAAGACCGGATTTTAAACGAAAAAAAAAATGATGGCAGCAAACCAACATTTATAGAAGCGAAAGAATATTAGAAGTTCAATAAAAGAACAAAAATAAAAGCCCAGCAGAATTCGAGCTCAACAAGCGAACGTGGGTGGAAGGGAAAGGAAAAGTAACTGCAAAAATTAAAAAGGATCTAAGGATAAAGATAATGCTTCTAAATTAATAAATAGAAATGAATAGAAAAATGAAAAAATATAAATGTAGAAATCTAAAGCAACACAGGCAAAGAGGCACAAGGAATCAAACCTCCCCGTGACACGAATGGACAACATATATATCTAAAAAGAGGATCGGAAGCCGCAGGTATAAATCCGTCAGATACCTTGGCTCCACAAAGGCGCACCAGCGCTCGTCATTCATCCTTAAGTCTATTGAACCTTCCAGTCACAATAAACAAAGCCAAAATTCCCTCCATCGTTCCTACACACGCCACCCACCCAACGTAACGAGATCAAGAGAAGCGTTGGAAAAGCTGGAGAAAGAAGTTTTGAGGAAATGCCCACTAGGCGTAACTATGACACATACTTACACAATTATGGGGTACTAGAAAGAAACCGAACATTGGAGAAGCTGGAGATCATAGGATTAATTTAAATGATATGACTTCTGGGTAGGATCTCCTATGCCTCAACCTGTTCGTTACCTAGAACTGAAAATAGGGACATGGATGTAAATCGATGGCTGGATGTCGTGTTCTTGGGGAAAATTTGGGTGCTTTCCTTCTTAGTTACACTTGTATATTAATTTTATTATTCCCTTCCCACAAAATAATCCACGCATGTTGGGTTAAGCCAGGACACTTGTTCCTTCAACTAACTCTGACTTCCTCACTAAATAATCATATTTCTCCTCTCCCCCGCCTTCCTTCTGAATTGATGGTATATCTCCAGCATTTTGTTTTCCTTATCAGTCACACACATTTGTCGCTTGCACTTGGAATGTCGGTGTTGGTGGTGCATTTGTTAGCACATCTCATGGGCGGAGCTAGGGGTGTTGCCCATGCTGCCCGGGCAACACCCCTGCTGTATTACACTGAAGCTTAGTATACAGTACTTTACATATATACTCTGCATCTTAAACTGGCTATCATGTTCATATCACCCATACATTGGCATGAAAACTATCCTTACTTGACGTACGTTATTTACTTGGCTGAGAGAAAGGGGATACCAAACCCACTTGTGATATGTGCAACACCTCAGGAATATTCCTGGTTCCGCTCCTAAAAATGTCTGGGAGCTGAGGGACTCCTAATCCTATAATTCTGCCTGTAAGAATATAAGAACGAAATTTACTGTATGAACCTCAAGTCCACGTTCGCTCCAGTGGTGCAGCTAGGGGTCTGGAAGGAACCCCAACTCCTGAAGGCTGTGCTTCTGAAGAAGATTGGGACTCGACAAATACGTCTGCCATGATGATCCTAGTTTAGCCGACAGGCATAAATCTACTGTAAGTCTTAAACTAGGCCAACCACGAGAATTCTGGGTGGGATTTTCTACTTTCAGTTTGATAATCTGAAAATTTTAGATATGTGAATTTTGCCGGTCAGTCAAACAGAACAGAATAACGCGTACTGACTTTGGCATTTTAAAGGTCAAAGAGTCAAAATATATAGACACCTCAAATCCTCGCTACAGACACAAAATAGGGACCTGCAGCCTGGTGGCAGTTGCTGTAATACTAGCCTCATCTTGACTTGAACCTGGTGAACTGCAGGCTAAAATTTTCCTTCTTTCATAGTGCACCACTTTCCCTTGGGGAATAGGGAAGGAGCTACGCGACATTTGTATAACCAAGCAGCGCCATCGTCCGGTCATCTCGGTACCACGACATGAAGGCGTCCCTCTCCAGCGCAGCAACATAAATGTTTACGTGTCTTTCCAAGCTGGCTAAAAATAAGGCATTCAGCCCATGACATTCCGCAGGTTATATACGGAAGATGTAAACAGGGCATCAAACCTCGCTACACACCGAAATCCCGTCAAATTTCCAGTGTGCGGCTCAAGTGCGCAACCACCTGACGCCGTGGAGGAAAACCTTGACCCCTGACAATATTCGCGAGTGCGAGTGTGGAAAAAGTGTGAGGTGAGAGAGATAGGACGTGAGACGAAGGGTGGCTGGCTAGAGAAAAAGGAAACAGACACACACACACACACACACTGTCACGGGGTTTTTATAATATCAGGGTAATTTTGAAATATATGGTTAAATGTTATTTAAATTGATAATAATATTCAATAATACTGAAGAGCAGGGACAATGATTGTCTTGCTAAATCGTGCAACGATTCTCTAAGAACGAGAATTCAAAAACTTTCTCAACAGTACACAGCAGAGACTAATTACTCACAAATGCTGAATTAGTACTGTTAGCCTCTGGAGAAAGTTACTTCACCCCTGACAATAAATAACTAATACTAACATCAGGTTCTTGCCGATGCTTAACTCCTATGGCACAACGGATTTTAAGTTATTACAACAAGACTGGTTTAAGTACCAGTTATGAAAGCAAACGTTTATGCAAGCTAGGAGCTGTATGGAAAATAAGCTTAATTATGGAGAAATGAAACAAGATTTTACTTTACATTGAGCTCAAGAAAAAGAACTGTTAAATTTATTAATTACAAAAAATAAATTTAACGTTACAATTCAAATCAAATTAAATGAGACCCACTCACTCACGCAATAGCTAAATACTTACACCTAGGAAAAAACACCTTAACTAAACTCTTGACTACAAAATACAAAAAGGAAATACTAGTCAATGAATGCGGTGTATCACCCAAAGCTGGAGAACTAAAGGTGGGAGCTTGGAGAAACTGTAAGCGGAGTTTGGGTACTAGCTGACCTCTCGCACTGCTGCACAGGTCCTGTCTCCGTCACAGCAAACCCTAGACTGAGTAAGTCGTGGGAACAAAAGCGGAGCACTAGGCCGCATTTTTAACGGTCAAGTGCAAGCAGGGGCGAACAATAAAGAAAACAATAGTATCGCTCAGTACAGCACTTAGTGACGTGCATTAAATCGGTCACCTTTGAAAACAGTGACGAATGTTTTGAAAAGTGTACCCCGAAATGGAGGGAGAAACGGTTAGCTGAGCGATACGCAGTGAGTTTTCCACTAATAGTTCGAGGCTTCTCGCAAAAAGGAAATGTCGTGGATTGATTCGTGACATTACGCCCTTACAAAGTTAAATTTTTTCCTTATGGGAAAAAATTTGTGGATATATATATATATGTACACATCCTAAGTCATTCGCACAAGATTCACACTGTGGTGTGTGTGCTATCCTGCTACAGGAGAAAGTCGCAGTCGCCAGTGAGTGAAAAAACCTCGTATTTACGTTAATAGAAGCAAGCTTGAGGGAAAAACTCCGTGACGACGGTGAAAATCCTGTACTCAGGTCAAACTGAGCGAAAATTCGCTACATTTACACTGACAACTAATTGTTGTATAGCGTGGTGTATGTAATACATGGTGTAGGTGTGACAGTTGTAGTGTAACTGTACCTACGTGTAAAATGACACAGCAAATAATAATATGGCGACGACGAAGGCAGAGAAGAGGCGGCAGCGTGCGGCAGACGATCAGCTGGCCCGCACAGCAAAACTGCTACCCCCATTGCTGAACCTGCAAAACCAATTGAGGTGGAGCATCAAAAGTGTCAATGAGACAAAATTTTATCATGTTACAATTACTCTCTCTGCCTAGCAGTCAGTGCTACGACGTACATTCGAGGTCACCATTAATTTTAGCACACGATTATGGTTGGCAAGTTGAGAATCCTTGTGCAAACTCGAGTCTTCCATAGCCTCGAACTGCACACGGGTCCTCAACCTGTGCCTTAACCTACAGTTCTTATATTAATATCGGGGAGCTGAGAATCCTTGTGCAAACTTGGGTCTTCCATAGCCTCAAGTCGCCTCTGCGGAATTCTCACTTCCCCCTTAACCTACAGTACTTATATTAGTATCGGGGAGCTGAGAATCCTTGTGCAAACTTGGGTCTTCCATAGCCTCAAGTCACCTCTGCGGAGTTCTCTCTCGAACTTCCCCCTTAACCTACACTACTTATATTAGTATCGGGGAGCTGAGAATCCTTGTGCAAACTTGGGTCTTCCATAGCCTCAAGTCGCCTCTCAACTTCCCCCTTAACTTACGGTACATAATATGTGTGTACAGGCCCTGGACATAATGTGTCCTGTGGGGCCAATGGGCGAGACGTCAGGTCTGCACCCACTTCACCACTACCCTGTCTCTCAACTGTCTCAGAGATTACGGGTGTGGTTACAAATGGCACAGGAAGGGCATGTCCCTGATTAGTGGTGATACTTTGGCACACACTGCAAGAACGGACAAAACTATCTATGTCCCGTCCCATCCCTGGCCAGAAAAAGTCAGCTCGGATACGGCCCTGGGTCTTCCTTTTGCCCATGTGACCTCCTGAGACTGAACAATGACCCCATTGTAACACTGCTTGGCGGTACTTGGTGGGAACAACAAACTGCAGTCGAACCTCGCCCTCGGGTGTTCGTGACTCACGGTAGAGCCGTCCTTGTTTACGAAGGAACTTGGCTCGACCTCCCCGTGAATACTTAATCACTCAACCCTTTTGTTTGTTCCGCACGGCAGCAAGTGTCGGGTCAGAATGTTGTTCTTGCACAACAAGTTGACAACACATCAGATCTTGCGGCGATTCAATGATCACTGGGGTGACACAGTCTGGAGCCTCAGTCATGGCTCGTGTTACCACAGCAGCCGAAATCTGAGTAGCGTCATCATTGGAGTAACTATCCTTGACTCCTTGAATATTGCCTACTATAAAGTCAAATAGAGGCTCTGGCATGACAACTGCAAGTGTCGTACCAGTATAAAATGGAGATGCCACCTGGATACATGCCTCAGGGAACAATCTCACTGATCCATCAATAAGGCTTGCATGGATCTGTCGACCTGTATACTGCTCAGGCCGAACTAGACTCTGCTTAACAGAGCAACCTGAGGAACCATTGTCTCTCAGGACCTTCACAGGAATGCCTCCCACAAACCCTGGCTGAACAAGGAAGGTACTGTCACCTGTGGGAGGGCCAGTGGAGGAAGCAGCTAGCCACTCATGAGGCTGCTGAATTGATGTGGCGAACATTGTGCCTTGTGGATTATATTGGGAAGATGGAACATTGGCCATCTGTGGAGGGGGGTTCACTGTCACTGTGGGACTAGTGAACTGTGGGGAAGTACCCACACTGGTAGGGACGTGACCACCGTGCTGCTGCTGAGGAATGAAGGCTGCATTCGCTTCCTGCCTCTTTTGAGCTGGTGGTGAAAAACTTTGTCCCAACGGTCGGTTGCGTGGCTGATACTGCTGCTGATTAGGGTACTTGTTGTACCTCTTCCACTCAGGTTTCTGAGTGTTTTGCCCCTGGTCCTTCCACTGCTGTTTTGGACCTTGGCCATTACTCTGAGAATGGCCTTGGTGCTGGGATTCAGTCTGAGACGGCTTCCCAGACTTGGCAGTATCTTTTCTGCTCCAGGTGTTTTGCTTACGAGCTTGATACCCGTATGCAGTAAAGAATGCGTCAGCCTTTTCTGCCATTTGGCTGGCATCTTTCATCTGGCAGATCTTAAGCTGTGGTATGAGCTCAGCAGGCCACGACCTCTCTAGCTGTGTACGCAGCATAAGGTCAATTATCCCCTCACGCGTGGAAGGAGTTTCATCTTTCTCCATCCACTCATTTAAGTAAGCTGTGAGACGATCAAGGAACTGAACAGCTGTCTCCTTGTCTTGGAGACGAGCTCGCATGAACTGAACTTTGGCGTCGTCTACTGTGAGACCATACGCCTTAATGAGTGCAGCTTTCATCATCTCATATGTGAGATTGTCTCCACGAATTCTGTGGAGAATATCGAGGGCAGGGCCCTCAAATAGGCTAAGAAACTGAAGCCGCTTAGCTGCCTCATCCAGTTGATATAAGTCTGCCATGTCCTCAAAACGAGCTATGTACGGCTCGATTCGCTCGCTTTCTTTGTATGAAGGAAGCTTGATGCGTGGGGTCGCCAGGACATGTGCAGGGAGAACGCTCGTGGAGCTTGGACCAACTGCACCAGACGTGTCTGAAGCCAAGGAATCTCGCTTGAGCTTCTTCACTTCAAGTTCATGTTCTCGTTCTTTGTCTCGTTGTTCACGCTCGTATTCGCGCTGTTCTCGCTCTTTTTCTAACTCGAGCTGGCGTTGTTTCTGCTCGTATTCACGCTGTTCTCGCTCTTTTTCTAACTCGAGCTCACGTTGTTTCTGCTCGTATTCGCGCTGTTCTCGCTCATACTCGCGCTCTTTCTCACGCTGCTCTTGTTCATATGCACGCTCTCTTTCACGTTGTTCGCGCTGTTCTCGCTCGTATTCGCGCTGAATCTTATGCTCTTCACGGGCATCATTCTCGCGCTGCTGCTCCTGATTATGCCGTGAGAGTATATACTCTTTAATTTCGGTTGGGTCCGAAAGACCCATATCTTTGGCTTCCTGTAAAAATATGGTGGTAGCCATAGCGCTAATTTATTAAGCAAACCGAAATTGAGTACTGACTGCTTAGCGACGAATACTAATAAACACAAGTAAAGAATACAGACACAAGCTAGTGGTGACCAGTCTTATCTAGTTAACTGGCAAAGATAAATCAAAAATGTAAATGACTAAGAACTCTCAATAATTAACACAATGGGTACGGCGGCTACCCAGGAGCGAATAAAATCGTGTGGCGTTACCAAGAATAAACTAGAGTTAAGTACTCTATTGATTAATAAAGCAAAAATTCACTTGCTAAATCAACGGTAACCACCAGTAAACTTGTGCCTATAAACTTTAATAATAAATACCTAAATATGAATGAGAGAGCACTATCTCGTGAATAGCTTTAGAGCTAGGAGTTAATATCCTGGAATGAGGTCGCCAATTGTCACGGGGTTTTTATAATATCAGGGTAATTTTGAAATATATGGTTAAATGTTATTTAAATTGATAATAATATTCAATAATACTGAAGAGCAGGGACAATGATTGTCTTGCTAAATCGTGCAACGATTCTCTAAGAACGAGAATTCAAAAACTTTCTCAACAGTACACAGCAGAGACTAATTACTCACAAATGCTGAATTAGTACTGTTAGCCTCTGGAGAAAGTTACTTCACCCCTGACAATAAATAACTAATACTAACATCAGGTTCTTGCCGATGCTTAACTCCTATGGCACAACGGATTTTAAGTTATTACAACAAGACTGGTTTAAGTACCAGTTATGAAAGCAAACGTTTATGCAAGCTAGGAGCTGTATGGAAAATAAGCTTAATTATGGAGAAATGAAACAAGATTTTACTTTACATTGAGCTCAAGAAAAAGAACTGTTAAATTTATTAATTACAAAAAATAAATTTAACGTTACAATTCAAATCAAATTAAATGAGACCCACTCACTCACACAATAGCTAAATACTTACGCCTAGGAAAAAACACCTTAACTAAACTCTTGACTACAAAATACAAAAAGGAAATACTAGTCAATGAATGCGGTGTATCACCCAAAGCTGGAGAACTAAAGGTGGGAGCTTGGAGAAACTGTAAGCGGAGTTTGGGTACTAGCTGACCTCTCGCACTGCTGCACAGGTCCTGTCTCCGTCACAGCAAACCCTAGACTGAGTAAGTCGTGGGAACAAAAGCGGAGCACTAGGCCGCATTTTTAACGGTCAAGTGCAAGCAGGGGCGAACAATAAAGAAAACAATAGTATCGCTCAGTACAGCACTTAGTGACGTGCATTAAATCGGTCACCTTTGAAAACAGTGACGAATGTTTTGAAAAGTGTACCCCGAAATGGAGGGAGAAACGGTTAGCTGAGCGATACGCAGTGAGTTTTCCACTAATAGTTCGTGGCTTCTCACAAAAGGGAAATGTCGCGGATTGATTCGTGACACACAGACATACACACACACACACACACACACACACACACACACACACACACACACACACACACACACACACACACAGAGAGAGAGAGAGAGAGAGAGAGAGAGAGAGAAGGACGCAAAATATAATCAGACAGATAAAAGAATAAAAAGGAAACTGTGGTGGCCAGGGAAATATGGTCAAAGGAATAGAGATAAGAGACCTTGAGGATCACACACACACACACACACACTGAGCGGTAGCTCAGTTGGTAGAGTGTTGGCCTACAGTCCTAACGGACCCGGGTTCAAATCCCGCTGAGGGCAGAGAACAGTTTAAGGATTTGAATTCTGTAAAATCAGACTTTACTCAATTACCAGAAGACCCGCCGACATGTCGTAAAAATACCCCCGCTAATACCAATACACCAGTCCTGTATGAGACAGCCCTAGTATGTATTCAGTATGGACGGTGGGTGTTAGCGCCGAAGTGGTGGCATGTAGAGGTGTACGGTACGTAGGAAGACTACTGGGCCTTGAAAGCAGGCTGTGAAGCCTATGCCCAGAGTCGGTCACATAAAAACACACACACACACACACACACACATACACTCACCGAGTGGAGCGGTGGGGGCAAGGAGAGTCCTGTGGCTTGGCTGTGGGTAGGAAAGAAGGAGCAGGAATACAGATGAAGCCTAGAGAAAGTGAGCTGCCAGGGAAGAGGAGAAGGGAGAGGAGGAAGAAAAAGAAAAAAAAAAAGAGGAGGAGAAGGAAAAAGAAGACAGGAAGGAAAGACAGAAGGAAAAAGAGGAAATGATGGAAAAAAAGAACAGGTGAAGGAAATAGAGAAGCACAAGGAAAAGGAATAAGAAGAGAGGGAGGGGAAGGAAAATGAGACAGGGAAGAAGATGAGTAGGAAGGAAAGGAACAAGAGGATAAGGAGGAAGGGAAGATGGTGGCAAAAGAGGAGGAGGGGGAGGGGAAGATGGTGGCAAAGGAGAAGAAGGAGGAGGAAGAGGAGAGGCAGGGATCGATAAAATGAAAGAAGCTGGGGAGAAAAAGAAATGTATCGGGGAAAGAGGAGAAGAAAGAGAATAGTGGAAGAGGGAAAAGGAGAGAGAGAGAGAGAGAGAGAGAGAGTTACAAAAGTGAGGGTAAGAGGAGGAGCATGGAAGAGAGCGTAAAGGAGGAGGAAGGGTGGTGAGGGTCAGGGACGATGCATGAAAAGAAAGGTCACTAAGAGAGAGAGAGAGAGAGAGAGAGAGAGAGAGAGACGTGAGGAGAGGGGGGATGGAAGAGGGCTTGATGAAAGTTTACGAGCTGTGAGGATGAAGCGTGAGAGGTGACAAAAAGTATGGGAGGTGGGTCTGCAACACAAGGACAGTTGTAATATAAGGGCTTAAATGAGAACTTTGCTTTAAAAAGGTATTTGTGACAAAGGACACATGCAATAACGGGCCATTGCTGCTTAAATAGTCAACAGCAGAGAGCTCAAAACAAAATTACTGTTTTGAATCGTGAAGACTTTTTTAATCAGTCAAGTTAGATTCACGGTGAAGCCATGACATGTGCCGTTAATTTTCCCCAAAGGCGGCAAGACTACAGTACATAGAAACTTAGAGCAAATTTATCTCTGAAGTAGATCTGACCTCCATGACCAGCTGCTTCACGCTTTGCTCCATACCTACCGTGGACTAAGGCTATGTGTTGGTAGGACTTGGCTGGTGGTTTAGAGAAAGGGTTGAACCGGAACCTCTCAGGGCCTGGCCAAGAGACTGTTGCTACTGGAACACTTATAACCTCATCCCTAACAATGAAACTGTCTATTATCAGTTCACTTTAACTATGTGTCAGATTTTCGTAGTTCCATCTTGAATGATGAGCAGTAGCAATAGATTAACAATTGAATATGATGATAGTCACGAAGAAATGTTAGGGGAAAGTATGTTGAGTCCTAGCATTATCGTATTCTGCGTTTTAGTTTCGGGAAATATGCTTCAAAAGACGAAGATGTGTGTCAAATAAAAAAAATGACCTACAGTATGGTTGCACCTCACTCCACTGATCTCTGGGATGAATAAGCTTCTCTTCCAGGGCAAGACAATGTTCTTTCGTTGAAATGGCCTGGGGCTGAGATAAAAGAACCGGGGCAGGTGTAGGATGTTTCGTGGAAGGGCAAATGGGGTTAAAATCATGCAGTGTTTCGATTCACAGGCACGTCTTTAGGATTCCACACTCTCCCATCTTTTAGCTCGGAAGTGGGGCGGCAAGGGAAGAAGAGGAAGAGGAGAAGAAAAAGGCGAATGAGGAATGATGAGGCGTAACGAAAAGGGGAAACGGGAGGAGTAGCAAGAATGGTGATTTATGGTATAAGGACGGGGAATAGAAAAACTGGGGAAACAAGGAGAGAGAGAGAGAGAGAGAGAGAGAGAGAGAGAGAGAGAGAGAGAGAGAGAGAGAGAGAGAGAGAGAGAGAGAGGAGGGGGGAGACGTACTTAATCCTTTCACCAAGAAGTACTCTCTGTTCTTGGTGGCACAGGTCAATAATATTCAACATTGGAAAAGCTTCTCATTACGAAAGGTCATATCTAACCCTCTAGTTACAGCTGCCTCCCTGAAGTGGAATAAACTTGACTGAAGATAGGAAAAAATAAAAAAAAAATAAAAAAAAAAGAAAACAGAACAGACATCATAATCTGAAATTAATCAAGAAACCGAAATATACTGATAATGGGAGAGGAGAGGCGTAGCAAGAGTATGAGAATCGTGAAAAGAGGAAGGTGAAGACAGTAGAGAGGAAACAAGGTGATAAGGAGGAAGAGAAATGGTGTAAAGTAAAGAAAATGATAACAAGAGACAAGAGATTGAGAAAACTGGACAAATATATTAAAAAATTATGAAGATGGGAAGAAGAGGATGATGGTGAAGAGGAATAAGCAAAAGGTAATTAAAGGAGGGAAGAAACAATGATGAAGAAAGAGTAAAGACACACATAAACTAGAACTGAAGTGTAAAAATAAGGGTGAAGATGAGAAGTAAGATGAGATGTGATGAATGGAGAGGATTATTATTTAAGTGACAGATTGGCGATATGATTTATAAAACGAGAACACTGGTATAATGAAATCAGACAAAAGTTTAAGGAGAATGATACAGAGGAAAAAGATGGAAATGACAGAGGAAGGATTAATAAGTAGCTAAGAGATTTATAAAATGGAGAAAGAGAGAGAGAGAGAGAGAGAGAGAGAGAGAGAGAGAGAGAGAGAGAGAGAGAAATAAGGAAAATGAAAAGGGAGAAGATGATAGGGGAGGCGAGTGAAAGAATCATAAATTATGCGTGAGAAGAAGGAATGCGAAGGAAGAGGAGAAGAATATAATAAGAGCCAGATGATGGAGGAATATGAGAGATGGAGGGAAAAATTTTTGCCCGGTAAGGAGTAAGAATGAAAAGGGAGAGAGAGTGAGGATAGAACAATGGATGGAGGGAGAGAAAGTATTATTTGGGAAAAGGTGATTAATGTGGGGACGAAGAATGAGACTGGAGAGACACGGGAATAACTAAGAGGAGTAGCGGCCGTATTATAAAAAAAACATAGTGCGCGAATGTGTAAGAAAGTACCTAATTTTTGGCAGTCATGAGTCTCTTGTCACTGTTAGATTTGATAGCTGACACACTAAAGGGTCTAGTCAATAATAATACAGGAAAACAAGATGTGACATAGATACGGTAAGAAAAGGAAAACGGTTAATGGACACAACACACGTAAAAATATAAAAGTAGACGAGAAAAGAGAAGCAGGTATAAAGTATACTCCATCCATCTGTCTGTTATACTCGTAGTCAGGTGCCTTAATTCCCTAAGGGTTGATCACAAACAAATTGCTCCATGTCACCTTGTCCCCTGCCATTTCACTGTCCTCCCCACAGCTCATACCCTCCTCTCATATACCTCTCCACTCCATCCCTCTATCTCATCCTCGGTCCCCCTTCCCATTCCACTTTACTCACATACACTCTCCTCGTTAGTCTCACATTTTCCATCCTCTTTAGATGGCCAAACCACCTCCCTGTATTTCTCCTAACGCTTTCTATCACATCCACATCCACACCACAACGCTCCTTCACTACCTCATTTGTCAGTCAGTCTCTCCTCTAAAATAACTCATTTCCACTACTGTCACTCCTGACTTGTATCCTTTCACTACTTTGTTTGTTAGTCTGTCTCTCCTCTCAAATAACTCATACGTCAAATGTTAGTCTGTCTCTCCTCTCAAATAACTCATTTCCACCACTTTCACTCTTGACTTGTATCCTGCTAACGACGTTCAAGTTTCCATTCCATATGTCAGAGTTGATATCACCAGTAAATTGCGCTTTGCAGGCGCATGGGGAGCTAGCGAGCGTTTGTACATAAGCCCATCATCATAATTTCATCTTGGTGTAAACTTACAACATTTCTGTTGATGTAGTTGAACAATAACGGAAGAATAATCTAGGTAAAATATTTACTTTCTCACGTTTTCTCTCTCTCACGTTTTCTCTCTGTATGTGCATATAGCGCGGTGCCGAAGCATTTATTACACGTGCAGTGTTCAATTCTCTGCTCCCGGGTTGCTGTGTCAACGAACTGCGTCGGTAAACGCTTGGCTCTTGTTTGAATGATAAGACCCAGAAATTGGGCCATTACCCTCGCTGATTTCACCACCTAAACATATAACGTTCATGTAAAATTATGAGCGTAATAGCCGATAAAGAACTCATGCATGAAAACATAGTGTCACAACAGGAAATCTTTTTAAATTCGATATCGTAGTGGTGTATGTCAACTAAAGCCTCGTTACATTCCCTTGGAAAGCTGGGATTCCAAGGGGTTACTTTAGTCTCATGAGTAAATATATAGCTACAAACACAATTTACTGAATGTATCTACTACTTACTGAAAGAATCTCATCTGTATCTCACACAATAGAAAAGTTATTAACCTCTGAAAACCATCCCGGTCGGGTCGGGCCTGGTCGTGACTTGCCCCTCATTTCTCAGCTGAACGTAGAGTAAACATCCCATCACTCGCTGCGCTAGCTCGCTCTTAACAATACCATCATGTACTGACTTTTTTGCTACCATGCTCACTTCCCTATTTCTTATCACTGCTTTCAAAGAGCGAGCAACCTTTCTTCCCTGTTGAACCCTTTAAAGCACTTCATCCTCTAAACTTCTATCCCTACTCATCACACCACCGAAGCACATAAATGCACTCACATTTTCCATTTCCTCACCATCCAGCCTCTTTGTGCATTTGGTGACTTCATTTCCCTCGAAGACCACACCTTTGCTCTTCCCTACATTCACCTTTAGATTCTGTTTCTTGCACACTCACCCAGACCCATTCATCAAGCCTTGCAGTTCCCCTTTGTCTTCATTTAACAGTACAGTATCATCTGCAAATAACAGAACAGGAAGTTTCCAAACTCTGCCCTCTCTCATGAGGGCCGCTTCACCCAGGGATGGATCCAGGGAGGGAGATGGGGGGGGGGATGCATCCCCCCCACCGGCCGTGCATCATTGAATAAAGAGGCAATTTCAACATTGAAATATCAGTATGTCGCGTCAAGTCTTTGGTTGAATCAGCGAATCAGACCCCTCACCGAAAATTCCTGGATCCACCCCTGGCTCCAACATCCGCTGCCCTACCTTGTATCTCTTTTAAAACTCCACCCATATACAAATTGAACAACCATGGAGATATGACACATGCCTGTTTCAGTCCAACATTCAGATAGAAAAATTCCTCCACACGCACTGCTGTCCCAGCGCTCTCATACATGCCCTTCATGACAATCAACAGCCTCCCATTTACTCCAAAAAATCAGGAAAAGGTTAATTTGAATATGGAGACAGGGAAAAAAGTGGAAGCAAATGAGAGGCATGCAGAAAAAGAGGCAAGTGGCAAACACGAATATGTCGAAAACAAGAGAAAAGAAACGAGAAGCAAATAAGAAACATATACACGAAAAGAAGCAAACATTAATGTGCAGAAGTGAAGAATGGAGATACAAAGAAGAGGCAGCTTATACGCGAAAACGTGAAGGTGGTAAACATAGATGTGCATACT
This sequence comes from Coenobita brevimanus, assembly GCF_032717465.1. Taxonomy (NCBI): domain Eukaryota; kingdom Metazoa; phylum Arthropoda; class Malacostraca; order Decapoda; family Coenobitidae; genus Coenobita; species Coenobita brevimanus. The sequence goes on along the minus strand of NC_137030.1, from coordinate 15,458,216 downwards.
TAAGAAGAGAAAGTAGAGGAAATTGAGATGCATGATACACACGAAGATAATTATGGAGGAGGAAAACACGAATATACAAAACCATGAGACGAAGTGTGGCAAACAAGAGAAGCATTACATTCGAAATGAAGAATGTGGTAAACATGTATATGCATAAACAGAAGAAGAGATGAAAGAAAAATCCCCATGACAACAAGTTATGAGTCAGTGTATTACCTCTCCAATCCTTTGGTCAGTTTTTTTTTTTTTTTTTCACATTGACCTTCACGCACGTTACAGTCCCACCACAAAAATAGTCTGGTTTTTGTTGATCATTTTATCTTGTGCCTTTGACATGAGGACCTAATTGTTGTCCGACATCATCCCTTGTACGATGACGATTTTTTTTTTTAATTGGGCCTTCATCAAACTTTTTCTTTTTCTTTTTAATTTAACATGAGAATGATATCTAAAATTGAAGGGAGTAATGACGACTACATACAAACCCAACATCGGAGACTCTCATAAGATAGATAAAATTTTCAGAATGATGTTTCCTTTTCATAGGTATATCCTTATCTTCGAATGCTAAAAACCACCGTCTCTCTTGTGATAATCAGGGCTGTCACACTGAGATATGATTTCATAGTATTTATGGAGTGTTATTGTGGCGAATCAGCGGGACAGTGTGGAAGAGTAGTGAACATACAAGTTTATGTAAGTACATCCAGTTGTCCTATCTCGTAAGGTAAAGAATTTCGGTTCACTTAAGCAATTCAGCGACGCATAACTGTATGACCGTTTCTTATGCAGTTTTATCACAATTTTCTGTTTTACCATCCAAATCTACTTCACACGAATAAAGAACATGTTACATAGGTTACCTTACAAATAAGTCGCAGTTCTTTGCTAAATGCCTCTCCAATTTGATCACAGAGAGAACAACACTGTCGAATGCACAAACAGTATGACTTGCGTTTTATATGTGACAAAAGTGGATTGTATTTCTGGAAGCAAAAAATACATATACCCTAAAAAAATATAGCTATTTTGAAGGTGTCACAAAAAATAAATTTACATGTGTGTTTCTCTAGGACAGTAGTCCTCAACCTTTTAGGGGTTGGGACCTCCTAAACAGGTGATGTCCATTTCCCCACGCCCCCCTCCCTCCGTTTCCTATATGACTCCTTTCAAACTTCTTCAGTTATCATATATATATATATATATATATATATATATATATATATATATATATATATATATATATATATATATATATATATATATATATATATATATACGTACACTCTACCACAGAGGCTCAGTATATATATATATATATATATATATATATATATATATATATATATATATATATATATATATATTGAGCCTCTGTGGTAGAGTGTACGTTTTCGTACACGGGGGAGCCAGGGTTCGCTACCCTTTGGCATCATAATCTTTGGGATCTTCATCTTGCTCTCAGAAGGGCAACAACAAAAAAGAGAGGGAGCAGAGAGGCGGTCAGGGGTGGGAGAGAGGAAAGAAACCTAGGAGTATTTTACACTGGTACAAACACAAAACATGTTTCAAAGGTTGAAACAGTGACAAAATAATGATTCAGTATAAACCAAAGGTTCACCCTGACAAACACAGGCTTAATCAGGCCAATCATCACATTTCCTTTGGGTCCTCATGCCCCTATTGTAAGCTGCTCACGCTACCCTTGGGGGACGATCTCCTCCCCCCCCCTGCCAGGTTGAGAATCAATGCTCTAAGGATAAGGAAGAAATGTTGCAGGTCAGTGAGAGCAGTAATACGGAACAGGGACATGAGCATGAAAGTGAATTTATCACCGTATGACATCTGTGTTATTTCTACTCGAACTTGTGGAAATGAACCTTGCAAGTCAAAAGTGAGAGAAGTGAAAATGAGTTACTTGATAGGAGCATTTGGAGTTACATGAAGGGACAGACAGATGAGGAAGTGAGGGAGAGTTATAGGACTAAAGCAGATGCGGTGAAGCTGAGAGTAGTATCTTGATACGGTTTGGCCATGTGTAGAGGATGTAGAAAGAGATACTGACTGACAGAGGGTATGTGAGCTTAGTGTAAAGAGCGAGGGGAGACCGAGGGTGAGATGGAAGGATGAGGTGGAGAGGTATATGAGCGAAGGATGTATGAGAGAGACAGCAGCCTGATAGAGGAGGAGAGGTAATGATATGGAGGCGATTCGTTTGTGACCACCCCTTCCAGGATTACGGCGTCTGAGTATAAGGAGAAAATCATATATCTCTTGGGGGTTAGAGCATTTGGTCCATCCTGTAGCAGTCACATTCACAGGTCCCCACCCGATAACCTGCTGTCTCAAGCACCTGCTTCCAAACTGTAATGAATCTGATCATTTTGTTTATCCAGGAGGGTCTAGGTTTGGTTAGGTTAGCCAGCTATCGTTAGGTTACACTAGCTCCTTTTTGTTTGAGTAGTTTAGTTTGTTAGGATTAGGTTGGGTTAGTTCAGGTTGCGCTGGATAATTTAGAGATTTTGGCAGAGACAATAAGAACAATCATGCAGAAAACAGAAAACCTAGTTCTTGGTGCTGAAATAGTTTACTCCTTCAATTCAGTTCCGGAAAGGGACACACTTACGTGGCTGGACTTATATAATAATGTGACTCCTCTGCCAGGTTATGCGAATGTCCCTTAACTCCCTCCCTGCCTCTCGAAAGGTATATGGTGAACAGCAGGAGAAGGCCAACCCCATCCTGTAACTCAGTGAGGAGACGTCCATACAAACCTGAGGCCACAACAAAAGCAAAAACTCTTGCAGCTGGAAAAATATGCGTTCCGTACAAAGATTAAGGGGAAGTGGGGTTCGGGGAACTTAAAAGATAAGGAAGGAGGAGGAGAAGGGGATTTTACAGAGGTGTAGAGGGATGAGTGAGGGGCTATTAGAGAATGGAAGGGGAAGGGGGAGGGGATTTTACTGAGGATAAGGGAAAGGGGGAGAGTAATTTACAGAGATAGTAGAGGGGAAGGGAATTTTACAGAAGGTGGTAGAGGGTATTACAGAGAAAAGGAGAAGGATTAGAAAGAAATTTTAGAGGGTAGAAGGAAGTGGGGAGGGTATTTTTGAGGGGGAGGAAGGGGATGAATACAAAGTACAAAGGAGTACAAAGGAAAACAAACAGCAACAGACCTTATGGTCCTTTCAAGGCTGTTTATTACAATGTAGACTATGACTACGAGATCTAACTCTACATGCTGAAGGATAAGGACAGTAAAGCAAGAAGGCTTCCCCAACCTCCAAGCCCTGCAGTTGAAACTGGTAAGAAAAAGTGAGAAAAACCACCATACAGCATGGAAAAACTGACATGGAAGTTTCATAGGAAAGACTGAAATGGAAAAGTTACATTCTATAATACTTTGTCTATAAGCTACCAGTATGAATAACCTGGAAGAGAAAATAGTAAAGTAAAATGAATAATCGAATAAATAAATAATGCATAACACCATGTACGGGTATGTTGAGTTAATGGAGTGTGTGCGGACACAGCGTGGAAATTGCACAGAGCACAGTATGGATGTTCAGGGGTGGTGTGGCAGCCTTGCCTGGCGCTATTAAGGTAGGCAGCAGTCAATCAGGCCCCTGCTCCATTCATTCCACTGAATTTAGGAGCGTTCCCATGCGGGACAAGCACTCAAGTCACATCCTGAAGCAGTAACCCCTTGTACATTAAAAAAATCCCGATGGTGGTCACTTGACTAACAGGGACCCACAGTGATCCACAGCCCATCACAGGTCGAAAGTACAGTATACAGTAAGTAGTGACCATTAACTCAGGGCTATCTGTGCAGATCCTAGTCTGTGCATATACTATATTTACATTCAATAAATTGATCCAAGGTCTAAAAACAATAAAATAAAATAAAAAATCATACATACACAAGTGTTTTATTCAGGAGTAAACATATTAAGCTGGGGGTTAGATGACAAATACTTATCCAGGCGACCTTTAAAGGTCAGTACTGTATTAGAATTTACTACTTTAGAGGGCAATTTATTCCATATATTTACAACTCTATTGAAAAAGGAATGCTTAGCTTCATGTGACTGGAATCGTTTGCCAATTATTTTATGCCCATTACCTCTAGCATATTTCGAGTGATCAACTGTGAGGTATTTATCAACAGCCATGTTATCATGTCCTTTTACTATTTTGAATACTTGAATTAGATCTCCTTGTAACCTCCGTTTAGTTAAGGTAAATAGATTCAAGGCTTCTAAACGGTCCTCGTATGGTTTATTTTACAGTCTAGGTATCATCTTTGTCATCCTTCACTGCGCCTTTTCAAGCTTTCCATATCCTTTTTATAATGCGGTGACCAAAACTGAACACAATATTCCAAGTGCAGGCATACTAAGGAATTATACAAAGTGAGGACAGTATCATTGGATTTATATTCAAATGCTCTACCTATGAATCCAATCAATTTATTGGCTTTTTTCACAGCTTCTGTGCATTGTTTGCTTGGTTTCAAATCGTTTGTTATTATAACTCCTAAGTCTTTTTCATGGTTTCCCCTATCAAGTTGGACATTATTCATGCTATAACTAGCTCTTACATTTTTACTGCCAATGTTTAGCACTTTACATTTATTAATACTAAAATGCATTTGCCAAACTTGGGCCCAGTTAAACAATCGATCAAGATCTCTCTGAATTGCCTGCCTTTGCAGTGTTGTATCTGCTCTGTTACCTATTTTAGTATCGTCAGCAAATTTTGAAATTTTACAACATAAGCCTATCATCAATATCATTGACATATTAAGAAAAGAATAGGACCTAACACTGAACCCTGCGGCACTCCACTTGTAACGTTTATCCAGTCTGACTCTTTTCCGTTTATTACAACTCTTTGCTTTCGTCCAGCTAGCCAATATTCTACCCACCCGAGAACACTGCTGCTGAAACCATGTGCCTTTAGCTTCTGAAGAAGTCTTTTGTGTGGAACTTTGTCAAAAGCCTTTTGAAAATTGAGGTACACAACATCAACAGATTTAGTGTCGTCATACATGCTCAGTATATCATTGATAGAGTCCAGCAGAGTCGTGAGGCAAGAGCATTTATTACGAAAACTATGTTGAGAATCTTTGTTGAGATTGTTTGATTTTAAGTGTTTCACAAACTTATCTCTGATAATAGTTTCAAGCAATTTGCAAATCACTGATGGTAAACTAATTGGGCAGTAGTTTTCTGGCTGACCTCTGTTGCCTTTTTTTAATGTTGGGGTTACGTTAGCAAGTTTCCATTCATGTGGCACCTTACTGCTTTTAAGTGATAAGTTAAAAAGTTCAGATAAAGGCTTTGCAACTTCATTCTGTATTTCCTTCAAAACACGTGGAGATATTTTGTCCAGTCCCGGTATCTTATTCTCTTTTAATTTGCTAATTGCAAGTTGTATGTCGTGATCACTAACTGTAAGGTCAGTGACTAAGTTGTCCTCTTCTATAGGAATGGGGGAAACAGCAGGAATCGTATGTATATTATCTGTTGTAAATACTGACGCAAAGAATGTACTGAGAATTTTTGCCATCATAGTGTCATCATCAGTGTGCTCTCCGTTATCTGTGATTAAGGGACCGATTATATATAATTATCGGAGTTATTACCTTTTTGCTTCTTCTGTACCTGAAAAATTCCTTGGGATTTGATTTACTGATACTTGCAATATGTGCCTCAAGTTTTTTTTTTACTATATTTACTTATTTTTTTTGCATTCCGTCGAAGGCTGTCGTATTTATTTTTATTACTTTGACTCTTTGTGGTATAATTTTTTTATGCAAGATTTTTTGCTTCCAGACAATGTTTAATGTCGGAGTTCCACCATTTGGGTTTAGAATTTTTGGCAGGTCTTCTACTGCACATTGGAATTTATAACTTGACAGCACTGTTGAGGGTTTCTGTAAAATAATTCCATGAGTCATTGATATCTAAAGTTTCGGCAATAGGATGCCAGTTACCTGCACCAACAGCTGACTTTAATTTCTTTAAATTTGCCCTCTGAAAGTAAGGCACTTTCTCACAACTGGCCCTGACACTGTCTTCACTAATTTTAAAGTTAAATGTAACTGTGCGATGATCACTTGTACTAAATTCTTCTCCTACAATAACATTACTCACTACGTTTTCTGATGTGGCTAAGACAAGATCTAGGATAGATCCACGTGTCAGATAATTTACAAATTGATACAGAAAACTTTCCCGCAAGTTTGTGTGATGCCCGATCCCTTTTATTGGATGTTGTTGTTTGAGGCTGACTTACAACGAGCACCACAATTGTATCCCTAGGGTTCGTTCGACCCTTATCCTGATATTGTTGGACTACTCGTAACTGTGGAATCGGTTGGGATCCGAGATTATTCAAAATTAACTTAATTCTCTCTATCAAATATCTCACACAAGGAAAATTGGCCGTTCTGAATAATTACTAATAGGAAAGAAATTTGGTAGCTTGATCGTGAGTAGCGTAACAATAAGAGAATTTTTAGGTAGCGTAACAATAACAACTTTGGGTAGCGTGACAATGCAATAACAGAACTTTATTCTCCCAATACCGATTCAGCACAGAGGTCGAAAACAATTCCCACCAAGGCACGAGGGTTATGAGAAGAAGTTATACAGGATTTGAGAGATATAAGAGAGGAATGACAGTGAAACTCAATAAACTTTTCAAAATGCTGAATTTACTAATATCTCTCCTTTCTTTAAATCACATTACATTATAATATTCAATTTACTAATAAATGACAACTTAAATTGATTTTTTTCTCAAAGAAATGAAACTTTACTTTTTGATAGAACTCTAGATTTTTCAATCATTTAACATTTTATTTATTCACAGTACACAGAATTTCCTCCACAACGAATTTTATACAGGCACATATACCTCAGTTAGCCAACAGATGTTATTACTCTTTAGATCTCACTCCTCCCCAACATCAGTGAAACTTAACATCCTGGACGAGTTGGTAACCCTTTTGAAAGACGGTACTTCTGACCAAACATTTTACCACTTACATTACACTTGAATCCTTCACTCCTGAAGGAATTAACAGGTGCTGAGTGAGATTACGCTTCCTACCAACCAGTTCGCCACATTCAGTACACTCGTGGGCAAATAGGGCTTTCTCCGAGCACATCAGGCGAGGGAGTTTGCCTTCGGGACTTAGGGTGCTCTCCGAGCTCACCTGGCGTGGGAGAGCTCTAGGTCGTGCCCAGAAGAAACGTTACACCCGACTCCATCGATACACCATATGCCAAAAGAAAAATCACGACTATTCTCCTTTCACAAGATAAATTCACTAAACAATTACATAATCAAAAGAACTAATCACTGTGTTTTGTGTAAATGGTGAGTGCACAATGTAAATCCTAACGAACTTTGCTAGGGCAGTTACAATATGGCGGTTAGAGGGAGTTTTTGAGGAGGCGTTTTCACAGCATCTGTACGTGGCACGGAGACAAAACTGAGAGTGAGTCTCACTACAACTTAGGTCACAACGGCACACATAATATCACTGAACTTTCACAACGCCAGTATGAACAAGGGGGAAGGGAAGAAAACAGAGTAATGAAACTCACCTGTACGTGGCACGGAGACAAAACTGAGAGTGAGCCAGGAGCTGGCTAACACCCCCTCTGCTACTCTTCTATGCGGGAAACTAAGCGACATGGATGACGTGTAGGGTATTTTTGCTTTACCCCATATGAGGGTCACTATTCTAAACTTCTGATTCTGAACGGATGCAGATATTAATTTTCTTTACCCTCAGTCTGACAGGGAAAATTTAGTTATTCTAATTATCCCACACAGAGTCGTAAGTTGAATCAACAGCGGTCGCTAGCATCCTCTTGGCGGAGGAATACATTACCCAACTATTATGTCATGTCCTCGGGTACTGGCTAACTAAAATTTTTAACGGCTTTCCCTCTCTATACGATATTATTTCTTCTATAAGCATGTTAATCGACATCATTATGACTTTACTATGATTGCATCAGATCTGATTTAATAGAAAATGAGTACAGACGATACGCCACTCAAATACCCCACATATGCCTCCAGCAAAGCTTCACCTACAACATGTACAAATATTCTTAAGGACTAGCACAGCATAAATGAGATTTATGATCTTACAGCTACAGAAATAATAATAAAAAGAACATGTATTAACTACTAGGTACAAGCATGTTTCTATACCTTAAGCCTAGAATGGATTAGGGTAAACACTTACAAATGTATAGATTACGTACTAAAGCCCTAACTTACATGACCCTCTCATGTTTTGACTCCTGTGACATTACACGGATCTACCCCTCAGGAAGCTAAATTTTCCCCTGTCCACTCCATAACACACAGCAGATTACTAACCAAGGGAGGTGTGCCAACGAGACAGCTATTACTAGTCAAGCACCATCACCTTTTACTCTGAATAGACTTTAATTTCTTCATAACACTCTCAACATGACAACTCTTTCATCCCCTCATAAGTGGGGCTCTTTTGGCCTGCACGTAACACCAACCACATACCCCTGGGGGTTGTTTCACCTGTCACATCTCTCTCCCCATTTTTCTTATTGGTGAAGATATCAGCACCCCAGCCAGCCTCCTGTCCGGGTCAAGGTTATCCACCCACCTTGGTTATGATTGGCACTCCCGATAGTAAGATAGTCCAGGGGGCGCTTCCACATTACTCTCTCAAACACACCTTCGTTTATTCCTCACATTCATTCAACCATGTGTTTCCAGCCCTCCACCCGGCATACTGACTAGCACTTGCTACGTCCTGAAGTGACCCCCCTTCACCACGAACCGTGCTGACTGTAAGTTGAGGGATGACCTAGCTTTCCCCCTCGAATTAAAGCACTTGTCCCCACTTCAGCACTAGGTCTACTCTCTCTTTGACCTAACTCTGAGTTTGATATTTTTTCTTTCATATAACACCTCTGGCGGTTGACTTTCACATGGTCTGGTTTCGCACACCAACCTTTGCTGTCTCGGAACACAACATTCCACCACAATTCATCACTAACATTCTTCAATCAACCTCCGGGGAGACCTCCTAGTTCGAAGAGGTAGGTTCTCATCCTCGGGACACGGGGTAAACTCCTCCTCAAGAGGACCCAATAACCACTCCTCACTACCACTGTACGGCTTCACTTTGTCCGCTGCCCTTTGTACTTTGTTTCCAGTGAACACATTTTCTAACACATATCCTCCCCCGTCCAGTAATACTTGCACTACTCGGTAAGGCCCATCCCATTTCATGTTCAACTTTCGACATGTCCCTGGGATAGGGGTCTCCCGTTTTATCCACACCAGTCTGCGAACTCCTACCGACTAATTCTTACGCCGGCGGTTCGCCACACTTCTATACTTTCTGGTCATTTTCTCATGGGTCTGTTTAATTAGCTCATGAGCAACAACCAACTCGTCCTCTTCACCATCAACACAGGGCAAGGAAGCAATAACAATTCTAGGCGGGTAGCGAGAGAAAAATGCGAAATAGGGTTGGTGTCCCGTAAAGGAGTGCCAGGCCTGATTCATCACGACCTGGGTTGGTTGCAAGAGTTCAGGCCAGCGGAGAGGATGCTCATTACTCAAACAGGTCAGCAGACTCTTGAAGGTGCAGTGCATCCTTTCAACCATCCAATTACTCTGAGGATGATACGGCGTGATATACCAGATCATAATATTTCGCCTCCTGCAGAACTCCTGGAACTCCCGACTGCAGAACTCTCCCCTGTTGTCCACCATAACCCCTCTTGGAGTGCCATAGTCTGCCATAAACTGCCCTAGGTTGTGTACTATCGTGTGTGTATGTTTTGTTTGAAGAGGATAGAATTTAACATACCTAGAGTAGTGATCAATCAGTGTCATCACGTCGCGATAGCCCTGTACTCCAGCAGTCATATCTGTCAAATCTATACTGCTTCTTTCAAGTGGTTTATCCACAGGTGGAAACTCTTTATACTGCTGTTGTAGTCCAACTTCGCTTTTGAATCACTGACAGGTTACACACTCATTTACATACTGACAAATATCTACTTTCAAATTAGTTCTCTGCCTTTTGGATCGTCTTCTTCTGGCCCAAATGTCCAGATGTCTCATGACCTAACTTCATTGCTTGACCAATCATGGTCTATGGGACTACTAAACAATATTGGATAGTGCCATCTGACTTAACCCTGGTGTAATATAACAATTCATTCTGAAGTGCAAATTGACTTAGAGTGGCTTTAGGTAGTCTTCTGGCTGGAAACCTTTCACCTCGCAAATATTGGATAAATTCTTCTCACATTAGATCTTCTTTCTGCTTATCTCGCATCTGTTCCCTCGTCAGTCCCAACCAATCAGACTCTGGTGAATGTACTATGACTCGAACGGGTCTAGATAACTGATCTGCTACATAATTATACTTGCCTTTGACATATTGAATGTTATAATTAAACTCTCGCATTTCAAGTATCCATCTATTCATACGGGGTGATTTAGTTTTTCTCTTAAATACACTAGTTAGCGGTTGGTGGTCTATAATAATCGTAAAAATGTTCCCCCACAAATAATGTTAAAAAATGTCTAGACCAGGGCAGTTATTTTTATCCAGACCTGAAGCAGAGCAATCATTAGTAGAAACCATGGAAAGGCTTGCCATAGAAATTCGTGATATTGAAGGCCAGACACAAGATAGTAACACTATGAATGACTTGGTCCCCCCTCCAGTTCTTTTTAATAGCCTCAGTACTAACCCAGGTCCAATCCATTCAACCCCTAACTCATGGACAATGGTCCCTAGGAAATCTCTTACCAAGCTGTGAGACATACGTATCTTGGAGTCAACCACGTTACAAGGATTAGAGGCTACCGCACGATTGGACATGTTTTTCGAGTTAGTAGAGCAGGTAGATGAGAGCGACGAGATCCGAATACAGGTAGCTAAGGGACGAATGGGACAGGAACTGGCCGTGTTCATACATAATTATCAGAAGGGACATCATGTACTCACCTGGCCAGAACTCAAACAGTACCTTAGAGATGAGTTTGCCTTTGAAGTGACGATAGACGTAGCCTGGCAAGAGCTGGATGGTATGACATATAGTTGGGAAGAGCCCCCACAATCGTTCGTACACCGTTACATTTGTCAACATGCAGTAGTGGAATCAAGATTCCCTCACGAGAAATTCCCATGTCGAGATCGAAGGTTTAAGTGTAAGCTATGGTATGGGTTGCCAACAGAGTCCCGTGAGAAGCTGGAGGGCTTCCTAGACGACTCATACCCTCTGAGGAAATTCATAGAGAGACTAGAGCATGAGAGACAATTGTTAGAAGAGAGATATGCTGGGAGAGTTAATACGACATCAGCTAATGGTTTGCAAGGGTCTCTCAATGTTTCTCAGTCCGTTTCCCAACCCCCTGTGATGGTAAAGACAGATAACGCTGCAGTAGCCGCGAATGAAATGATGAAAGAGTTAGGAGACCAAATAAGAGAATTGAAGGCTGATCTAACTAAAGTAAATAAAACAGTAGTTCAAACTAAACCAGTAACCAGACGGAAGTAATGTCCTCATTGCTTAGCTTCCTCACATGATTTGAGAGAATGCTGGCAAAAACCACCTCCGGGTCATTGTTTCGACTGCAGGCGACCCGGTGGTAGACGTGTAAATAAAGGTTGTCCCGGACGAGCGGGGCAGGCTCAGTCGGCTGTGAACGCGCAGGCTACCCCGACTCTGACTGCTGGACAGAACGAGCCAGTCACAAATGCACAACGAACCCAGAATACATATACGCAGATATGACTAACCGGAGGCTTAACTTCGCCTACCATAAGTGTGAACGTCAATGGTAGAATCTTAGAAGCAGTAGTAGACACTGGGAGTGGTCATACGCTGATCACGGAAAAGGCCTCTCGCAGACTTGGCGGGGAAATAAATACACGGCAAAACCCTCCTAACTTGCAAGGTGTCATGGGTGCCCCATTGAGAATCCTGCGCATGATCAAGGTCATCACTGGCATAGGTGATGATAAAGTATATAGTCAATGGTGCCCAGTGGTACCAAATTCATATCTTGGGACTGAAATGCTTTTGGGGTGCAACGTAATTGGACAGGCACCACTAATCTGGAATGGAGCACAAAGGGCGTTGATGTGGGGTGGAGCCCCCTACACAGTCAATCACATCCCAAGATGACGCAACAAAGTTCAGAGAGTCAGGACTGCTCCAATCGCATCGATAACTATGCTGAGTGACTTGACACAGATAAATCTATTGCAAGCAGAAAAATTTAGTCCTTATCAGACCAAATTCGTAGCCGTACTTGTCGCCGAAGTACCTGAAACAACACTAATCGTACACCTACAAGCTAGGTTCAGCCAAAACAGTCATCCATACTTAGTGCAAGTGAATTCAGAGGGACAAATACATCTGCCCCTTAATAATGTATCTAAGGTAGATAAGACATTCAAGAGAGGTACAATATTGGGTTCATACGAAAGAATGCCGGACCAATCACCAGTTACAATCCAAAGTGTAACTCAGATCCATAATGATTTGCTACCCAATAATGACGAAGTAGATGAGAGTGGTACGCACGTACAAAGGCTGAACACGCTGATCAACGAGCAATCATGGAGCCATCTCATGCAGAAACAAAGGGACGAGTTAGCCAAGGTAATCCTCCAGCATGATCCTTTATTCATTCTAGATAAGAGAGAGTTGGGTACTATTGCTGGTCCTCCCGCACACAATAAGGTAGCCGATCCTCAACCGAGTCGCGGACCGACCTATCGTTATCCAGAACAGGCGAAGCAAATCATCACCGATATGTTACAGGACATGGAAGATAGGGAGATCCTTGAAAGGTCGACCGTGGCCTGGCTCTCTGCCATAGTACTTGTTAACAAACCAGATGGAAGTAAGCATGTGTCTGGACTATTGGCACGTAAACACTCATCTTGCCACGGACATATACCCACTACCCAGACTCGAAGAATTAGTAGAACAAGCTGCGGGATATAAGTACTATGTAACTCTTGACATGCGGGAGGCGTATTTCCAAATTATGCTTGATGAAGAAAGTAGAGACCTCACGACCTTCAGTGATGGAGTAACTTTGTATAGATTCAGAAGGCTCCCGTTTGGGCTAAATTGCTCGCCAGCTATTTTTTCACGTCGTATGCAGGCCGTCTTAGCACCATTATTGTGACAAGGGTGGATCAAAAACTACCTAGATGACATCATTTTGTGGGCCCATGATTTTCCGACCCTACTCGACCGGCAGAGTCAGTTGTTTGCATTGCTAACCCATAATGGTGCGAAGTTGAATTTGAGTAAATGAACATTCGGGATGAAAGAAGTCACTTTCCTTGGACATAAGATCTGGCCGAGAGTAGTAGCCAGATCCTAAAAATATTGAGGCAGTCTCCAAAATGAAGCGGCTGACCAATGTAAAAGAAGTGTGCCGATTTTTGGGTATGTGTGGTTTCTACAGGAAACACGTTCTATCATTTGCTAAAGTTGCCACACCCCTAACCAATCTAACCAAATCAACAGTCAATTTTGAATGGAAAGATCAGTGCCAGGACGCATTCGAACATCTGAAATCATGCCTTATTAATGCACCTATCCTGATCAGAGCGAGTGTAGAACGACCGTTTATCGTCACCACTGATGCTAGTAACACACATGTTGGAGGCGTTCTGAGTCAGATCCAACCAGATGGGACAGATAAACCGATCGGGTACTTTTCAAAGAAATTGGGACCGTGTGAGACCCAGTACTCAGTGACAGACAAAGAAGCTCTTGCGGTAGTGTTAACGTGTCGCCATTTTTCACATTATTTGTGGGGGAACATTTTTACGATTATTACAGACCACCAACCGCTAACCAGTGTATTTAAGAGAAAAACTTAATCACCCCGTATGAATAGATGGATACTTGAAATGCGAGAGTTTAATTACAACATTCAATATGTCAAAGGCGAGTATAATTATGTAGCAGATCAGTTATCTAGACCCGTTCGAGTCATAGTACATTCACCAGAGTCTGATTGGTTGGGACTGATGAGGGAACAGATGCGAGATAAGCAGAAAGAAGATCTAATGTGGAAAGAATTTATCCAATATTTGCGAGGTGAAAGGTTTCCAGCCAGAAGACTACCTAAAGCCGCTCTAAGTCAATATGCACTTCAGAATGAATTGTTATATTAAACCAGGGTTAAGTCAGATGGCACTATCCAATATTGTTTAGTAGTCCCACAGACCATGATTAGTCAAACAATGAAGTTAGCTCATGAGACATCTGGATATTTGGGCCAGAAGAAGACGATCCAAATGGCAGAGGAACTCTTCTACTGGCCTAATTTGAAAGTAGATATTTGTCAGTATGTAAAAGAGTGTGTAACCTGTCAGCGATTCAAAAGCGAAGTTGGACTACAACAGCAGTATAAAGAGTTTCCACCTGTGGATAAACCACTTGAAAGAATCAGTATAGATTTGACAGATATGACGCTGGAGTAGGCTACAGGGCTATAACGACGTGATGACACTGATTGATCACTACTCTAGGTACGTTAAATTCTATCCTCTTAAAACAAAACATACACACACGATAGTACACAACCTAGGGCAGTTTATGGCAGACTATGGCACTCCAAGAGGGGTTATGGTGGACAACGGGGGAGAGTTCTGCAGTCGGGAGTTCCAGGAGTTCTGCAAGAGGCGGAATGTTACGATCTGATATATCACGCCATATCATCCTCAGAGTAATGGGATGGTTGAAAGGATGCACCACACCTTCAAGAGTCTGCTGGCCTGTTTGAGTAATGAGCATCCTCTCCGCTGGCCTGAACTCCTGCAACCAACCCAGGTCGTGATGAATCAGGCCTGGCACTCCTCTACGGGACACCAACCCTATTTCGCATTTTTCTCTCGCTACCCACCTAGAATTGTTAGTGCTTCCTTGCCCTGTGTTGATGATGAAGGGACGAGTTGGCTGTTGCTCACGAGCTAATTAAACAGACCCATGAGAAAATGACCAGAAAGTATAGAAGTGTGGCGAACCGCTGGCGTAAGAATCAGTCGGTAGGAGTTCGCAGTCTGGTGTGGATAAAACGGGAGACCCCTATCCCAGGGACATGTCGAAAGTTGAACGTGAAATGGGATGGGCCTTACCGAGTAGTGCAAGTATTATTGGACGGGGGAGGATATGTGTAAGAAAATGTGTTCACTGGAAACAAAGTACAAAGGGCAGCGGACAAAGTGAAGCCGTACAGTGGTAGTGAGGAGTGGTTATTGGGTCCTCTTGAGGAGGAATTTACCCCGTGTCCCGAGGATGAGAACCTACCTCTTCGAACTAGGAGGCCTCCCCGGAGATTGAAGAATGTTAGTGATGAATTGTGGTGGAAAGTTGTGTTCCGAGACAGCAAAGGTTGGTGTGTGAAACCAGACCATGTGAAAGTCAACCGCCAGAGGTGTTACATGAAAGAAAAAATATCAAACTCAGAGTTAGGTCAAAGAGAGAGTAGACCTAGTGCTGAAGTGGGGACAAGTGCTTTAATTCGAGGGGGAAAGCTAACTCATCCCTTAACTTACAATCAGCACTGTTCGTGGTGAAGGGGGGTCACTTCAGGACGTAGCAAGCGCTAGTCAGTATGCCTGGTGGAGGGCTGGAAACACATAGTTGAATGAATGTGAGGAATAAACGAAGGTGTGGAAGATGTGCAGATTGGCCTGGGAGGAAGGTAGAGTCCCGGAGGATTGGAAGTCACGTATAATTATTCCCTTGTACAAAGGAAAAGGGGAAAAAGAAGTCTGTGGTAATCATAGGGGCATTTGTCTTCTTAGTATAATAGGAAAAGTGTATGGTAGGATACTTATTG
Organism: Coenobita brevimanus; assembly: GCF_032717465.1. Classification (NCBI taxonomy): domain Eukaryota; kingdom Metazoa; phylum Arthropoda; class Malacostraca; order Decapoda; family Coenobitidae; genus Coenobita; species Coenobita brevimanus. The sequence goes on along the minus strand of NC_137030.1, from coordinate 15,442,298 downwards.
ACAGAGTTAGAGAAAGAACAGAGAAATTAGTTGGAGAAGAACAGGGAGGCTTTAGGAAGGGAAGAGGTTGTGTAGATCAGATATTCATTTTTAGATCTTTAGTGGAAAAGTTTCTAGAGAATGGAAAGAAGTTATATGCGGCTTTCATGGATTTGGAGAAAGCATATGACAGGGTGGATAGACATGGATTGTGAAAAGTGTTAAGAATATATGGAGTAGATGGGAAGTTGTTGAATGCTGTGAAGAGTATGTACGATGGTGCAAAGGCTGCAGTGCGTGTGGATGGTGAACTAAGTGAATTTTTCTCTTTGAAAGTTGGGTTGAAACAGGAATGTGTCATGTCTCCATGGTTGTTCAATCTGTACATGGATGGGATAATAAAAGAGGTACAAGGTAGTGTAGTGGATGTTGGAGTGGCCCTGGTGAGAGAGGATAGTATTTGGAAACTCCCTGTACTGTTGTTTGCAGATGATACTGTGTTGTTGAATGAAGACGAAGGGGAGCTGCAAGGCTTTGTGGATGAGTTTGGGAGAGTGTGTAAGAAACGGAATCTAAAGGTGAATGTAGGGAAGAGTAAAGTGATGGTCTTTGAAAGAGGTGAAGTCAGTGAATGTACAGCGAGGTTGGATGGTGAGGAATTGGAAAATGTGAGTACGTTTAAGTACTTGGGTAATGTGATGAGTAAGGATGGAGGTTTGGAGGGTGAAGTGCTTGAAAGGGTACAGCAGGGAAGAAAGATTGCTGGTTCTTTGAAAGCAGTGATAAGAAACAGGGAAGTGAGCATGGAAGTGAAAAAGTTACTACATGACAGTATTGTGATACCAACTCTAACGTATGGAGTGAAACTTGGACGTTGATGGAAGGACACAAGTCAAGAGTGAGAGCAGTGGAAATGAGTTATTTAAGAGGAGCCTGTGGAGTCACATGGAGAGACAGGCTGACGAATGAGGATATAAAGGAGCATTGTGGTGTGGATGTGGATGTGATAGGAAGCGTTATGAGGAACACACTGAGGTGGTTTGGCCATGTGGAGAGGATGGAGGGTGAAAGACTGACGAAGAGGGTGTATGTGAGTGAGGTGAAAGAGGGAGGGGGAGGCCAAGGATGAGATGGAGGGATGGGGTGGAGAGGTATATGAGAGAGGGGGGTGTTGAGTTGGGAGCAGGGCAGTGAAATGGCAAGGGACAGGGAGACTTGGAAGCGATTTGTTTGTGGCCACCCCAAACGGGATTGAGGCGTCTGGCAATAGATAGATAGATAGATAGTGTTTGAGAGAGTAATGTGGAAGCGCCCCCAGGACTATCTTGCTATCGAGAGTGCCAATCATAACCCAGGTGGGTGGATAACCTTGACCCGGACATGAGGCTGGCTGGGGCACTGATATCTTCACCAATAAGAAAAACGGGGAAAGAGAGAGATGTGACAGGTGAAACAACCCCCAGGGGTATGTGGTTGGTGTTACGTGTGGGCCAAAAGAGCCCCACTTATGAGGGGATGAAAGAGTTGTCATGTTGAGAGTGTTATGAAGAAATTAAAGTCTATTCAGAGTAAAAGGTGATGGCGCTTGACTAGTAATATCTGTCTCATTGGCACACCTCCCTTGGTTAGTAATCTATCTATCTATCTATCTATTGCCAGACGCCTCAAACCCGTTTGGGGTGGCCACAAACAAATCGCCTCCAAGTCGCCCTGTCCCCCGCCATTTCACTGCCCTGCTCCCAACTCACACCCCCCTCTCTCATATACCTCTCCACCCCATCCCTCCATCTCATCCTCGGTCTCCCCCTCCCTCTTCCACCCTCCACCTCACTCACATACACTCTCTTCGTCAATCTTTCACCCTCCATCCTCTCCACATGGCCAAACCACCTCAGTGTGTTCCTCACAACGCTTCCTATCACATCCACATCCACACCACAACGCTCCTTTATATCCTCATTCGTCAGCCTGTCTCTCCACGTGACTCCACAGGCTCCTCTTAAATAACTCATTTCCACTGCTCTCACTCTTGACTTGTGTCCTTCCAACAATGTCCAAGCTTCACTTCCGTACGTTAGAGTTGGTATCACAATACTGTCATGTAGTAACTTTTTTACTTCCATGCTCACTTCCCTGTTTCTTATCACTGCTTTTAAGGAACCAGCAACCTTTCTTCCCTGCTGTACCCTTTCAAGAGTGGACAGGGGAAAATTTTGCTTCCGGAGGGGGAGATCCGTGTAATGCCATAAGAGTCAAAACATGAGAGGGTCATGTAAGTTAGGGCTTTAGTACGTAATCTATACATTTGTAAGTGTTTACCCTAATCCATTCTATGCTTAAGGTATAGAAACATGCTTGTACCTAGTAGTTAATACATGTTCTTTTTATTATTATTTCTGTAGCTGTAAGATCATAAATCTCTTTTATGCTGTGGTAGTCCTTAAGAATATTTGTACATGTTGTAGGTGAAGCTTTGCTGGAGGCATATGTGGGGTATTTGAGTGGCGTATCGTCTGTACTCATTTTCTATTAAATCAGATCTGATGCAATCATAGTAAAGTCATAATGTTGTCGATTAACATGCTTATAGAAGAAATAATATCGTATAGAGTGGGAAAACTGTTAAAAATTTTAGTTAGCTAGTACCCGAGGACATGACATAATAGTTGGGTAATGTATTCCTCCGCCGAGAGGATGCTAGCGACCGCTGTTGATTCAACTTACGACTCTTTGTGTGGGATAATTAGAATAACTAAATTTTCCCTGTCAGATTGAGAGTAAAGAAAATTAATATCTGCATCCGTTCAGAATCAGAAGTTTAGAATAGTGACCCTCATATGGGGTAAAGCAAAAATACCCTACACGTCATCCATGTCGCTTAGTTTCCCGCGTAGAAGAGTAGCAGGGGGGGTGTTAGCCAGCTCCTGGCTCACTCTCAGTTTTGTCTCCATGCCACGTACAGGTGAGTTTCATTACTCTGTTTTCTTCCCTTACCCCTTGTTCATACTGGCGTTGTGAAAGTTCAGTGATATTATGTGTGCCGTTGTGACCTAAGTTGTAGTGAGACTCACTCTCAGTTTTGTCTCCGTGCCACGTACAGATGCTGTGAAAACGCCACCTCAAAACTCCCTCTAACCGCCATATTGTAACTGCCCTAGCAAAGTTCATTAGGATTTACATTGTGCACTCACCATTTACACAAAACACAGTGATTAGTTCTTTTGATTATGTAATTGTTTAGTGAATTTATCTTGTGAAAGGAGAATAGTCGTGATTTTTCTTTTGGCATATGGTGTATCGATGGAGTCGGGTGTAACGTTTCTTCTGGGCACGGCCTTGAGCTGTCCCGTGCCAGGTGAGCTTGGAGAGCACCCTAAGTCCCCAAGGCAAACTCCCTCACGACTTGGATGATGTGTAGGGTATTTTTGCTTTACTCCATATGAGTGTCACTATTCTAAACTTCTGATTCTGAACGGATGCAGATATTAATTTTGTTTCCTCCCAATCTGACAGGGAAAATTTAGCTATTCTAATTATCCCACACAAAGAGTCGTAAGTTGAATCAACAGCGGTCGCTAGCATCCTCTCGGCGGAGGAATACATTACCCAACTATTATGTCATGTCCTCGGGTACTAGCTAACTAAAATTTTTAACGGCTTTCCCCCTCTATACAATATTATTTCTTCTATAAGCATTTTAATCGACAACATTATGACTTTACTATGATTGCATCAGATCCGATTTAATAGAAAATGAGTACAGACAATACGCCACTCAAATACCCCACATATGCCTCCAGCAAAGCTTCACCTACAACATGTACAAATATTCTTAAGGACTAGCACAGCATAAATGAGATTTATGATCTTACAGCTACAGAAATAATAATAAAAAGAACATGTATTAACTACTAGGTACAAGCATGTTTCTATACCTTAAGCCTAGAATGGATTAGGGTAAACACTTACCAATGTATAGCTTACGTACTAAAGCCCTAACTTACATGTTTTAACTCTTGTGGCATTACATTTGTATATAGTTCTAACCCGGTGTGTGAGGATAGCGCTTCTCCCCATTATGGAACTGGTAAATTGTAATCACCAATTATTACAGTTTTTTGCATACAAGATATTTCGGCAATTTGATTGTAGATTTCATTATCGATGTTGAGCGGCTGACCGGGTGGACGGTAAATTAACCCAAATGTGATTTTATGAAAAGATTCATTCCTAACCTGAATATAAATACTGTAGTGTCAATGTTTTCCATACATGGCTTGGTAATTACGACTAGATGAAATCCTGATTTAATATATAATAAGCACACCGCCCCCTGCTCGATTCTTCCTTTCACTACTGAAAATGTGATAGCCTGGTAAATTAAACTCTGCTAGAAAATTTCTTTGTTCAGTATTTAGCCATGATTCTGTTATACCAATTACGTCATAATCTTCAATAAAGACAAGGGCCTCTCAATCAGAAAATTCATTACACAGACTGCTCGCATTAACAAGAAGAGCTTTAATGTGTTTTTGTTTCCAATGTGTGATACTTCCATTACTTATTGATTCATCGGATCGTATGACATCTACGTTTGCCCCCCTTGATGCTTGTTTTTTCTCCAGGAAAAACTTGCTGCATCACTAAGCAAACGACCGAGACGGCAGAACCAATGGCATTCAAGTGTATTCCAACATTCGCAAATAGTGTTCGCTGCTCATAAAACTGGTTCCATGTGTTAATGAACTCACTCCTTCCTGCAGGCAAAGTGACCTGACCCTATTATTAATACTAAATGCTTTCCTGAAGAAGGCATTCCCTGCACCAGTCCTTGGGAGTATTCCTGAAATTAAGATGTTAGTTTTCTCCTTGTAGCGTCGAATCCTCCTCCTGTACTTCTCTATCAGCTCCTCCGATTGGGTCCGTATGAAATCTTTTGTACCTGTATGAATGATAACCAGGCTCTTATTTTCCGCACCATCAAAAACATCATCCACAGCCTAAGTTACGTTGTCTACTCCTGCACCTGGGATACTAAAACGCTTTCGTTTAGAGGGTGCCCTGCCCTCCCTCTGAAACCCTGAAAACTGTAAGCAAGGGATTATTACACTGGCATGAGAATATTTGTGTGGATACTGGGATTAATGGTTGGCTGGGAAAATACCCGATCAAACAAACACGCAGGGGACATGAAGAAGAAGAAGAAGAAGAAGAAGAAGAAGAAGAGAGAGAGAGAGAGAGAGAGAGAGAGAGAGAGAGAGAGAGAGAGAGATGCATATAAACAAATAGACAGATAGGTAGAAAATAGGTAGGTGAGTAGGTAGATTGATGGGTAGATCGATGGTTGGAAAGATGGACAGATAAACTCATGAACAGATGAGCAGATAGAGAGACAGGGACATAAGTAGTAAGACTGATTAACTGATACTTAGATTGAGAGATTTTGGCGTACGGGAAATGTATATAAAGTCGGGCCAAAGAAATGAGGGTAATCATGTTCAAGTGATATTAAACAGATTTATTCATTATTGAGAAAGTTACCCATAAGATTGTAGCTACTTATTATAACTTTTTTTTTTTGTCGATAAATAAAAAAAAAAGTTTCAGTTAATGATTTGCCATGAGAGGTTTTCCTGAAATTGAGCAGAATAAAACTCTAGCTGACAGGTGGCATGAAGTGCGTAATGGTGGATGCTTATGTTTGTGGGAGTAGGAGAGGCTTCCGGGGTTTGATGGGTGAGTGAATGAGTGACCTATTCGATTTAGACTCAGTTCTCTTCCCATTCTCCTTCCGTTTTCACTTGCTCTCTGGACCCTACCTCACCCCACCCTTAAGAGGCAAAAGTGGCCTCGATGATGATGATGATAATGAAATAAAGTTGTCTGGCGCAGTATGAAGGAAAAAAAAAAAATGAAATTGTGTCAGTGGCAATGAGAAGGAGATGGAACATCGAAGACCGAATACGGCACCCGCTTAATGGTTCTCCTTTTATTTATTTGGTATCTTTTCTTAAATCTGTTTAGTTACTTATTTTACTTACTTTTCTGGATCCTAGCGAACTCTGATTTTAGTGAGTGCACGGTTAGCATGATATAATCGTTATCACTAGTGTTATTTTCCTCTCTCTCTCTCTCTCTCTCTCTCTCTCTGATTCACTACTAGTACTCCCTGAATGCTATGCGTTGTTCCTTGTGGCTTAACCTTGTAGCAGTTCCTCTTCTCCTGTTCACACCTTCCCTCTTTTTCTTTCCATTATCATTCCTAAAACACTCAGTTCCTAATATTCTCTTCCTACTACTCTCTCCCTTCCCAGAATACTGTCTCTTCCTAGAACAGTTCCCGCTTCCTAATACTCTCTTCTTAACTAGTACTTTCTCCCTCCCCAGTAGCCTCTCCCTTTCTAGTACTCTCTTCCTTCCCAGTTGGTTACTCTGTCTCTTCCTACTACTCTCTCCCTTCCTAGTACTCTCTTCCTTGTACTCTCTCTTCCTAGTACTCCCTTCTTAGTTCTCTCCCCCTTCCTAGTACTCTTTCCCTTCGTAGCACCCCCTACCCTCTTAGTTTTCTCTTCATAGTACTCTCTCTCTCTCTTCCTAGTACTCATTTCCTTGCTATTACTCTCTTTCTAGCATTCCATTCCTTCCTAGTACTCTCTTCTTCCCCAGTATTCTCTTCCTTCCTTGTACTCTCTCCCTTCCTAATATTCTCTCCCTGCCTAGTACTTTGTCTTTTCTTAGCACTCTCTCCTTTCCTAGTACACTCTCCCTTCCTAGTACTCTCTCCTTTCCTAGTACACTCTCCCTTCCTAGTACTCTCTCCTTTCCTAGTGCACTCTCTCCTCCTAGTACTCACCTTTCCTAGTTCACTCTCCCTTCCTTGTACTCCCCCCCCTTACTATATAGTGCTCTCTCCCTTCTTCGTAAATCTTTACTAACACCACCAGGGACTGGCAATTCCCTGTGGCTCCCGGCTTTCCCAGTAATCCCAAGTGAGGAAATTATCAGCTTAGGAGAGAGAGAGAGAGAGAGAGAGAGAGAGAGAGAGAGAGAGAGCTAAGGGGGACATACTTTGGCCAAATAACCTCAGCATTATCCAGACAATATTGCGCCATAAGCCAACACTGGAATAACGAGCCCCAGGAAGTTCGCGCAAGCAGTACATGAAATTACTCTCTTCTCTCTCTCTCTCTCATTTTTTTTTACTTATTTCTCTCAGTGTTACATTCATTCTTCCTCATGCATTGTCTAGTACTGACAGTTTATTTGTTCAGCTTTTTATTTTTAAAGTCTAGTCATCTTCATTTCTCTCTCTCTCTCTCTCTCTCTGGTTCAAAATACACAGAGAAGTACTTCATATTGTTTAGATTATAAAACTGCCCTTCACAGCTTTGGCAGGACTTAATTTTTTCCCCTTCTGTCCAATGACTTTTTTCTACTTTATTCCTGCTGCTTAGAGACGATACTATGAGGCTTGGCAAGGCTTCTAGATATAAAGGGGTTGAAAAAAAAAATGTCTCTTACCTCCAGAGAGGAAACCAAAATTGTGCTGATGTACATAAATATCGTGTATGGCAGGAATAATAAAATACAAAAAATACATTATCTACTAAGAGATTTAATCAGGTTTTCCTTAAACTATTTTCCTCAGCATATAAACCCTACACATTTAAACCCTAGAGACTTTTTTTTCTTTTCTACGTATGCAGTTAGCTTTATATTCTGGTTAAGAGTCGCAATTTACGTGGCATTGGTGATAACATAACACCTCTTCCTTGGCGATTTATTCTCCCCTATGCAACCCAGTATCCTCTTGTATATCGTTATTGCAAATTATGCTGATAATATGATACAACTTACAAGTGAAAAATAACCTGTAAAATGAAAATTAAACCGCTAAGCATTGGTCCTTAAACGCCTCCTTTGGCACCCAGAATACCACTCTAGCTCCCGACGATTTCTCTCGGCACTAGGAAATGCTGTTCAGGCAAAGCGTGAAATATTATTGGCCCTTCATCTGCCATTTCTTACGAGGGTGGAAGCGTGCCAGTATGGTGAGGACGGCAAGCAGCTATCTTTAACGTAGGCCATTTCAGCGTAAACTAAATTTACCTTACTAAGAGATTGCTGCTACATATTTACCAGTAGCACTGGTGCAGGAGAGGAACGCCTTCATGTGGTGGCACTTATACAAATGGTTGAAGGAAATGCCCGGTTATACAAACGTCCCTCAGTCCTCGCCCTTGCAGTCAGCCGAATTCACGTATAGAAGAGCCTGAGGTTGAAACTACTACTACATCTGATACAGTAATTCTAGGACAGCCATAAATAGCGTTACCTAACCTGATACTTAACTTATCATTATCCTACAATCATCAGCTTCATCCCGGCTTTTTTCCCACTTGAAGGTGGGGTGAGGTAGCCAAAAGTAAAATGGCCCTAATCTAACCCGACTTTAACTTGAACTTTATTAATCTATACCTAAGACAAAACCAAACCAAACCTAGATCTTCCTCGAAAAAGAAAAATTCGGGGTAATCCACTACATTTATGCAATTCCTGGAGGTGCGGTGTCACGTGGTTTTTAAATTAAATGCAATTATTAAGTGATAAAATGTTCAATAACACTGAACAGCAGGAACAAGAATTGTCCAGCTAAATCAGGCAATGATTACTTTACGCTGGCTTGCTTCGCACGATTCTCTAAGAACGAGAAGTTGTAAACTTTCTCAACAGTACACAGCAGAGACTAATTACTCAATTGCTGTTTATTTGTACTGTTAGCCTCTGGAGAAAGTTACTTCACCCCTGACAATAAATAACTAATACTATTGATAATATCAGGTTCTTGCTGATGCTTAACTCCTAGGAGGCACAACGGATTTTAAGCTTAATACAACAAGACTGGCCTAAGTACCAGTTATGAAGGCAAAACGTTTATGCAAGCTAGGAGCTATAAGGGAAATAAGCTTAATTATGGAGAAATGAAACACGAGTTTACATTACATTAAGCTCAAGAAAAGGAACTGTTAAATTTATTGATTACAAAATAAATTTAACGTTACATTTCAAAATCAAATGAATGAGATCGCACTCACTCACTCACTCAAGAGCTAAATTCTTACGCCTAGGAAAAACACCTTAACTAAACTCTTAAGTCTAGGAAAACGAAAAGGAAATACTGGTCAATGAATACAGTGTATCACCAACGAAGGGTGGGAGCCTGGAGAACTGTGGTCTAGTGGAGCCTGGGTGCTAGCTGATCTCTCACTGCTGGAGCACAGAACCTCACTCCGTCACGGCAGACACTTGACTCCTAACTTGTGGGAAAGAAAGGGAGCGCTAGGGCCGCATTTTTTAACGGCTAGAGTGAGCGAAACGCCCCCAAAAGAAATCGCTCAGTGGAAGCGCTAATGTCTCACACAAAGACGATCACGTATGACAATGAAAAATTGATTTGAAAAGACTCCCGTCCGAATGAGCGGTTAACTGAACGATAAACTGAGATTCCACTTGAGTTCGTGGTTTCCCACAAAAGCCAATGTCACTAGCCGACTCGTGACATTACACCCCATGAAAATCAAATCTTTCTTTCTTCAGAAAAAAGATTTCAATATACATACATATAAATCCTAACTCAGTCACACAAGGTTCACACTGTGGTGTGTGTGCTATCCTGCTACAGGAGAAAGTCGCAGTCGCCAGTGAGCGAAAAAACCTCGTATTTACATTAATTGAGGCAAGCTTGAGGGAAAAACTCCGTGACGACAGTGAAAATCCTGTACTCAGGTCAAACTGAGCGAAAATTCGCTACATTTACACTGACAACTAATTGTTGTGTAGCGTGGTGTATGTAATACACGGTGTAGGTGTGACAGTTGTAGTGTAACTGTACTTACGTGTAAAACGACACAGTAAATATTAAAAATATGGCGACGATGAAGACAGAGGAGAAGAGGCAGCAGTGTGCGGCAGACGATCAGCTGGCCCGCACAGCAAAACTGCTACACCCATTGCTGTACCTGCAAAATCAATTAAGGTGGAGCATCAAAAGTGTCAATGAGACAAAAATTCTTATTTCGTTACAATTACTCTCTCTGCCTAGCAATCAGTACATGCTACAAAAAGTACGCTCTAGCTGAAAAATACGAGTGACAGCCTAAGCTTGGTACATTCGAGGTCGCCATTAATTACAGCACACGATTAGTGTCGGCAAGTTGAGAATCCTTATGCAAACTCGGGCTCACGTAGCCTCGAACTGCACACGGGTTCTCAACCTGTGCCTTAACCTAGTGCCTATATTAATATCGGGGAGCTGAGAATCCTTGTGCAAACTCGGGCTTCCGTAGTCTCGAGTCGCCTCTGCGGAGTTCTCTCTCGAACTTCCCCCTAAACCTACAGTACTTATATTAATATCGGGGAGCTGAGAATCCTTGTGCAAACTCGGGCTTCCATAGCCTCCAGTAGCCTCTGCAGAGTTCTCTCTTGAACTTTCCCCTTAACCTACAGTACTTATATTAATATCGGGGAGCTGAGAATCCTTATGCAAACTCAGGCTTCCGTAGCCTCGAGTCGCCTCTGCGGAGTTCTCAAACTTCCCTTAACTTACGGTACATAATATGTATGTACAGGCCCTGGACATGATGTGTCCTGTGGGGCCAATGGGCGAGACGTCAGGTCTGCACCCACTTCACCACTACCCTATCTCTCAACTGTCTCAGAGATTACGGGTGTGGTTATGAACGGCACAGGAAGGACATGTCCCTGATTAGTGGAGTTACTTTGACACACACTGCAGGAACGCACAGAACTTTCTATGTCTCGTCTCATCCCTGGCCAGAAAAAGTCAGCTCGGATATGGCCCTGGGTCTTCCTTTTGCCCAGGTGACCTCCTGAGGTTGAACAATGACCCCATTCTAACACTGCTTGGCGGTACTTGGCGGGAACGACAAACTGCAGTCGAACCTCGCCCTCGGGTGTTCGTGACTCACTGTAGAGCCGTCCTTGTTTACAAAGGAACTTAGCTCGACCTCCCTGTGAATACTTAATCACTCGACCCTTTTGTTTCTTTCGCACAACGGCAAGCCTTGGGTCAGAATGTTGTTCTTGAACAACAAGATGGCTACACATCAGATCTTGCGGCAATTCAATGGTCACTGGGGTGACACAGTCTGGAGCCTCAGCCATGGCTCTTGTTACCGCAGCCGAAGTCTGAGTAGCGTCATATTTGGTGCAACTATCCTTGACACCGGAAATGTTGCCTATAATGAGGTCAAATAAGGGTTCTGGCATGACAACTGCGAGTGTCGTACCAGTATAAAATGGAGATGCCACCTGGATACATGCCTCAGGGAACAATCTCACTGATCCATCAGTAAGGTTTGCATGGATCTGTCGACCTGTATACTGCTCAGGCCGAACTAGACTCTGCTTGACAGAGCAACCTGAGGAACCATTATCTCTCAGGACCTTCACAGGAATGCCTCCCACAAACCCTGGCTGAACAAGGAAGGTACTGTCACCTGTGGGGGGGCCTGTGGAGGAAGCAGCTAGCCACTCATGAGGCTGGTGAATTGATGCGGCAAACATTGTGCCTTGAGAATCATATACTTGAGGGGTCGTACTCACTGCCTGTGGAGATGGAACATTGGCCATCTGTGGAGGGGGGTTCACTGTTACTGTGGGACTAGTGAACTGTGGGGGAGTACCCATACTGGTAGGGATGTGACCACCGTGCTGCTGCTGAGGAATGAAGGCTGCGTTCGCTTCCTGCCTCTTTTGAGCTGGTGGTGAAAAAGTTTGTCCCGACGGTCGGTTGCGTGGCTGATACTGCTGCTGGTTAGGGTACTTGTTGTACCTCTTCCACTCAGGTTTCTGAGTGTTTTGCCCCTGGTCCTTCCACTGCAGTTTTGGACCTTGGCCATTATTCTGAGAATGGCCTTGGTGCTGGGATTCAGTCTGAGACGGCTTCCCAGACTTGGCAGTATCTTTTCTGCTGTTCCAGGTGTTTTGCTTACGAGTTTGATACCCGTATGCAGTAAAGAATGCGTCAGCCTTTTCTGCCATTTGGCTGGCATCTTTCACCTGGCAGATCTTAAGCTGTGCTATGAGCTCAGCAGGCCACGACCTCTCTAGCTGTGTACGCAGCATAAGGTCAATTATCCCCTCACGCGTGGAAGGAGTTTCATCTTTCTTCATCCACTCATTTAAGTAAGCAGTGAGACGATCGAGGAACTGAACAGCTATCTCCTTGTCTTGGAGATGAGCTTGCATGAACTAAACTTTGGCGTCGTCTACTTTGAGACCATACGCCTTAATGAGTGCAGCTTTCACCATCTCATACGTGAGATTGTCTCCACGAATTCTGTGGAGGATATCAAGGGCAGGGCCCTCAAATAAACTAAGAAATTGGAGCCACTTAGCTGCCTCATCCAGTTGATACATGTCTGCCATGTCCTCAAAACGAGCTATGTACGGCTCGATTCGCTCGCCTTCCTTGTATGAAGGAAGCTTGATGCGTGGGGTCGCCAGGACATGTGTAGGAAGAGCGCTAGTGGAGCTTGGGTTGGCTGCAGCAGATGTGCCTGAAGCCAAGGAATCTCGCTTGAGCTTCAAAACCTCAAGCTCATGTTTTTCTCGTGCCTCACGTTCGGCACGTTCATATTCACGTTGTTCCCGCTCGTATTCGCGTTGTTCTCGCTCGTATTCGCGCTGTTCTCGCTCGTATTCACGCTGAATCTTACGCTCTTCACGGGCATCATTCTCGCGCTGCTGGTCCATATTATGCCGTGAGAGTATGTACTCTTTAATTTCAGTTGGGTCTGTAAGACCCATATCTTTGGCTTCCTGTAAAAATACAGTGGTAGCCATGTCGCTAATTTACTGAGCAAGCCGAAACTGAGTACTGACTGCTGCTTCGCAAACAAATGCTAATAAACACAAGTAAAGAATACAGACACAAGCTAGTGGTGACCAGTCTTATCTAGTTAACTGGAAAAGAATAAAGCAAAAATGCAAATGACTGGGAAGACTCAATAATTAACACAATGGGTACAGCAGCTATCCAGGAGCGAATAAAATCGTCTGGCGTTACCGAGAATAAAGAACTAAATAGAGTTAAGTACTCTGTGGATTAATAAAGCAAAAATTCACTTGCTAAATTAACGGTAACCACCAGTAAACTTGTGCCTATAAACTTTAATGATAAATACCTAAATATAAACGAGTGAGTATTATCTCGTGAACAGCTTTAGAGCTAGGAGTTAATATCCTGGAATGAGCTCGCCAATTGTCACGGGGTTTTTAAAATAAATGGAAATGTTAAAATGATAGTGTTCAATAATACTGAACAGCAGGAACAAGAATTGTCTTGCTAAATCAGGCAATGATTACTTTACGCTGGCTTGCTTCGCACGATTCTCTATGAAAGAGAAGTTATAAACTTTCTCAACAGTACACAGCAGAGACTAATTACTCAATTGCTGTTTATTAGTACTGTTAGCCTCTGGAGAAAGTGACTTCACCCCTGACAATAAATAACTAATACTATTAATAATATCAGGTTCTTGCTGATGCTTAACTCCTAGGAGGCACAACGGATTTTAAGCTTAATACAACAAGACTGGCCTAAGTACCAGTTATGAAGGCAAAACGTTTATGCAAGCTAGGAGCTATAAGGGAAATAAGCTTAATTATGGAGAAATGAAACACGAGTTTACATTACATTAAGCTCAAGAAAAGGAACTGTTAAATTTATTGATTACAAAATAAATTTAACGTTACATTTCAAAATCAAATTAATGAGATCGCACTCACTCACTCGCTCAAGAGCTAAATTCTTACGCCTAGGAAAAACACCTTAACTAAACTCTTAAGTCTAGGAAAACGAAAAGGAAATACTGGTCAATGAATACAGTGTATCACCAACGAAGGGTGGGAGCCTGGAGAACTGTGATCTAGTGGAGCCTGGGTGCTAGCTGATCTCTCACTGCTGGAGCACAGAACCTCACTCTGTCACGGCAGACACTTGACTCCTAACTCGTGGGAAAGAAAGGGAGTGCTAGGGCCGCATTTTTTAATGGCTAGAGTGAGCGAAACGTGCCCAAAAGAATTCGCTCAGTGGAAGCGCTAATGTCTCACACAAAGACGATCACGTATGACAATGAAAAATTGATTTGAAAAGACTCCCGTCCGAATGAGCGGTTAATTGAACGATAAACTGAGATTCCACTTGAGTTCGTGGTTTCCCACAAAAGCCAATGTCACTAGCCGACTCGTGACATTACACCCCAAGAAAATCAAATCTTTCTTTCTTCAGAAAAAAGATTTCAATATACATACATATAAATCCTAACTCAGTCACACAAGGTTCACACTGTGGTGTGTGTGCTATCCTGCTACAAGAGAAAGTCGCAGTCGCCAGTGAGTGAAAAAACCTCGTATTTACGTTAATAGAGGCAAGCTTGAGGGAAAAACTCCGTGACGACAGTGAAAATCCTATACTCAGGTCAAACTGAGCGAAAATTCGCTACATTTACACTGACAACTAATTGTTGTGTAGCGTGGTGTATGTAATACACGGTGTAGGTGTGACAGTTGTAGTGTAACTGTACTTACGTGTAAAACGACACAGTAAATATTAAAAATATGGCGACGATGAAGACAGAGGAGAAGAGGCAGCAGCGTGCGGCAGACGATCAGCTGGCCCGCACAGCAAAACTGCTACACCCATTGCTGTACCTGCAAAATCAATTAAGGTGGAGCATCAAAAGTGTCAATGAGACAAAAATTCTTATTTCGTTACAATTACTCTCTCTGCCTAGCAATCAGTACATGCAACAAAAAGTACGCTCTAGCTGAAAAATACGAGTGACAGCCTAAGCTTCATACATTCGAGGTCGCCATTAATTACAGCACACGATTAGTGTTGGCAAGTTGAGAATCCTTATGCAAACTCGGGCTCACGTAGCCTCGAACTGCACACGGGTCCTCAACCTGTGCCTTAACCTAGTGCCTATATTAATATCGGGGAGCTGAGAATCCTTGTGCAAACTCGGGCTTCCGTAGTCTCGAGTCGCCTCTGCGAAGTTCTCTCTCGAACTTCCCCCTAAACCTACAGTACTTATATTAATATTGGGGAGCTGAGAATCCTTGTGCAAACTCGGGCTTCCGTAGCCTCCAGTAGCCTCTGCGGAGTTCTCTCTCGAACTTTCCCCTTAACCTACAGTACTTATATTAATATCGGGGAGCTGAGAATCCTTATGCAAACTCGGGCTTCCGTAGCCTCGAGTCGCCTCTGCGGAGTTCTCAAACTTCCCTTAACTTACGGTACATAATATGTATGTACAGGCCCTGGACATGATGTGTCCTGTGGGGCCAATGGGCGAGACGTCAGGTCTGCACCCACTTCACTACTACCCTATCTCTCAACTGTCTCAGAGATTACGGGTGTGGTTATGAACGGCACAGGAAGGACATGTCCCTGATTAGTGGAGTTACTTTGACACACACTGCAGGAACGCACAAAACTTTCTATGTCTCGTCCCATCCCTGGCCAGAAAAAGTCAGCTCGGATACGGCCCTGGGTCTTCCTTTTGCCCATGTGACCTCCTGAGGCTGAACAATGACCCCATTGTAACACTGCTAGGCGGTACTTGACAGGAATGACAAACTGCAGTCGAACCTCGCCCTCGGGTGTTCGTGACTCATGGTAGAGCCGTCCTTGTTTGCGAAGGAACTTGGCTCGACCTCCCCATGAATACTTAATCACTCGACCCTTTTGTTTGTTCCGCACGGCAGCAAGTGTCGGGTCAGAATGTTGTTCTTGTACAACTTGGCTACACATCAGATCTTGTGGCGATTCAATGATCACTGGGATGACACAGTCTGGAGCCTCAGCCATGGCTCTTGTTACCGCAGCCGAAGTCTGAGTAGCGTCATATTCGGTGCAACTATCCTTGACACCGGAAATGTTGCCTATAATGAGGTCAAATAAGGGTTCTGGCATGACAACTGCGAGTGTCGTACCAGTATAAAATGGAGATGCCACCTGGATACATGCCTCAGGGAACAATCTCACTGATCCATCAGTAAGGTTTGCATGGATCTGTCGACCTGTATACTGCTCAGGCCGAACTAGACTGCTTGACAGAGCAACCTGAGGAACCATTATCTCTCAGGACCTTCACAGGAATGCCTCCCACAAACCCTGGCTGAACAAGGAAGGTACTGTCACCTGTGGGGGGGCCTGTGGAGGAAGCAGCTAACCACTCATGAGGCTGGTGAATTGATGCGGCAAACATTGTGCCTTGAGAATCGTATACTTGAGGGGTCATACTCACTGCCTGTGGAGATGGAACATTGGCCATCTGTGGAGGGGGGTTCACTGTTACTGTGGGACTAGTGAACTGTGGGGGAGTACCCATACTGGTAGGGACGTGACCACCGTGCTGCTGCTGAGGAATGAAGGCTGCGTTCACTTCCTGCCTCTTTTGAGCTGGTGGTGAAAAAGTTTGTCCCGACAGTCGGTTGCGTGGCTGATACTGCTGCTGGTTAGGGTACTTGTTGTACCTCTTCCACTCAGGTTTCTGAGTGTTTTGCCCCTGGTCCTTCCACTGCAGTTTTGGACCTTGGCCATTATTCTGAGAATGGCCTTGTTGCTGGGATTCAGTCTGAGACGGCTTACCAGACTTGGCAGTATCTTTTCTGCTGTTCCAGGTGTTTTGCTTACGAGTTTGATACCCGTATGCAGTAAAGAATGCGTCAGCCTTTTCTGCCATTTGGCTGGCATCTTTCACCTGGCAGATCTTAAGCTGTGCTATGAGCTCAGCAGGCCACGACCTCTCTAGCTGTGTACGCAGCATAAGGTCAATTATCCCCTCACGCGTGGAAGGAGTTTCATCTTTCTTCATCCACTCATTTAAGTAAGCAGTGAGATGATCGAGGAACTGAACAGCTATCTCCTTGTCTTGGAGACGAGCTTGCATTAACTGAACTTTGGCGTCGTCTACTTTGAGACCATACGCCTTAATGAGTGCAGCTTTCATCATCTCATACGTGAGATTGTCTCCACGAATTCTGTGGAGAATATCAAGGGCAGGGCCCTCAAATAAACTAAGAAATTGGAGCCACTTAGCTGCCTCATCCAGTTGATACATGTCTGCCATGTCCTCAAAACGAGCTATGTACGGCTCGATTCGCTCACCTTCCTTGTATGAAGGAAGCTTGATGTGTGGGGTCGCCAGGACATGTGTAGGAAGAGCGCTAGTGGAGCTTGGGTTGGCTGCAGCAGATGTGCCTGAAGCCAAGGAATCTCGCTTGAGCTTCAAAACCTCAAGCTCATGTTTTTCTCGTGCCTCACGTTCGGCACGTTGATATTCACGTTGTTCCCGCTCGTATTCGCGTTGTTCTCGCTCGTATTCGCGCTGTTCTCGCTAGTATTCACGCTGAATCTTACGCTCTTCACGGGCATCATTCTCGCGCTGCTGGTCCATATTATGCCGTGAGAGTATGTACTCTTTAATTTCAGTTGGGTCTGTAAGACCCATATCTTTGGCTTCCTGTAAAAATACAGTGGTAGCCATGTCGCTAATTTACTGAGCAAGCCGAAACTGAGTACTGACTGCTGCTTCGCAAACAAATGCTAATAAACACAAGTAAAGAATACAGACACAAGCTAGTGGTGACCAGTCTTATCTAGTTAACTGGAAAAGAATAAAGCAAAAATGCAAATGACTGGGAAGACTCAATAATTAACACAATGGGTACAGCGGCTATCCAGGAGCGAATAAAATCGTCTGGCGTTACCGAGAATAAAGAACTAAATAGAGTTAAGTACTCTGTGGATTAATAAAGCAAAAATTCACTTGCTAAATTAACGGTAACCACCAGTAAACTTGTGCCTATAAACTTTAATGATAAATACCTAAATATGAACGAGTGAGTATTATCTCGTGAACAGCTTTAGAGCTAGGAGTTAATATCCTGGAATGAGGTCGCCAACTGTCACGGGGTTTTTAAAATAAATGGAAATGTTAAAATGATAGTGTTCAATAATACTGAACAGCAGGAACAAGAATTGTCTTGCTAAATCAGGCAATGATTATTTTACGCTGGCTTGCTTCGCACGATTCTCTAAGAACGAGAAGTTATAAACTTTCTCAACAGTACACAGCAGAGACTAATTACTCAATTGCTGTTTATTAGTACTGTTAGCCTCTGGAGAAAGTGACTTCACCCCTGACAATAAATAACTAATACTATTAATAATATCAGGTTCTTGCTGATGCTTAACTCCTAGGAGGCACAACGGATTTTAAGCTTAATACAACAAGACTGGCCTAAGTACCAGTTATGAAGGCAAAACGTTTATGCAAGCTAGGAGCTATAAGGGAAATAAGCTAAATTATGGAGAAATGAAACACGAGTTTACATTACATTAAGCTCAAGAAAAAGAACTGTTAAATTTATTGATTACAAAATAAATTTAACGTTACATTTCAAAATCAAATTAATGAGATTGCACTCACTCACTCACTCAAGAGCTAAATTCTTACGCCTAGGAAAAACACCATAACTAAACTCTTAAGTCTAGGAAAACGAAAAGGAAATACTGGTCAATGAATGCAGTGTATCACTAACGAAGGGTGGGAGCCTGGAGAACTGTAGTCTAGTGGAGCCTGGGTGCTAGCTGACCTCTCACTGCTGGAGCACAGAACCTCACTCCGTCACGGCAGACACTTGACTCCTAACTCGTGGGAAAGAAAGGGAGCGCTAGGGCCACATTTTTTAACGGCTAGAGTGAGCGAAACGCGCCCAAAAGAAATCGCTCAGCGGAAGCGCTAATGTCTCACACAAAGACGATCACGTATGACAATGAAAAATTGGTTTGAAAAGACTCCCGTCCGAATGAGCGGTTAACTGAACGATAAACTGGGATTCCACTTGAGTTCGTGGTTTCCCACAAAAGCCAATGTCACTAGCCGACTCGTGACATGCGGGCTGTTGCAATCAATTGGGCAGGACTTCAGTTTTACTGCCATCTTTCGTCTCTTATTGCCGTCTCTGCTTGAGGATGGGAACACATGATTTAAAGTTCAGTTCTCCTTCACTATACTCCATTTTAACTTGGCCTAAAATTGCCAGTGCTCCTTCTTGAATCCTAAGCTGTAGAAACATGTTAAGATTAGAAGGTGGTTCTAGTCAAGAAGTGCTATGAAAAGAATGAAAAACCTTGTTATTGTTATTCTGATAAAAAAAAATAATAATAACAATTATTGTCATTATCATTATCATTGAAGTGTTTGAAAGGGTACAGCAGGGAATAAAGGTTGCTGGTTCTTTGAAAGCAGTGATAAGAAACAGGGAAGTGAGCATGGAAGTGAAAAAGTTACTACATGACAGTATTGTGCTACCAACTCTAACGTACGGAAGTGAAGCTTGGACATTGTTGGAAGGACACAAGTCAAGAGTGAGAGCAGTGGAAATGAGTTATTTAAGAGGAGCCTGTGGAGTCACGTGGAGAGACAGGCTGACGAATGAGGATATAAAGGAGCGTTGTGGTGTTGATGTGGATGTGATAGGAAGCGTTATGAGGAACACACTGAGGTGGTTTGGCCATGTGGAGAGGATGGAGGGTGAAAGCCTGACGAAGAGAGTGTATGTGAGTGAGGTGGAGGGGGGAAGAGGGAGGGGGAGGCCGAGGATGAGATGGAGGGATGGGGTGGAGAGGTATATGAGAGAGGGGGGTGTGAGTTGGGAGCAGGGCAGTGAAATGGCAGGGTACAGGGCGACTTGGAGGCGATTTGTTTGTGGCCACCTCAAACGAGATTGAGGCGTCTGGCAATAGATAGATCATTATCATTATTATTATTATTGTTGTTGTTGTTGTTGTTGTTGTTGTTCTTCTTCTTCTTCTTGTTCTTGTTATTATTATTATTATTATTATTATTATTATTATTGTGATTGTTATTATTGCTGAAATTGTTAGGTTGCTGGTTCTTTCAAAGCAGTGATAAGAAACACGGGGTGAGCACTGAATTTAAAGTGTCGCTGCATGATAGTATTGTGATACCAGCTCTAATGTATGGAAGTGAAGCTTGGACCGTGCTTGAAGGACACAAGTCAAGAGCGTAAGCAATGGAAATGAGTCATTTGAGAGAAGCATGCGGTGTTACATGGAGAGACAGACTGACTAATTAGAAAGTGAAGGAGCGTTGTGGTGTGGATGTGGATGTGATAGCAAGTGTTTGGAGAAATACACTGAAGTGGTTTGGTCATGTGGAGAGGATGGAGAGCGAGAGACTAATGAGGAGAGTGAATATGAATGAAGTGGAGGGGGAGGGGAGAGAGAGAGAGAGAGAGAGATGCCAAGGATAGGATGGAGGAATGGAGTGGAGAGGTTTATGAGAGAGAGGATGTGTCAGCTGGAAGGAGGGCAGTGAAATGGCGGGAGACATGGCGACATGGAGGCGATTTGTTTGTGGCGACCCCTTACAGGACTGAGGCTTCTGGCAAGAGATAGATAAATATTATTATTATCATCATCATTCTTCTTTTTCTTCTTCTTCTTCTTCTTCTTATCATCATTATTATTATTGTTATTATTATTATTATTATTATTATTATTATTACGATCATCATCATTGTATATTTTGATTTATTTTTGCCCTTGAGTAAGGTGAAATAAACTGAACAAGGAAAAAAATCTGGGTCAAGCTGAAGTGAAAAGAGTACACAAGAAGCCTCCAAAATTTACTAAAATCGTTTTGCAGTAGTAGGGGAAAAAAAAATATCGTGCAGATGGGGATGAAGACGATGTTTTCCATCTCTTACACAAAACCTTTCTGAAATTATAAAAAAATTTTTAGTAACAGCAAAAGTATCTGTAGCAGTTTGCAACCCCTAGCGTATCTGAACGTGAATACGGTGGACTGCATGCTGAAACTGTTCACCTCCTGCATTCCAGCATTTTCTTTTCATGGGACAGGGACAGAGTTGAGGAAGTCGAGCAGCTTGGTTATATTGGTGCCACCACATGAAAATGTCCCTCTCCAACACCCAAAGGACGGTGAAGTTATAAAACGAGTTCATTTAATTCAACCCATAAAGCAATTATAAATGGCTGAATCATTTAAAACGAGTTTAATTCTTAGCCATAGCTTGGTGTCCAAAAATGCGACCTTACTTGACCAAAAGCAGGTGTTCATGTTGTACCAACGTAGGCATTAATCAGTCCAATTTTACTCCAACTTTGGTGTACCTGCCTAGTGTGTGAGTAGTTCACCAGATGTTGCGATGAGTTTAGGCGCTGTGTAAACTCCACATTAATGGTATATATATACCAAGTTCATAATCATGTAATCGTGTGCCAACCTCAGCCACCTGCATAATTTCTCATGTCCAGTCTTCCCTTCCGGGGCTTATGTGTGGTAAAGCGATCTGATAATTCATCTAATAATTATTAGTTAAATTTGTAATAATACTTTCTCAAGATCTGGACACCTCTTAAGTTAATAAAATCACTTTAAAAAAATCATCGCACAGAAGGACTTTCCCACTGAACTGGATGATGATATTCAGCAGTAAGAAACAGTAAGATCGATAGTCTACTCAGTTTAAAGTTACCGTAGGTTTAAAACCAGGATTAGAACAAAGTCGGGGATTACTGATATTCAGAAAGAAGTTTTGAACCATCCAGGCTGTCATATGCAGACACTCTATGAGCAACCTGTTTAGTAATGGCTCACCACTTGGGTTTCCTCACAACTCTTCACTCCGAGAATGTATTTTGAAAATATTATTCTTGCTGCCTTCAGACGATTTTATTCAGATGAGGAAATATTTTACAAACAACGGATTTAAAATAGCCTGGATTATTCCCTGCGGGACGTGGAGACTCTGAAAGCTGAGTAAACTGGCATGGAGGTAGTAAAATAAAAGATACAGTATCGGATTGAAGAAGCCAAAAATTTGGCATGCTTTACTTGCCTACATCTGACTACAGACACCGTCTATAGTCGAATGCTGGCCTTAGCTTGCATTTTGATTCCAACTCAGGTCAGTCTAGGATTACGAGTACCTCTGATACAGTTCAGTGATATGAATATTGCTAAACCCCAGACGGTGATTCAGGATTAAGTAGCTCTCAATCCTGGGTCCGAACCAGCTTCTAATACCGTTTAAAAATTGTTCTAAATTTGGCCTTAAATGTCAATAGAGTCGACAGTATTATCTCTACACTTTTCACAACGATGGTACATTTGGAGATCTAATTGTTACTGTTCCCTGATGATTTCATTCAACAGAGTTCAGACCTAGGCAACTAAAGGGTTACTATCATCTTAGCCTTGACCTATGGCCTTAGCCTGAGCAAGTTCAATAATGATGATATTATCGCAACAGCCAAACTTGTGGCTGAACTTGGACTGTAGTTTCATAGGTATTTTCGAGTTTCACGGACGTTACTGGTTGGGTTGGTTGTCCTCACTGTTTTATTGATCGTTCATGTGTTATGGATGGTTTATTTGTTTATATTTTGTGTATATGAATGAATCCATTAACTATCTATCTATCTATATCTGTATCGATTTATTTATGTACGAATGTATGTATGTATCTGTCTGTATTATCTGCTTATGAGTGTGTTTATATATATATATATATATATATATATATATATATATATATATATATGTGTGTGTGTGTGTGTGTGTGTAAACTTGTAAGTAGAGTATATATATATATATATATATATATATATATATATATATATATATATATATATATATATATATATATATATCTTTCTTCTGCCTGAGGGTGACTTTACACTCCCTCTTGTGTCTTTCTTTCCTTCATTCTTTCCTCTTCCTTCTGCCTGTGGGTGACTACGCTGAGTGACAAGCCAAATAGTTTCCTGTACACCAGGAAACCATTTACTACGCTGGGTGGTAACCATACAGTATAACCAAATTTTGGCTCCTGGTGGTGTAGTGGGTAATAAAGGTACTCCAGTCGGATTGAGCCGGTGAAGGTTTATATCCAAAGGGTGGTTGGGGTTTATTGCTCACGTAATGCCACTCAGGAATGAGTGAGGCTGGTCACTCTCATCTTAACTGCCAGGACCAACTTTCCTTGCCCCGGGCTCCTACGCTCCTCATGGGGCAACGTAGGATTGGATGATGGATATATGTATATATATATATATATATATATATATATATATATATATATATATATATATATATATTTATATATATATATTTATATTGTGTGAGTGTAGCCTATTCACTGTATATGGCTAGTGAGGGAGTGATCGCCCTCTACCTACACAGATCAAAAGCCCTCGGGAGGAGGGGGGTGGTTGCTTTCTCAGGCAGAGGAACTCCTTGAGAGTGAAATGGCTGGGAAGCATGCCGGCACGTGACTGGCTACAGCATAGCTGGGTCTTTCGGGTGTGGGCAATCAGGCAAGTTAGCTGCCTACTGCGACTGCAACACAATGGCGAGGTGTTCAGGAAGTTAGCCAAAGAAACGTTGATGGACTCTGAAAGAACAATAATGGCCCCCAGTCCCGTGCAGCCCTTAAATGGGCAGGGGGTGCTAAGAATCTCACGGTTACCTCAATTACAATCTAATTCCTTTGTTAATGCAAAAAATACAATTAAAATTGGTAACTGGAATGTGAGAACGCTAAATCATGACGGTAAAATCGATGAGTTAGTGAAGGTTTTTCAAAATTACGGACTTGATATTTGTGCTCTGACAGAAACTAGATTGACTGGAGTCGATAAGTTGGATTTGGAGGATGGTATACGTTTATTGATATCTGGCCGACAGGACGGAATGCATTATCAGGGAGTAAGATTGTTGCTGGGTTGTAAGGCAAATAAGGCTTTATGTGAGTGGGATCCTATAGATGAGCGATTGTTATACGCACGGTTTAAATCAAATTATGGCAACATCAGTCTGTTTGTGTGTTATGCACCTACTAATGATGCACTCGATGAAAGGAAAGACACATTTTATGAAAAGTTGCAAGAAGGAGTAGGAAGGGTACCTAGACATGATGTTTTGATCTGCGTTGGAGACTTTAATGCAGTAATGGGCTGTTCAAATGAGGGATTTGAGGCATGTATGGGTAAGATGGGAGTTGGTAGTAGGATGAGTGAAAACGGAGTGAGGTTTGGAAGCTTCTGTCTAGCAAATGACTTAGTCATCGGTGGCACACTCTTTCAGCATTGCAATATACACAAGACAACTTGGGTGTCGCCGTGTGGAAAATATAAAAATCAGATTGATCACATCGCTATCAGTAGGAAGCATAGAAGTTCTCTGCTAGATGTTCATGTTAAACGGGGAGCGGATATTGGTAGTGACCATCAACTCAGCATTGCAAAAATAAGGTTTAAACTTAAAAATCAGAAGAAGGAAAAATCTGGTGTTGGTAGATACGATATTGTTAAGCTTAGAAGGGAAGGAGAAGAAAAGGAGGAATTCAGATTAGAATGCAGAAATAAGTTTTTGGTGTTGGAAACGTTGGAAGAGGGGGAGAGAAGTGCAGATGAGATGTGGGAGGATGTGAACAAAGTTTTGCATGAGACTGCTGAATGTACGATTGGAAGAAGACATAGATTCAGGAGAAAGAAATGGATATCAGAGGAAACGTGGGATATGATAAAAAAGAGAGGTGAGGCTAAATTGAGGAGTGAGATGCAATGCGTTGATGAACGAGAGATTGAATTAGCAAGAGCTGCGTACTGGAGTTTGAATTCAGAAGTAAGAAGGTTAGCTAGGAGAGATAAAAGAAGATGTGTGGATGAAAAGGTTGCAGAGACTGAAATCTTAATAAACAAAAATGATGGACAGAGTCAAAGAATAGCATATGAATCGATTAGAGAACTGAGTGGTAATGCAGGTAAACGCAAGGAAATACCAGTTAGAGACAGGGAAGGAAATTTATTGACCAAATATGGAGATATTAAAAATAGATGGAAAGAGCATTTTGAGACAGTTCTTAATAGACCAATACCACCAGAAGAGGATATACCGTCTGCTCAGGAAGATTTAAATATAGAAAAAGGAGAGTTGAGGCTTGCAGAAGTGGAGAAAGCAGTAAAACAGTTAAAGAATAATAAGGCACCAGGGGAGGATGGTTTATTTCAGGAAATGTTTAAAGTGGAGGGGGATAGATTAATAATGATCTTGACCAAGCTATTCAATAAGATATGGGTGACGGGATTACTACCATCAGTTTGGAAGAATGGTGTAATTGTTAAAGTTCCGAAGAAGGGAGACCTGAGTGAATGTGGTAATTGGAAGGGAATCTCTTTGTCACCGATAGCTTTGAAAGTTTTCAGTAGAGTGTTGTTAAATAGGTTGGAGCCGGTGGTTGAGGGTATTCTGAGGGATGAACAGGCTGGTTTTAGAAAGGGACGTGGTTCCAATGATCAGATCTTTATAGCTAGGCATCTGATGCAGCAAGTTAATGAAATGAGAGTACCGTTAAGTCTTTGTTTTGTTGATTTTGAAAAGGCTTTTGATAGTGTTTCGAGAGGGACTATGGGGAAGATCATGAGACATTATGGAATACCAGAGGAGTTTGTGAGGGTCATTATGAACATGCATGAGGACACATTTTGTAAAGTGATGGTTGATGGTTGTCTGAGTGATTCGTTTGAAGTCAAGTCCAGAGTAATTCAAGGTGGTGTTCTATCGCCTTTACTATTTATATTGGTCATTGATTACATTATGAAACGCGTTGGAACAGAAACCGGTGCAGGTATACTTTGGGGAGAGAACAGGAAACTTTTGGATTTAGATTATGCAGATGATATAGTTTTGATTTGTGATGGGCCAGAAGAGATGCAGAGAGTGTTGGACTGTTTGGTGAGTGAAGGTCGCAAGGTGGGTTTGGTTATTAATTGTGGAAAAACTGAAATGAATCAATATGAATATGGAAAATGCGCAGGAATGTGTAATTGGAGGTATGGTTGTAAAGCAAGTTGATAGGTTTAAATATTTAGGTACTTATTTAGCCAAGGATGGTTCTTTGAACTTTGAATTCGAGGAAAGGTTAAAGAAGGCTAATCAGGCAATGGGAATGCTTAAAAATATTTGGAATAATAACAATTTTTCTGTGCATACAAAAATCAAACTTTATAAGGTAATGGTTAGGAGTATCTTAATTTATGGACACGAGTCTTGGTACAGCACAGTGACTATGGAAAATAAATTTTTGGTGTTTGAAAATAAAGCACTGAGAAGAATATTAGGAGTTAAGTGGTGGGAAAGGATACCAAATAGTAGAATTAGAGAAATAACGGGAGTGCAGCCGATCGATGAATATGTTAGATTCTCACGATGGAAGTGGCTAGGACATGTGTATAGGAGACAGGGAATAGTACGAGGTACACCAGGGTGGGTGGCACTTGGTAGGAGAGGTAGAGGAAGGCCAAAAGAGACGTGGGTGAGGACAATGAGACGGGAAGCTGGAGATGAGTGTTGGGGAGATCTTGAGGAGTTAGCACAAGATAGGATGTGGTGGTGTGAGTTCATCGAGACCCTATGCATCCCCGAGGGTGCCACAGGAAATGATTAATATGTGTGTGTGTGTGTGTGTGTGTGTGTGTGTGTGTGTGTGTGTGTGTGTGTAAGCATGTAAGTACAGTATAGTAAGTTCAACAATCAGTAATTATCGTGCATAATTAATCCAATAATTTCTTTTACAGTACTGCTCATTGGCTACAGTTCTTGATGTCCAGGAAGGTTGGTATATGTGCCTTAAGTACCAAAATGCTTATTACTGTATGGTAGGTATATTGTGTTGCATCAGTTGCCATAATGTTAACATTATCCATTACATAGTTTGCAAAGTAAAACAAAGGCCAATTTATTTGGTTTGACATGATTTAAACTGTCATATGGAATGGTCTCTGAAAACTGATATGGTCTTCTTATCCATATCATAATGATCCGAGCCATGAATTCTTGTTTGTTTATTCCCGTAACACAACAAAAACGGCGCAGTGTAGCGCAATTCTTGTTAGAGCAAGGTACCGTTAAAATAATCTGACTTGAAGAAAAAAACAACTTCCAGTCCAAATGGGCCACCGATTCCCGAATTATGGTTCATTTCTGGCCTTTTGCTTCAGATTTGATATTTGCTTTTCGCGGAGGGGATGGATTCGTCCTTGGTCTGGCACTGAAACTACCAGGATGAGAGAAGAGAGAAGAGTAACGTGTTTGTTGTATTAGCACTCTCTTGCCCCTTCTTCCTTCCTCCTTGTACTCCTAAAATTGTATGCTATAATGTTTATAGTATAATTTCTAATAACAACAAACAATACTCTCCTGTCCCCCCCCACCTTTCTCTCACTCTTTCATTTCTCAACGGGTGTCCCAGCAGGATGAAAATAGGGGAAAATTCCTTGCTCCGTCTCGCTCACAGCAAGAGTAATTCAAATATATTTTTACCTTTCGACTGAAAATAGGAACTGACTTGACACTGACCGGAGACCGCCAAAGACGGCCTTTCAGCGAGTTAATATATAGTTGTTGAAATGGAAGATATGTCTCCAATTATTAGCCTCATTATTGAAATATGACTTGACCTTTCTTTTTATTACTGATTCGTATATGCAAGAAAGAAGGAACCAACGGGCAGGAGCCCGCATAATATTCACTCCAAGAAATAACAAGAACAAGGTAACAGAGAGCCAACTTCAAGATCGGTTCATTTCGAGGTGCCTAAACACTGCATTTAAAAGACTGGGGATCATAGGCAGAATGAAATTGGAACAGAGGAAGACATTTTCAGAGTTGACCTGTTGCATACATGGAGGATTAGAAGTAATGGTTAACTCTTGCATTAAAGAGATGGACAGAAAAAGGATGTGATTGGTTGCTTGACAGGTGCTATGTGCCAGGTGTAGTGAGGGAGGGATGCAAGCAGACAGTTCAGAGGAGCAGTGACCATTGAAGTAGCGATGGAAAGTAGATAAAGAGGCAACAGCACGGCAAAAAGACAGAGGTTGAAGGATGACAGTAATAGGAGGAAAGGTAATGAAACGAAAAGACTCTGACTCCCCCTTGTTGAGAAGAGCTGTATGTGAGAAGTCTCTCCACACATGAGAATTGTATTGTTCACAGGGGTGAATACAACCAATGTAAAAAATCAACAACTGTGCAGGGGTAAAGAACGCATGGAGTTGGTTTAGCACTCATAATCTCTTGGAAGCAGATTTTACAAGAGGTAATATGATCTTTCCAAGATAAATCAAGAAAGAATGAAATCCGAAGCATGTTTAAAGAAGATGCAAAATTTAGCTGAATATTGTAAAGAATTTGGGGATACTTCTGCAAAAGATTTTGTTGGGTTGAAAGATGTGAGAACTGAGTTTTTGATGCACTAAAAACAAGATTACTTTTATCCCAGTCAGAGATAAGAGTCAAGTCAGACGTTAGGTGTGCTATAGCCTCATCCCTTGTTTGTTGAAGAAACTGCTGAGATGGATGCTGCAAGAAGCAAATGGAGAGGTGAGGGGTGGAGTCATCAGTATATGTATGAGTGGATAGGACTAGATGTACTGCTTGGGACATTGACAAATAGAAAGAAGAGAGTTGGTGATCGGCCAAAGCCCTGAGGAACACCACTATTGATAGCTCTAGGAGGAGAACGGTGGCCGTCTACATCACCTGCTATAGAACGACCAGAAAGGAAGCTAGAGATGAAGGCACAGATAGAAGGAAAGAAACCGTAAAAGGGCACTTTGGAAATTAAAGATTTATGCCAGGCTTGATCGAAAGTCATTGAGATGTCAAGTGCAATGGCAAAGCTTTTGCCAAAGTCCCGAAAGGAGGATGACCAGGAGTCTGAAAGGTAGGTGAGAAGATAGCCACTGAATCATCTCTGATGAAACCCATACTGACGATCGGAAAGAAATTTGTGATACGAAAAGTTCTTTACACTATTTTTTGTTAAGAATAGACTTAAAAACTTTTGAAGTACGGGATATTAAAGCTATTGGGCGATATTCAGAGGGCTTGGAATTGTCACTTTTCTTTGGGACAGGCTGGATGTGAGCGAACTTCTAGCATAAAGGAAAGGTACAAGTTGATAGACAAAGGCGAAAGAATTTACTTAGCCCGGGCATAAGCACAGAAGTACAGTTCCTGAGGACATAGGAGGGACCCCATCAGGCCCATATCCCTTGGTAGTATTGAGGATAGTGATGGCAAAAAATACATTACTTGAAAACATAAGTAATGTTAGCCATGAGAAGGTCAGAGGAGGGAAGTGATGGAGAAACAGCACCGGAATCGTCTAAGGTGGAATTGGAGGAGAAAGTCTGAGCAAAGAGATCTGCTTTATCAGTAGAAGAAATAGTTCCAAATCATCAGAGTGGAAAAGAGGAGGGAAAGTTGTTAGAAAGGTTTTTGTCAAGGTGCCGGAAGGAACAGGAAGAATTTGAGTTGAAGAGCTCAGATTATTTAGTATGAACAAAATAATTTTAGCAGAGCAAAGAACAGACTTAGCACGATTCCTGGCAGAAACATAGAAGAGATGAGAGTCTGGAGTGGGTTGCCTCCAGTACCATTTGTAGACCTACTTGTTGTGGACAGTAGAGCAAACGTGATTAAACTATCTATCTATCTATTGCCAGACGCCTCAATCCCGTTCGGGGTGGCCACAAACAAATCGCCTCCACGTCGCCCTGTCCCCCGCCGTTTCACTGCCCCGCTCCCAACTCACCCCCTCCCCTCTCATATACCTCTCCACCCCATCCCTCCATCTCATCCTCGGCCTCCCCCTCCTTCTTCCTCGCTCCACCTCACTCACATACACTCTCTTCGTCAGTCTTTCACCCTCCATCCTCTCCACATGGCCAAACCACCTCAGTGTGTTCGTCATAACGCTTCCTATCACATCCACATCCACACCACAACGCTTCTTTATATCCTCATTTGTCAGCCTGTCTCTCCTTGTGACTCCACAGGCTCATCTTAAATAACTCATTTCCAATGCTCTCACTCTTGACTTGTCTCCTTCCAGCAACGTCCAAACTTCACTTCCATGCGTTAGAGTTGGTATCACAATACTGTCATGTAGTAACTTTTTCACTTTCATGCTCACTTCCCTGCTTCTTATCACTGCTTTCAAGGAACCAGCAACCTTTCTTCCCAGCTGTACCCTTTGAAGCACTTCACCCTCCAAACCTCCATCCTTACTCATCACACTACCCAAGTACTTAAACGTACTCACATTTTCCAATTCCTCACCATCCAACCTCGCTGTACATTCACTGACTTCACCTCTCCCAAAGACCATCACTTTACTCTTCCCTACATTCACCTTTAGATTCCGTTTCTTACACACTCTCCCAAACTCATCCACCAAGCCTTGCAGCTCTCCTTCGTCTTCACTCAACAACACAGTATCATCTGCAAACAACAGTACAGGGAGTTTCCAAACACTACCCTCTCTCACCAGGGCCACTCCAACATCCACTACCCTACCTTGTACCTCTTTTATTATCCCATCCATATACAGATTGAACAACCATGGAGACATGACACATCCCTGTTTCAACCCAACCTTCAAAGAGAAACATTCACTCAGTTCACCATCCACACGCACTGCAGCTTAGCACCATCATACATACTCTTCACAGCATTCAACAACTTTCCATCTACTCCATATATTCTTAAGACTTTCCACAATCCTTGTCCATCCACCCTGTCATATACTTTCTCCAAATCCATGAAAGCCGCATACAACTTCTTTCCCTTCTCTAGAAACTTTTCCACTAAAGATCTAAGAATGAATATCTGATCTACACAATCTCTTTCCTTCCAAAAGCCTCCCTGTTCTTCTCCAACTAATTCCTTTGTTCTTTCTCTAACTCTGTCAATAAGTATCCTATCATACACTTTTCCTATTATACTAAGAAGACAGATGCCCCTATGATTACAACACACTTCTTTTTTCCCTTTTCCTTTGAACAAGGGAATAATTATACCTGACTTCCAATCCTCCTGGACTCTACCTTCCTCGCAGGCCAATCTGCACATTTTCCACATCCATTTTACTTCAGCATTTCACCACACACTCCATCAATTCCTGGGGCTTCCCCCAATTTAACATTCTTCATTGCTTCCACAACTTCTATCCTACTGATTTCTTCCTGTTTTTTTTTTTTGCATTAGTAACAGGATATGAGAAAGAAATATATGTTTCCATGCCCAAGAGAATAACCTCCATAATGCGCAAAGCACACAAAGATGGCTCTCGGACATGGAAGCAATAATCATTCCAGGGAAAATCAAAGAAGTACCCCTTGAGGGCCACCGGTCATCAGCACCAAAGTGCCCAAAGTGCCACAGTTGCCACTTCTTGGGAGGGTCTAAAGGCATTACTGAAGATAGGACTAGTCAAGGTCATAAGGCTGTGATCAGAAGACCCCAACAGAGGAAAGATTGACAGCATAAGCAGAAGGATTAGTTGTTGGGAAGAGGTCAAGTATGTTGGAACTCTCTCCAAGATGGTTAGGGATATGGGTGCTGTAAAAGCTGCTCTAGGTCGTTAAATCCTTATGACCAAATGACCCTTGAGGCACAGCAACTCATCATGTATGGAGAGTGCTTTATTTACGTGCATTTTGGCATATTTGAAATCACATTGGCAATAGAGGTAGGCATGTTTCAAATATTATTATGAGGGAAGTATTTACACTGTAGCTTGAGACAATGTTTGAGAATGCCTGTTAAGAATGAAAGAGTGGGACGAAAATACTTACTACAGGAATTTTCGCTTCGTCCCATACGATGTCAGAACTCAGCATGACATTGGATATTATGTTCATTAGCCATTTTCCCGTCAGAGTTCCTACATTCGTTTTGATCCATAAACTCATTTGTCCATTTCATTTACATGATGGACGGTAAGAAGGAACGTGGAAATGCTTGTGACTCATTGCTTACTAATGTATTATACAAACTTTGGAGGGTGGGCAGACTCATCTACGAATCTGCTAGACGAAATAGCTGAGACGATACAGGTCAGTTAGAAAAGTGCAAGCTAGCCAGGTAAAACAGACAGGAAGAGTGATGATGTCGACAGAACATGGAAACAGGAGTATGTGAATAAAGGATTGTTTGGGGAAAGAGGTCAGATGTAATGAGACCTAATGTAGAACTTTATAGCCAGATAAGATAGGAATGGAAGATGTAAACACAGGCTGGTAGAGCAGGGTAAACTCATGGTAATAAAATCAAAAGATTTAAAGACCATTAGGCTTCCATTAGCTGGAACTAAACCGAGATCAGTTAGGCAGGTGTATAGGAGACTTCAGTTTCATCCTTCCTCGAGCACCACAAGAGGTCTGGTGACACCCGTGTGAGATGCACTCCAACCTACTGAAAGGAGGCCACACTTGCATACGATAGAGACGTACACCTCCCTTTGGCCACTCTATATGCATCTGATGTCAATAGAGTAAATGTGTCCACATTGGCTTCTCTGTTTTTGCAGGTGGTGAGTGCAGGAGAGGCCTGTGCACATGCATATCGCACCTTTCCACGTGGTGATCATATAGAAGGTGCAGGTACATTTGAATGGCCCTTGCATTAATGCTCTCAGATGGTGCTGCACAGCAAGTGCTGCTTTGGAACACTTCAGTTTCGATTTTGAGATCTTTATTATGGTAGTCTACGAAAGGGAAGGGTGACCAGGGTACTGCTGGGATTGTGCTAGGTTAAAAGATCACAAAGGTAAAGACACAACTGCTAATAGGATACTTGAAGGTTGATATTTTTTCCAATAACAGAACAGGGAAGGAAAAGCAACTGAATAAAAAATCATACACCAGATCACTGGCGTCCTCCATTCATAAAATATCTATAACAGTTGGGCTTGAAAAGCTCTAGGTTGAAGTTTGGGGGGGAAACAACTCTGGGGAAGCGAGTTCCAGAGAGATGCAGTGACAGTACAGTCATAAGCACGACCAGATGCCCGTGTAGCACGAGGGAAGACATGGAGAGGTGGCACAATCGACGCAACTTCGGTTGAGCATTTGCTATGAAAATATCTGTAAATAATGCAGGCGAGGAAACATTTTTTTTCTTACTTGTAGCGGGGGTAGTTTATTTATAATAGCAGGGTTATTAATAATTCCAACAACTTTGCTCTGAATTTTGTCTAGTTATTTTAATGCAACCTCTCCACATCCATTCCACAAGGGTGGGCAATATTCAAGTTGAGGGCTTATAGCTAACTGCTCGTCAGTGAGGAAGTTACAGACTCTGTACAACAATCCAAGTTTCTTTGAGGCGGTTTTAACAAGTGACCTGATATGGGAAGTCCAGCTGAGGGCATTGTTAAGTGAGACACCGAGAATACCAATAGTTTTGGAGATGGGAATATTAGTAGCATTGAAGGTAATATACGAATCTGGTAATATCTATTAGTAGATTGTATATAATTGGTTTTACTAGCATTAAGTGAGACAAGGTTGTTTTGTTCCCATTTATTGTTCTTAGATAAGTCTTGATTTATGGTGATGGCTGTACTGAGTTGAAAGGTAGCGATATTAGACTTTGTAAATGGGTATTTGAGTGTGAATGAACTATGAAGTGTTGAGTCATCTGCATATGAATGGATGGGATCGTGGGTGACAGATAAAAGATCATTAATATGAACCAAGAACAGGGTTGGTTCCAGAATTGATCCCTGCGGCACGCCGGCGTTAATTGAGTGGAAATTGGAATATACATCATCCACCTTTATTTTTCTGTTGCTGAGATATGAGGAAAGCAGAGGGACAAAAGACGTTAGTCCATAGCAAGGGAGTTTGGATGGCATGGAATGATGCCATACTCGTTGAAAGCTTTAGAAATATCAAGGGCTACTACATGAGTTTCTCGTGATGGATGGTATGAGTCAGGAGACTGAGTATGTCAATGGTGGATCTTTCGTGGTGAAAACCATATTGTCTATCACTAATTAAGTTGTTGGATTCAAGATTTTTAACCCGCCCCGTCCCGGCCACTTTTCGACCACTGGTACCCCCCAATCCCGGGCAATTTTCGACCTTTTGTTTTTTTGCTAAAACTTTCGCTTTTGGTGAGAAACATCGAAAATTCATAGAGAAATCGCTCACCTGAGGTTTAAAATACTCATTACCGGTAGGAGAGCCTCCTTACTTTACTGGGTTTTCTATCAGGCTGGCACCAAAGAAAACGAGTTCTATGGGAAGATAACTATTTCACACCACTCATAAACGGTATTTATTTATTTACTGTTACGAATTTATATGTAGTACAAAAGTATATTGGTTTTCAAGCAGTAATATAGGCATTATAAGCATTGTTTCACTCACTAATACCTGACCTTTTTTTGCCACATTACCTGATCATCATTTCTAACTGTTTCTTCCTCTAATGCTATGTAAAGTTTGTCCTCCACATTGTCATTGATTGGGGAATCACTCTGGCCCTGAATTTCGTACCGTGGCATGACATGGCTATACTGGCCAGGTCACTGATAACAGGTGAATTGCTGAGAAAAGGGCATGCAGGGGGGGGGAGGAGGTCATGCTGGGTAAGGCATTGTCTCTGCCTGGCATCTTGTTGAGGCAGGTGTCCCGTGTATACGTACCAAAAATGACTCGCGAAAATTGAAAATTGTGGAAATTATGAACCTTGCAATTGCAGGACGTTGAAGTACGTCCTCGGGATTAGCTGTGACAAAACGTGAGGACGTGGAAGTACGTCCTCGGGACGGCGCGGGTTAACTATGTGCTTATTAATTAAAATCTCAAATTCTTTACCAAGAGAAGATGTGACAGCTATTGGACCGTAATCAGAGGAGTCAGAGGAACTTCCTTTCTTAGGTATTGGGTGGATATTGGCTTCTTTCCATGAATTAAGGAATGAAGAAGTACGTATGCATAGTCTGAATAATTTAGCTAGAACAGAAGCAAGTTCTGGGGAACACTTTTTCATAACAACTGGAGGAATTCCATCTGGGCCTGGAGCTTTGTTGGTAGGTAAATTGTCTAGGATGGATTATACGTATCTTGTCTGTATTTTAAGTGGGGCAATTTCGGGAAAGTCAAGTTCCAGTACTGGGATGTTCTGGCTGACCTCCTCTATGGTAGAATTTCTGTACTGGCAAAGATATTTGCTTTTGCACGTGGGTTATTTGTAATGTTGCGATCTGAAGATTTTAGTGGGGGAATGGATGATGACTTGTTAAAGGCATTATTGAAAGAAATGAGAGTTAACCAGAATATTCTGTTGTCATTAGGGTTGTTAAGTAGTTTTGATTTTGATTTTGAAGAAAGTTTGATTTAGCGAGATTCATTACAGCTTTTGTATGGTTTCTTGCGTTTTTATATTGACAGAGTGATTCAGATGTTTTTTATTTTAAGTAAGAGTTACATGGTAATGACTCTTGGGCTGTTGCTCTGGCACAGTTGCAATCAAACCATTTTGGAGAGTTCGATCTTTTGGTGAGCTGTTACCTTTGTATGTATAAGTCCATACCAGCTAATATTGTCATTAATGTGGGACTTGGTAGAACTGACATCACTAGAGAAGAAAGACTACCACGGAATGTCAGCAAGATACTTAATTTTCTAAATCCATCCCAGTCTGCCCTATCAAAGTGCCATCGGGTCACCCTGACAGTTCAGAACGGGGAGGTTTGGGAGGCTAACTAATGAGACTTTGATGAGATTGTGGTCAGAGGATCCAAATGGTTGACAGTACGTCTATGCTGTATTGATCTGGATTATTTGTCAGGAACAGATCCAAGAGATGGGCATTATGGTCAGGATTATCTGGTGTTCTGGTTGGTTGCTTTACCAACTGCATGAGATTAAGCGATTCAGTAAACAGCTCACACTCTAGACCATCATCGTCAGTCTGGGCAGAATGCAAGAACCATTCAATATTATGTATGTTAAAATCACCCAAAATGGCATTTTCGTTGCTAAAGGCAAGGTTAAGGTAACTCAACTTTGTGGATATGGAGTCAAATACACTGGGTTCTGAAGAAACATTGGGGGAGCGATAGACCACACAGATATATTTGGTAATATGTAGATAATCTAGTTTATACAGTGAATATTCAAAATTAGTTGAAGTGATTGCTCACAGAAGAAATACTTGTTGTTGTTCACCACAGTCAACATGACTGGATTGGGAGGATGGAGAAGCATGGCCAGTATGGGCTGGTTTTGAAGGTGTTTTCGGGGGGGGGGGGAGGTCAGTGGGTAGGATAAATTAGGCGTGTTGGTGAGCGAGGTGTTGCGATTGGGGTGGGTAAGGTGGATGGGCAGGATGGGTTTTTGAGTGTGTTGTGCCTTACACTCCCTCAGTAACCATTTACATACTTCACACGCAAACTTAACGAACATGATAACTAACTGCTAATAACAGGAACTGATAGTTTGGCAACAATAGCAGCAAGGAGTGCGGAGACAAGTCCAAAGATAATCTACAACAATAAAGTTAGAACAACAAGACACTATGTATTCCTTACCGTCCCAGTTCCCTCCCGAACTACAAAGGGAAACTGTTCCACACACTGAGGTTCCAAAACACAAGTACACTTTCTTCTTTATCCTAACTTTGTATTAGGTGGTTACATTACTTTGACAAACATGTGCCCAAGTTAAAAAGTTATACAGGATAGTTACATTACTCTGACAACACCAATGGTAACAAGTCACTCACGACATGGAGACTTAACTCAGTTACATGTAAAGTAACAACCACATTAAATACACCTCAGTCAGTTAACCTAATGACTCATTCGTTGAGTACTTTATGTTCACTTAAAATCTTGCTTACTACAAGGATAATTACTGAGTTATTTCTGCTATTAATTATCCCCATGGCCAGGGACAACTGCGACTGCCTTACCTTACCGAAATGCCGTTCCCCTGCAGACGTTGGCGACCATGGAATGCCACACCTCTCTATCTTCTGTCATTTGCAGTAGTTGTCCAGCCGTGTATCTTCCCCTAGCTGTTCTTATTATTCCATCTATATACTTCTCTCTTTGCCTGCCTCTTGCTCTACTATCTGGGATTCTTCCCGTTAAACTCAGGTTGTCTATCTTTCCTCTTCTCATATCATGTCCTAAAATTCTCATCTGTCTTCCTCTCACTTGTACCAAAAATTCTCTTCTGATATCCATTCTCCTTAGCACTTCTTCATTTGATATTTTCTCTGTCCAAGAAATTTTCAAAAGCCTTCGCCAGCACCACATTTCAAAAGCTTCCAACTTTATCTCCATCATTTTACTAATAGTCCAAGCTTCACATCCATATAACAACACAGACCAAACATAAGTTTTAACTGTTCTTCTTCTTGTTCGTATTAACAGGTGTCTGTTACTTAGTATATTTCTTATCTTCTGAAATGCCTTCATTGCTTCAAATATTCTGCTTTTAATTATTTCGTTTGTCTACCATCTTCCGTAACGTAGCTTCCCAAGTAATAAAATCATCTCACTTGCTTAATCATCTTATCATTCACTCTTACCCTGCACCTAGGGACTTGTGCCTTCTTACTAACTACCATCACTTCCGTTTTATGCACATTAATTGTCAAACCTTTTTCTTCACTCGTCTCCTTCACCACTGTCAAAATATCTTGAAGTTTCTTCTGAGTGTCAGCAATCAGTACCGTATCATCTGCGTACGTTATATTGTTTATTTTTCGTCCTCCAGTATTAAATCCTTCTCGTCCTTCAGCTGGTCTCATTGTCATCTTGTTGTAAAGGGAGAACAGATCTGGAGATAGAACGCACCCCTGTCTTACTCCTCTTCTTATATCTATCCAATCACTCTGATCATCTCCCACTCTTACTGCCGCCTTCTGATTTCGGTATAGCTTGTATATAATTCCTAAGTCTTTTCGATCTACTCCAATACTTTTCAATATATTAATTAAATCTTCATGTCTGACTTGGTCAAATATTTTCTCATAATCTATAAAACACAAATACATATCTCTCTGCATCTCAATACTTCTCTCTCTTAACATCCTTTGTGTAAATACAACATTTCTTGTTCCTCTTTTCTTCAATAAAGCCATATTGCTCTTCTGCTGTCTCATTCTTTATCTTTGCTCTAATTCTCTCTAGCACTATCCTTAAGATTACTTTTACTATTTGACTTATTATACTTATAGTTCTGTGTTTATTGCACTCTAGAGTTCCCGGTTTCTTTGGTATAGTTAAAAATATTGACTTACACATATCGTCACTGAGTTCTCCACTATTGTATATCTTATTTGCGGTGCTAGTTATCTTTTTAATACTAAACCTTCCCAGAGCACGCAACATCTCCACTGCCACACCATCTTCTCCATCTGCCTTTCCTGCCTTCATTTTTCTAATTGCCTTCTCTACTTCATCCTCACCAATAGCAGGGCCAGTCATTTCTACATCAAGCTCTAACTGCTCTGCTCTATTATCCTTGAACAGTTCTTCGATATACTCCTTTCATCTCTCGAGTACTTCCTCCTTTTCTATTGCTATCTCATCATTCGTCTTCATTATTGCTTAACCTGTATGTAACCTTCCTCTCCCAGTAAGTTTTTCACTTTTTCATACATCATCTGTGTATCCCTATTTGCCAAATCTTCTATCTCATCACACTGTTCGTTTATCCAATTTTCTTTTTGCAGCAGAGCATCTTCTTTTGACTTCTCTGTTTAGTTCCCTGTATCGTACTGCATTACTATGTTTAAACTTTCTTCTTTCTTCCATCAGCTCAAGTATGTCTTCCGTCATCCACTCTTGTCTTGCACGTCTTTCTTTCCTTGGTATTATTTCCTCATCTACTTCCACATGCTCTTTGTAAACATTTCCACTCGTTTTCCAGTTCATTCATGTCACACTCATCTGCAAGTGCTCCGTATCTATTTTGGACTGCAACGCTATAACGTTCTCTTATGTGTTCTTTCCTCGGTTCTTCTAGGTTCATTTTTGGTTTTCTTCTTCTCCTCTGCATGTTCCTTAACCCATCATTTCCCGAGCTATTTCGCACCTCCGACATCCCCCAATCCCGAGCTATTTTGGAAAAAATTTGTTGGGGCTAAAACTTCCGCTTTTGTTGAGAAACAAAGGAAAATCGCCAAGAAAGGGCTTACCGTGGTCCATAAGTGGTCGGAACAGGTGAGGTCCCCCGCTCCAGGTATCGTATTTTGTCATTGATGTGTGAGGCGCTCACTTTTTCTATGGTAGGTAATTTCGGGAGAAACCACAAAGAGCACCTCTACATTTATTGAATTTGAACTAATAAACAATAACAATAACAATATAATGGTTTTCAATGACATATATATGAAAAATAAGCATTGTACCTTCATGCGAGCTTAGCGAGTTTGGTCAGAGTGGTAACACGCTATGTGCTAAGTTTCTTGTTTCAGTCAACATATCATTTTTTCTACTTGTATACTACTGTTTCAATGCCATTTTATCATTTTGTACTGTATGTAAATGTTTTCGGCTGTTTTCATTAATTATGATGACATGTAGCATAACTATAGTGCACATCTGCTTACTCAGCGCACTCACTATGACTCGTATCTCAACATACCATATTGTTTTATCACATTCATAGTATTGTTTTGTTAACATAAAACCTTTCCTCCACCACTGTAAACCTTTTCAATTATTTACATTCATTACGAGGGCATTTAGCGAAATGCTAGCGCATATTCACGTAGCAAGCACAATTTCTACGAAGCGTGTTTCAACTTCTACTTTATTTTTTCACTCCCAATATACTTTCCCACTTACATTACACCCGTTTACACCCTATACTGTACTGTAAATATTTACTGCCATTATTTATTCAACTGAGCCTCAGAATATCGCACCAAATTACCCTCGTGATGAATGTTTCGACGAAGATAATACTCACACACTTACATACTAATTTTTCACATATATTACACCCGTTTCCACTTGTAGACCCCTATTTACATATTTACGGGCCTTATTTATGCCACTGAGCATCAGGAAATCGCATCTACATTATATACACTTGCTAGGAATATTTTGACTTACAATAAACTGCAGCACTTACCAAACTTTCAACTTATATGACACCCGTTTGCATTATCCATACAAATATTTACATATTTATGGGCCTTATTCATTCCACTGAGCGTCAGAATATCGCATCCAAATACCCTCGCTAGGTATGTTTCCACTTAGATCATATTTATACACTTACATACTGATATTCCACTTATATTACACCCGTTTCCACTTTATACAACTATTTACAGATCTACGGGCCTTATAATTACACTGAGCGTCTGTTTGTCGCATTTATTTCTGAGTATCAGCGTCCTATCGCATTCACACCATATCAAAAGTGCATCAAGGTGTGATACTCGCTGAAACATGGGTGAATACAGAGACCCACGTCACACTCCACGCACTCATAGTGGGTGTCTTTCCTCTGAGTGGTGGGTCCCACCCGGGAATTGCTACACACGTGACACCTGCGTTGGGGCCTAGGTCTTTTTGGCTGGGGAGGGATAGGAGTGGTGAAATGGCGGGCGGATATTCTCAGGGGAGTTTGGGCGACAGGGGCTGTGCGGGTGCGGTGTTGGGGCCGTTCAACCGCATACCGGGAAAAAATCTCTCTTGTTAGCTCCCTCACAAAGCCTTCAAAGGTTTCCTGAACTCCTGTTGTCATGGCGTGCAGGTGTTGGCAATTCAGAGCAGTTATATCTAGCAAGTGAAAGAAAAGCTTCTTATACCATTTCATCGTGGTCCTGGCACACTTGACCGTGGATATCATGGAGTCTGACTGGTCCACCAGGCGCATGTTGATGTTATAATCTAGGACACACTCAGGTTTCCATATGTGGCGCCTGTTCTTGCTCCGGTAATCCACGAGATCAGTACGGTGCATCAAGGTGAACCGTGGACAAGAGGCTGACTTCTCTATTATGGTTCCACACAGTTGCAAGTATGTTGTTTGCCTGGAAGAAGACAACCTCATTTCTGTCAAGTTTCAGCCCCACCTCGACCATGTGACGCCGGTTCACCTTGACGGTACCACAGATTCCCGTGTCATGCCTGTGTAGATAACGAGCGAGAAGAGGGCTAGTGTACCAACTGTCCAGGTAAAGGACGTGACCACAATGAAGGTAGTCTTCCATCATTGCTTTACCACTGCTCCCGACAGTCCAATACTCCGATCTTCTATTATGTCTGTCTGTGCACCGGTATACAAGACTGTCTTGCACATAACCAGTCCTACAGTCACACATAACAAAGATCTTGAACCCAAAACGGTGCCTTTTCCTCGGTATGTACTGCCAAAATGAAATATTGCCTCTCCACAACACGAGACTCTCGTCTATGAC
The DNA here is from genome assembly GCF_032717465.1 of Coenobita brevimanus. NCBI lineage: Eukaryota > Metazoa > Arthropoda > Malacostraca > Decapoda > Coenobitidae > Coenobita > Coenobita brevimanus. Next base: position 15,400,920 of record NC_137030.1, on the reverse strand, counting down.
GAGGTCTCTATAGGGGATAAAATGACGAACGAAATGTTTGCCTTAGGTGATCAAAGACCAATCTAATTCGCCTCATCTTATCTGTGTCATTCGCATTTGCAGGATCATCAGCATCGTAAAAGTGGAGGCGACTTAGAATTTGTTGAAAGCAATTACGGCTCATGACTTGGCCAAATATTGGTGTCAGCATAACAGGGTCCCTTGTCCAGTATGCCGGAATTCTGTTCTTTCGTATAATACCCATCAAAAGGACCAGGGCAAAAAATAAAAACATTTCTGAAAGGGAGACAGGGTAATCATATATGATAGAATGCCTGCTCCTTGTGCCCAATCTTTCACTCTCACGGCGCTGGCTGCTAGCAAAACGGTTTGTTTGTTCAACTATCTGCTCCACAACCCCCTCACTGAAAAAAAGGTGGAAAAAATCCAGCCTGGTGGTATTAGGGTGAATTCTGGGAGCAATGCAGCCAGTGCGCCCCTGCTCAGTGAAGGGGTGAATGATGGGAGAAAAATCACTCCCATCCTCCCAATTCCATGAAACAAATCCCTCATTCCCATCGTCCCCATCGTCGCCTTCGTCTGGGTGGGGAGGAGATGCTGGTGTGGGAAGTTGGGGAGGAGGAGTGAGGAGGGCTTCCCCACTCGCACTCCTCTTCCCTCAGCCTTTACCCTTTCCCTTTCCCTTACCCTTACGGCCTTGTGGAACATTAGGGGGCTGTGGGGATGAAGTCTGGGAATATTGGGGCGCATAAGATGTGCTGGGGAGTGGTTCCTCCCCATCTTCCCCCTGCATCACAACACCACGTGATTCATCACGCACCCTCACTCGCCCACGTGTTAGGGAATATTGGGGAGCATAAGACGTGCTGGGGAGTGGTTCCTCCCCACCTTCCCCCTGCATCACAACACCACGTGATTCATCACGCACCCTCACTCGCCCATGTGATACACCCAGCCGCCTCACACCACCACGCGAGAGCGATAACTCACTCCCGCCACTCTCACTTTCAGTACTCCTCCCTGCACTTTCCCTTTCACTCCCCACTCCCTCCACGGCACTTCCTACCTCCCCAAACAAAAGACTAGGCCCATACCTGCTCGTACGACGTGGTGTGCGCTCGGGGCCACGATGAGTGATAACTTCTTGGCCGTACCACGTGGCAGCACGTCCCAAAGCTCCGTCCTCGTCCTGGTCATCAAAATCGGGCTCCACATCACGTTGGGGCTGGCTAGAGGATGTTGCACGTTGTTTCTGTGCCTGCTGCCCCTCTCTAGCTGCACGATAGTCACGTACTGCCGCTTCCTGAGGAACGGGACCTCCTCATCACCGCTGGTGGTTTCCTTCTCCTCTGGCTGGACATAATCTTTGTCAACAACCTCGTCGTCCATTGGGGAATCTCTGTCACCTGTAAAGGTGTCCAGGGCGGCTTGGATTTCCTCCTTGGAGAGACCTCTATGCGCCATGTCTGAGCAGGACCGTTTCTAACAGGTGAGTGACCGAGCCGCGGGTGAGCGCGGGTCGCGAAGGGTCGCCGAGTGTCCCCGCCTGGTGGCAGGTAGGGGAAGGTCGAGCGACCATACGTACCAAAAATCAAGCACGAAATTTGAAAATTGTGCAAATTATGCACCTTACAATTGCGCAACGTACCAGTACATCGTCGAGACTGGCAAATGCTAAATGTTGCAATGTATCCATATGTCGACGGGATGCCTCGGGTTTTTAATCTTACCACTGCTACCACTGGGTTATGGTCACTGTCGCAAGCAGCACCAGGTTAAGTTTTACAATTTATTAAGTTATATGAGAAGAACATTATAAATATACAGTGTATATATATATATATATATATATATATATATATATATATATATATATATATACGTATATATATACAGTAATCACTCTAATATCTGGACGCCCAATAACTGAACATCCCCACTACCTGGACATAATTATCCTGGGATCCAACATTCCCAAAATGGTCCGAAAACTCAAAAAAAATAAAAAAATAAAACGATTTTTTCCCATCCGTAATTTGAGCTTAACGCGCGCGCCGCGGGAGAGCATTGTTTTGGCGCGTCATTCCCCCGATGTCCGATAGAGCGCCGCTGCATCCTCCCCACTTCCCGCCTGTCTCTCACCGCGAGTGCACGCTCGTCGTAATGGCTGCCCACGTGATCGCTTTTGTGGTGGTGCCCTACCTGCTGCAGGGCCTCCTGCTGCTCTCGGGCCTCCTCTTAGTGTGTGTGATGATGGCCCCGCCACCTGAGAAAAGGAAGAGAGTGGTGTTGACTCTGGAGAAGAAGAGGGAGATATTGGAGAAAGTGGATGCAGGTTGGTCTTCTTCCCGCATTCTTCGCGAGTTCAACCTGGCCCGGTCTACTTTGTTCGATATCAAGAGGTCCCGAGACAAACTCATGCAGTACATGGCTGACTTCTCGTCGAGAAGCAAACGCAACATGGAAAGGAAGGTTATGTTTACCCCCAAGTTTGCAGAAATCGACCGATCCACGTTGATTTGGTATCGACAACAACGTGCTGCTGGTGTGATGGTACGTGGAACGGAGCTGAAGGCTGCTGCTGAGAAGTTCGCCAGGCTTCACGACGCCCTAGACTTCAAGGCATCCGAGGGTTGGCTCTTTGCGTTCAAGTTGCGACATGGCCTTACCAACCATAAAGCACATGGCGAAGCATTGGACGCTAACGAGGATGGAGTTGACGAGTCTCGGCACAAGGTGAAAGGCTTGATCGACAGGGAGGGTATAACTCTCGGTCACTCGCTGCCAACAAACACCCTAGCCAAGGACGGAAAAGCATGTACCTGGCCGCAAGCTTTCCAAGGAACGGATATCTGCTTTGTGTTGTGCCAGTGCTAATGGCAAGCACCGGCTTAAGCCCATTGTTGTTGGCCGCAAAAAGCAGCCTTGGTGCCTTCGTGGGGTGATGGATGTCCTTCCTGTCGTCTGGTACCATTCTTTGAAGGCATGGTTCACAGCTGTGATCTTCAAAGACTGGTTTCACCGTCACTTCGCCAAGGAGGTCATCCATTACCAGATGAAGACACTGGGAATCCCACACAACCAGGAAAAGGCTCTCCTTCTACTCAACAATGAACCTGCCCACCTGTGCGACAAGGACTTGGTTGCTGAAAATGGCCGTATTAGGTGCATGTTTCTGCCACCTAATACGACTGCTCTCATCCAACCAATGGACCAAGGAGTGATCATGGCAACAAAGCGCCTATACCATAGGAAGTTCCTGGACGAGGTGATGGTTGTTCTCGAGGACAAGGACGAGCGCAGGGAGGGACGGGACACATGAGGCAAGCGGACTTTGGAAAACCTTCGCCGCAACAACATCAAGTCTGTGCTGTACAACTGGGCTAGTGCATGGAAGGAAGTCCCTGTGAAAACTCTTGAAAATGTTTGGTCTCCTCTGCTTCTCGGAACGGATGTGGAGTACGATTTTCCAGGGTTTGACGTGGATGACTTCCATGCACGGCTACGTATGCACGGCGACGATGTAGATGTGGACGATGTTCATGAGTGGTTGGATGACGACGAGGGCGATCCTGGGTATCAGACGTTGTCTGATATCGAGATCGTGTCTTCGGTTGCAGGTGTCAGTACTGAACTTGAAGATTCTGACGCTGAAGGCGACGATGATGCGGACTCCTCTCAGTAGGACACTACTCAAGTCATCCCCAAGCTGAGCGCACTCCAGGAACATCTAGAGTTTGTCCTAGACTACCTGGAACACCCGGACTACGACAGGGAGATGGGGCCCTTGGGACTCGTGGAGGAAGTGCATGCTTTCAGGCAGCGCATCATCAATCGTCAGAATCGTCGGTCATTGCATCAATCAACCATTGACAGTTTTTTAGGCCCTTGACCCCCGCTGTGCCCAGCCCTGGCTCCACTCCGTTGCCTCCCCAAGACAGGCCCTCATGCTCCGAGCCACAGCCCAGCACATCAGCCACGGTGGAGTCACCGCTCGACGTGAGCTTGCGGCTGTCTTCAGAGTCCTCTGAAGTGGGTACGCCATCACCACGACCCAGCGATGCACCCCTAGGTCGCCTGCCAGTGATACTCTCGGACTCTGACAGTGAATAAACAGCAAGAACTTCTCCACTAGACCACACGGGAATTTTGAGTGTTGTGCAGTGAAAAAAACAGTGTGTTGTGTTAAGGACTTAAAGTTGTGAGAGAAAAGACTAGAAAAAAAAAATTAACGTAAATAGACTTGTTTGTTTTGGCTTTGGAAAATAAAAAAAAAATGGGAAAAGTTAAAGTGCAACACTAAGTCACAATGGAGCATTATTTAGACAAAAGTGCACACTGTGAAGAGAACGGACTTCTGTGTGTTATTGACTAAGTTCAGTGCAAGACTTCAGGAACAGTGTACTGCAAGTGCTTCAGGAAATCCTTCTTACTGTCAGAGTCCGAGAGGAGGCGGTTATTCATCGAGGTGGCCAGGGACTTGCTGTAAGTAGGCAGAATGTTTCATACCGTACTTTCTTCCCTACTATACTTACCTCATTTCACTCTTTAATGTCCTTTATTGGTGTGAATAGGGTGTGCAGTAGTAATGTGTTTTTCTGAGTTAGGCTAGGTTAGGGTCCATAAGTACCAGAATGTTTATTAATGTATGAACATACTTCTAAACCCTCATTTAATGTTTCTTTTGCATTTATTTCAGTCATTTATGTGCCTTATTGGTGTGATTTGGGTCTTAAATAGGTGCTATGCATGTCCAGAGGGAGTTGTATAGTTGTTTCTCTGAGTTAGGGTCCATAAGTACAAGTCCATAAGCTGGGGCCCAATAACCGGACAAAACCAATAACCGGACCTACCTATGGCTCTATTACGTCGGATATTGGAGTGATTACTGTATATATATATATATATATATACAGGGTGTATCGCGACATATGACAAAAACTTACACCAATGATCTATCATGCAATTTTGAGTATATTTTGTTCTATAACATATACATTCTGTGATCCCAGTTCAGTAACCAGCATTCGGCTGTTTAATTGTAAAGTTTCGTGGCTGCTTAGTAGTGGTGGGCGATACCAGCAAAAAAAAGTAATCGCGATTACTGATTACTTTTTTCGAATGTAATCGAATAGTAATCGATACCTGTTCGATTACTTTCCGTACATAACACTGAGTCCAGTAGTCCACACCCCGTGACCGCAGAATCAGCTACTTGATCCCGTTTTCTTTTATTGACTATTGTTAAATGGATATAATTATTATTAAACGTAACAAGTACCCTACCACCCGACTGAATATATGTAACAAATACTATATAATCTGTTATATGCCTGGTGGCACAGTTGAAGTTATATATATATATATATATATATATATATATATCAATCCAAATGAAACAAACGTTGTCATTATTTCAAATTTCAGAGTAATCAGTCAGAAGTATCGATTACTGGAAAAGCAATCGATTACTGTTATTTTCCAACAAGTAATCGAATCATTCGATTACTAGTAATCGATTACGCCCACCACTACTGCTTAGGTGCCACTGGGTGACAGCTTCGCAGGGCGACGGGAGACGAGTATTATTAGCTTATACTGTATCGTACATAAAAATCCCATATCCTATCAGCACACGCGAGTTTTAAGAAGAAACTTTACATAGTCTATTGATTCTTTAACATCGTCATGCATTCCTGCAAGTCTTTAGCACAAATTGATTGTAAATTGAGGATTTAATTCAAATTTTATGGCTTGCGAGGGAGTAGGGGAGGAGGAGAAGGGCTGGTGTGTTGTTGTCAGTTATGTAATGTTTAGTTTGTAGGATATTTCTACCAGCATTATCATAACACCCACAGCTCATTCAGTGGAAAAACGTTACTTTATGTCAGGAAGAATATATTTTACAACAATTTTTCCGCTGCAAGTAAACGTAGCGCCACTGGGTATCTCCACCTGTGTTCCTCTCTGCAACACTGGCATTACCATCGCTGAATCCGTAAAAATAGACGATATCTGCATATGCTTCATTGTTGTACGTACGTGGCATGCTGTTTCATGAACAAGTGAAGCTGAACCCAGTGAACAGCTGAACGAGGAGAACAGTATTTGAAGTGTGTGTCTCGCCTGCAAATTTTCCCGTTCAAATGACAGTGGACGCAGGTTGCCAAGTCCTTATAATCAATCTTGCTAGGTTAGTCCTGAAAACTGGCTAGAATGTCGCTAGACAGTAAACACTGCAAAACATCGCTAGAAAATTCGATTAAATCTCTAGAATATCATCTAAAAATGACAAAAATATCCAGAATATAGCTAGATAACATGTTGCCAGGTGTTAAATAGTGCCGCTAGGTAGAAGCAAAAAATAGGTCTAGATGGCAATCCTGTGTCACTGTTCTCACGTCAACATCATATGAAAAAAATGGTTCCACGTTTACTTGCAGCAGAAAAATTTTAATGAATAATAATATTACTCCAGACCAAAAGGGATGCTAGTTACTGATTACAATAATGTTTTTCCATTGAATGAGCTATGGGTGTTATGATAATGCTGGTAGCAATATCCTACAAACTAAACATTACATAACTGACAACAACACACCAGCCCCTCTCCTCCTTCCCTACTCCCTCGCAAGCCATAAAATTTTAATTAAATCCTTAATTTACAATCGATTTGTGCAAAAGACTTGCAGGAATGCATGACGATGTTAAAGAATCAACAGACTACGTAAAGTTTCTTCTTAAAACTCGCGTGTGCTGATAGGATATGGGATTTTTATGTACAGTACAGTATAAGCTAATAATACTCGTCTCCCATCGCCCTGCGAAGCACTCACCCAATGGCACTTAAGCAGCCACGAAACTTAACAATTAAACAGCCGAATGCTGGGTACTGAACTGGGATCACAGAGTGTATATGTTATAAAACAAAATATACTCAAAATTGCATGATAGATCATTGGTGTAAGTTTTTGTCATACATCGCGTTACACCCTGTATATATATATATATATATATATATATATATATATATATATATATATATATATATATATATATATATATATATATATATATATATATATATAAATATATATATATATATCTCCTCTGTGGTACAGTGGTAAATACCACAGAGGCTATATATATATATATATATATATATATATATATATATATATATATATATATAGACTCTGTGGTAAAGTGTGCGTTTTTGTACACTGAAGAATGAGGGTTCGCTCCCGTTAGGATAATAAACCTTGGGAGCGTTCGTCTAGCCATATACTGCTTGGCGGACATAAGGGATGCTGTGGTTGAACCAGTGTCGCTTACTGTAAAGTATGCTTGCATCCAGTCGGCTTGTGCGGGCCGATTACACTTGGGTCACAGACTACACACATCCAAAGCCTTCTACAACACTACAGTCACACTTACAAGCACTTCTCACCGTAAATACAATCTCTACTAGACAGCCAAAGCCACTTGGTAGAGATACATTGGCTGTATCGTCCCCACTTCGGTCGGGATAGGCCAGTCCTGAAGTGGACACTGAAACGGCTGATGAGATGATATATATATATATATATATATATATATATATATATATATATATATATATATATATATATATATAGTATATTGTGTTGCGTCTTATACTTACTTTTTTCACTGGGGGTCATATTTTAGGTGACACCAGAGGCTTCGTACCACCTCTTCCTTAAATTATTTACTTTCCATATTATACACCAACACTCTTGTATGTCATCGATACCTTTTTCGTTATCAACATACTTTCCATCAATAACTCAGGTGTGCGTTGAAATTATAGTTTTGACTATTTCAAGTGATTTGTATATATTTTGGGGGGCTGAATTAAAAAAACGAAACACATGTTTCTCCATCATGTAAATTTTTTTCACACAACACTTTTTTTTTAGTTTTCGATTATCGGCTTTTTTTTTTTTTAAATCACTTCACACTATATAATTACACATGGATATTTTATTACAATGCTAATATGTTTGAATTTAGTGTTTGCCACTGTGATGAGTCATCTCAGTACTGAAGTGCAGCAAACATATCTCAGTGTTACCCAGTTGACTTGTGCACTTCCTATATTACTTTCAATGGAGGATTCTTTTTTATCACTGTGATATTTATTGAAAATAGTGGTGTTTTATTGAATAAATAATTGTTTTTATTTTTTCCTCACAGATAAATTAATATTTTTTATACTGTTTCAGGCTGTATGAAGAGTCCTGATCGTTTTTGCTACATTTATTGAAAATTTTTAGTGAAAAAAAAAAAAAAAACAGAACATAGCATGTTTTGCTATAAAAAAAAAAAAAAAAAAAAAGCTTATTATGCCTTCTTTAGAATAAAACTTGGTGAACAGTGTCTGCTCTGTTTGTGTTGAGGAACTAAGACAATGGACCTAAAGTAAAGAGAAGGCTCTTGCTTCTGGTATTCCGATGATATGAAGGGTACCCAAAAATCATAGTAACGATTGTTATTTTTTCCCCTGCAAAATTCAAGGATACAACAAAAAGAATAAGAAAGAAATTGTTTATCCTAATCTTCCACCAGCAATAAGACCTGTACCACATGGACCTGATCTACCAATCCCTACTCCACTCCACCTGATAGTCTTGATCATGTAGAAACTCACTCAGATGAAGAATTTGCTGCAGTAGACTATGAAGAATTTGTCCCAACGTGTTCAAGCAATGAGCCACAGCCATTCTCTCGGGATTAATTTTATGATTTAATAGGAGACCTCAGTCTCACCAAAGATGCTGCAGTGTTCTTGGGGTCCTGATTACAACATGAAAACTTGTTACATCCAGGAACAACTTCCTCTTGGTAACGAAATAGAGGAAAAGAGTTTCCACCATATTTCAAGAAAGATGGACCCTTGGTTTGTTGCACTGAAGTAAGTGGCCTATTACAAAAATTTGGCAGAGATTATAATGTAGAAGAATAATGACTATGTATAAATTTATCTAAAAGAAGCCTGAAAGGGGTACTTCTTCATAATGGTAATAAATACTGTATTCATCAGTATCTGCTGCTCATTCTGTGCATTTAAAAGAAACGTATCAGAATTTGGCAAATTACCTCGAGAAAATCAACTACAATGATCACAGTTGGCTCATATGTGGAGACTGAAAGTTCTGTGTAACTTTGTGGGTCAGCAGTTAGGGAATACAAAATTCTCATGTTTTCTTTTTGAGTGGGACAGCAGAGCCAAGGATTTACGTTGGATTCAGAAGCAATGGCCAAAAAGAAAAAAATCTACAGCTTGGTGCCAAAAACATCATGAGACCTAGCTTGCTGCATCCAGATAAAGCACTTCTACCACCGCTTCATATTGAGCTTGGATTAATGAAGCAGTTTGCCAAAGCCCTATCAAAAGATGGAGCCTGTTTTATGCATTTGTGCCAAAAATTTCCTTGTTTGTCTGAAGCTAAATTCAAAGAGGGCATATTTACCGGACCCGATATTAGGACACTTATTTCTAATGCAGAGTTTGATGATACGATGAATGTCCTGGAAAGAAAGCCTTGAGTATCATTCAAAGAAGTATTTCTATGTTTTTGGTAACAATAAGGACCTAAAATACTTAGAAATTGTTAGAAATTCGTTAGTCAAGTTTAAGGAGTTGGGGTCCAACATGAGTCTCAAAGATCACTTTTTGGATTCACATTAGGAAATTTTTCTTGAAAATCTTGGAGTGGTGAATGAAGAACATAATGAAAGATTCCATCAGGATATCAAAGACATGGAAAGAAGGTACCAGGGACGTTGAAATTTCAGTATGACGGCGGACTAATGCTGGATGATTTGTAGGGACGCACCAGAATAGTGCACAAACGACTGGCCACCAAACGAAGTTTTGGAGAGAAAAAAAAAAAAAAGAGAGAAGTTACAAAGACCTGCGAAACAATATGTGTCATGGAATATTATATACTTTTGTTTCCATTATCTATATTTTTAAAATATTACGTTGACTAAATACTTTCGTTTTCAATTAATTTAAGACAATATTGTATAGATCGATTGTTTTTATCAATTTCGTATTAAAATGTGATGTGATGGAAACATTATAAATGCATTTTTTATTGTGTGACACATAGGTGCAATAAAAAATATAACTACTCAGAATTAAAACAATTTTTAAGGACTTTCGCTTTGCAGATGTGTGTAACACACAAGAGAATACTGAGGTGTAAGGTCTAGAAGGAATTTTTAAGAAGAAGGTACTATGAGAATTGCAAAGCACTTTACTGTAGATTGCACCGACCATGGAAAATACTCAAGAGCATAATGTGAGATTATGAGTGGGATGTAAACCTAAACCTTTGTTGTCTTTTTAAAATAATGATGGGGGGAGGGGGAAGCAGAAATTTGACCTTTCCACTTCGTTGTTCGTTGCGTGTTGTAAAGTGGAGTGTAGACAAACCATTTCCTGCTCTCACAGATGTTCTGAAACTGACATATCTTTAATTCGGGGTTTGATGACACATTCCCTCACTCAGTTTGGATAATATGGACATAACACATATAATCCGAAGCAAAAAAAAACTTGTTTCCTCCGAATACAACCTAAAATGTCCGAAAGAAAATATGATTTTTTTTTTTTTCATAGGAAGGTGTTGTATGTTGCGACATAACGAGAAACATATAGTTCTGATGGAGGTGTGTTGTGTTGCTCTGTTGTGAGCTTTGTTGCACCATTATGATCATCATTCATTGTGCTCTAAAAATGTCCTCTGTCCTCATCATTTACATCATCATCATTATCATCACCATCATCACCATTCACTATGATAATAAATTACGTCGTTTCATCTATTGCCTCACAACACCTATTGACAAAAGTGATTCCAACAAAAGGACATTCAGGCGTTTCTGTCCCTACTCAACAACGACCTTACGTACCACAACATACAACCCTTCTTAACGATGCCGACTGTCGCTCATTAGCTCTCCATCTCAGTCTCAGTCTCCCTCTCCTTTTCTCATTTTCTGACTCTCTACTCAGTAAAACCAAACACAAAAAGATGAAGAAAGCACGCTTCGTTCTCACATACCTGCCGCCTCACGTAAAAGATAATAATGTTACGTGTTAACCAGAAGTGTAAGATGTTTACGCAACGCTGGATGGTATGCTTGAAGGCACAGAAGGCGTCGTATTCCTTCCTTTTTACCGAGTTATTTTACACGTACCTTGATACTCGTATGGTTATTTCAGTCACTTTAGCAGTTCACTCCGATGACACATATATATTCTTGCTGGTACAGCACGATTTTATGCAGCCTTGTAAGGACATTTAGTCGTGAAGGAATTTAATAAGTGTTTCTTTTTTTTTAAAATCCCTGCCAGTTCGAAAAGTCTCTCCTCTGAAAAATAAAATCTTTTGGAGAGGGGAAGACTAAATGGAAAATCCTTCACCGAATGTCGACATAATTTAGTTCAGGAACATATTGGAGGATAATAGTAGTAGTAGTAGTAATAGTAGTAGTAGTAGTAGTAGTAGTAGTAACCCCGGGCTCATTTATGTTTGAACCCAGTGCTCTGCATCCTGAAGTTACCCTCCTCCTGCAGGCAACGTCAGCAAGGATGAACACGAAAAACAAAAAGAGACTCGTACTAAAAGGAGTGAACAATCCCGACCTTTATGAGGGAGCTGAGTTGGTTCCACAAGACGAGGCGACACTTTCGGGGCTTTTGCATAAACACACCTGCAGCGAGAGAACTGGGGGAGGAAAGAAAGGTGAAAATAGAGAAAAGGAAGGAAAGAGAGGAGGGAAAAGTTGGCAAAAAGGAGGGTACGAGGAGCAGAAAGGAGGGAAGGGTGAGTAGAAAAGAGGAAAGGAGAGGTAAAGAGGAGAGATGGGGATAGAGAGGAAGGAAGAAGGGGTAGAGAGGAAGAAAGGAAGGGTAGAGAAGAGGGAAAGAGGGGTAGAAGAGGGGAAAGGAGGGTCAGAGAGAAAGGAATGAGGGATAGAGAGGAGAAAAAGAAAGGTAGGTAGAAATAATCAGAGTGGAAAGGAGGGAAAGAAAGGTAAGAGTAGGGAGGAAAAAAAAGTGCAAAAAGAGCTGACGGGAGTGAATGGGAAGAAAAGGAAGAAAGTCATACGATGATCATAGGAAAAGACAAGAGCAGACTGAACAAAAAAGGGCGAGGGAAGGATGACAGGACGACAAAGAAAGGTGTTAAAATGGAATATGAAAAGAGAGAACCCAAGAATGGTGACAGGAAGGAGGCAAGAAGTGAGAGGAAATCGAGAGGAGACGATCACAATGGAATAAGGAAGAAGGTCGGAACTGTGTGTGTGTGTGTGTGTGTGTGTGTGTGTGAGAGAGAGAGAGAGAGAGAGAGAGAGAGAGACAGACAGACAGACAGACAGACAGACAGAGACAGAGACAGACAGACAGAGACAGAGACAGACAGACAGACAGACACACATACACATACAAAACCAAACACTTGCAAGGACAGGCATTCAAACAAAAAGTCAGGTAGACAGACAGACGGGTAGACAGAGGGACAGGCAAGCAGCGAGACAGAAATTAGGCCTAGGCAGACATGTAAAGACAGAAAGACAGACAGGTACAGACTTAGAAGCAGGTAGATAGACAGAGGTAGAATGACGGATAGACAGAAGTAGATGGACAGACAGACAAATAGATCAGACAGGAAGAGAAATGGAGAGCCAGACGGACAGACAAACAGGTAAACTGACAGACAACTAGATAGAGAGACAGACAATTAAGGAGAAAGACCCAAATATATAGACAGACACACAGATAGGTAAACAGACAGGAAGACACACAGGTTAAATAGACAGGCTGGCAAACAGTAGAACATAAACCAAACAGGTAAACAGACATGCAGACAAAGAGATGGTGTTGGCAGATACCTAAACAGGCAGGCAAGTAACCAGATTGGTAAAGAGACAGGTATGCAGACAGACATGTAGACAGGTAGGTAGTTAGGTAGACACAAATAAGTACACACGTCAGCAGACATGGATGGCTTGGGAGTCAAGTAGATAGAAAAAAAATACCTATAGGTAGATTAGTAGTTTGGCCGACAGACAGGAAGATAGGCAGACAGACAGGCAGACAACCTGACAGGGGTGAAAGGTGCATGGAGCTATAAGAGAGCTGAAACAACTATACTGAAACTGACAGACTGATTAACTAATTATGCATACACACTGTCAGGTTCGTTGAAATCTAACATCCCTTTGATCATTTGCGTGTAATTGCCAAGTACAAATTGCTCGCTTCTGTGACACAGTGGTTGAAAATGAGGACTAGAAATATTACAATACAATGTGGGGACAGTTACGCGGTATTTCCAGATTCACTAATGGAATGAAGTTTTGACAGAATTTTTTTTTTTTTTTTTTTTTGGAGATTAGCATATTTAGTGGATTTCTTAGAAAAACATTCTATTTCCATAAATTGGGGTTTATATAATTGTGCTTCACACTTTGGATAAATTGGATTTTACGAAATAATAAATATTTTAATTATATCGTGAAGCTTTATATTCTTAACCTGTATCGTATTTTTATGGATGTCTACTACCTGGTGTACATAAAAATTTGCTTTACCATGACACCTACCTTCGCCATTGCATTGTCTTGATTCCCACCAAAAGTGGCATTGTTATGGAACGCTCCTAACGCACAGTACTGTTTTGGCGCAGTTATAATCTAATGCACTTTTTAGTCTGCACTCTTTGAGTTAGCTTATAATCACTGGGAGCCTTGGAGGAGGGAAGATCCAAAGTAGTTTGTCAGCACCCAGCCGTTTAGGTTTCCACCGCTATTTCTTCATTCTTTGTGTGTGTGTGTGTGTGTGTGTGTGTGCATTTGAGTTTGCTGCTCCAGTCGGTGGGATCAGCAGTAAACACGCTGTCGCTGGCGTTCAGGCGTCTTTCTTTAATATGACAGACTACGTATATTTTCTTCATTCTCTTCAGTCTTTTATCTGAAATCAGTGTTAATTACCCGCGATGTATCTACAACTACACAATTTTCCTTACGAACAAGGGTTTGCATGAAAACAGCTTGAATCACTGCGTAACTGTCCCCATATTTTACCCTAGACACAATGCTGTTTGGTACACCCCGTCATTAAGGATTTATTGTATACGTGACATTGGTTAAGTTGCTTTATACGGTTAACCAGTACCATGGGCTGGAAGGTAACCGGAAAAATAATTTCGTACATATCATTATGTAACTGTTGATTTTAGCAAAGAGTATAACCTCGTACTCTAATTAAAATTTATGAACTCTTACATTTACCTACCAAATACATGACAGTAAAGAAAGTCACAAAATCTACAAAGATTTACAATGCATACCTAGACATATCCTCTTGCTCTTAATGAAACGGTAAGGCCACAATGGAAAATATTCCTGAAGAACAGCAGAGCCATTGAGCAGACTCAGGTAAACATTGGGAGAAGGTGTGACGTAGTCCACTTTTCACTCCCACTGCAACTAAATTAATCGTACATTTTCCCACTGTGACTGCGTGTTGAAGCAACGGTTCGGCCGAACTTTAAAAATAGGCCTATTAAATATCTTTAGAAAAAGATGCTTTAATGATAATATTTTGAGGTATAGTCATGGAGCCTCTGTGGCACAGTGGTATAGTGTGGTTTTTGTACACTGAAGAACGAGGGTTCGCGGCCCGCTAGGGTAATAAACTTTGGGAGCGTTCTTCTGGCCACATGCTGCTTTGGCGAACATAAGGGTGCTGTGGTTGAACCAGTGTCGCATACTATAATGTATACTTGCATCCAGTTGGCTTACATGGGCCGATCACACTTGGTTCACAGACCAAACACACATCGAAAGCCTCCAACACAACAATTACACTTACAGGCACTCTCACCATACATACAGTCTCTACCAGACAGCCTAAGGCACTTGGTAGAGATACATTGGCTCTATCGTCCCCACTTCGGTCGGGATAGGCCGGTCCTGCAGTGAATACTCAAACGGCTGATGATGATGATGATGATGACGATGATATACTGTATATGTGTGTGAATGTATGTTAATTAACCCCTGCGGGTAGGGGGGGTTTTCAAGCATACTCCCCCAGTATCCCTGCTTGTCGTACAAGGCGACTAAAAGGGTTGGCGGAGAGTTAGTGCCCCTCTTCGGAAAACAACTAACTAAAAAGTCGAACAAGAAGCCTCGGACAAGGACTGACCAAAAGATGACGACCAAGGACCGGACAAAGGACATGGTAATTGCAACATGGAATGTAAGAGGTGCAAATGATGAGGTGAAAGAGAGTTTGTCCAGCTGCTTGAGAGTGCGAAAGTTGATGTATGTGGAGTAACTGAAACTAAATGGAGAGGTGAGAGTGTGAGAGAATGGGAGTGTGGATGGGGTATATGTGCAGGAATAGGTGAGAATGAGATGGCAAAAGAAGGAGTGTGTATAGCTATGAGTAAAAGATGGAAGAAGACCATAAGAGAGTATGGATCAGTTGGGTCAAGGATTGTGTGGGTAAGATTGAAAGTTGAAATACAAATGTGGGCGCTTGTGTGCGTGGATGCTCCAACGCAAGATCATGCAAGCAGAGTGAGAGAAGAGTTCTGGACAAATGTAGAAGTATGCATGGAAAAGTTTGGAAGGAATGAGAGAGTGTTTTTGATCGGTGATATGAATGGTAAAGTAGGGAATGTGAAGGTGGATGGAATAGTGGGTGAGTGGGGTGTGCCTGCTGAGATAGATGAGAATGGGAGTGTGTTAGTGGACATTTGTGCTGGGAGGGGGTTGGTGATAGTCAATACCCTCTTCAGGTACAAAATGATCCACAGGTATACATGGCGAGTGATGAGAAGGGTGGGTGGTGAACTGAATGAAAGGAAGGCAATGATTGATTATGTGTGTGTGGATGAAAGGATGCGAAAATGTGTAATGGATGCAAGAGCTTATAGAGGTTGGGGGAGTGGACTTACTGACCACTAATTGGTGGTGGCCAGAATCAAGACCCAAATAAGATGGAGAAGTAGAAGAAGGGAAGGACGGGAAGAAGGAGTATTTGCAAGGAGAGTGGAAAGGTTACAAGAGGATGAGAAAAAGGCAGAATATAAGAAAGAAGTGGAGGAACGATTGGGCAAATATGAATTGGAGCAGATGGTGGACGTGGAAGGTGTGTGCAGGATATTCACAGAAGAAATATGTGCAGCATGTGATGTGGTGTGTGGGATGAAAAGAAGGCTGAAGGGGGAGCAAGGAACAGCGTGGTGGAATGAAGAGGTGAGACATGCTGTGGCACAAAAGAAGAAAGCATACAATGAATAGATGAGAAATAGGGGCGTGGAAGAAGTTGAGAGGTGGAAGAGAGAGTTATATGTAGAAAGGAAGAGAGAGGTGAAAAGATTAGTAAGAGAGGGTAAGAAGAGAGTGGATGAGGAATTTGGAAGGAATCTGAGTGTAAAGTGGAGGGACTGTAAGAAAATGTTCTGGAAAGAGGTGAAAAGAGTAAGACAGGGTGGAAGTGAAGATAGCAGGGGAGTGAAAGATAAAAATGGTAGATTACTAGTGAAGAAGGGAGAAATGTGAGCAGATGGAGAGAACACTTTAAGGAATTGTTGAACATAGAGAATGGAAGTAATGCAAGTATACGTGGCTGGGGAATGGCTGGGAGAAGGAGGGAGGTGAAAACACAGGAAGAAATCAGCAGGATAGAAGTTGTGGAAGCAATGAAGAAAGTTAAATTGGGGAAAGCCCCAAGAATTGATGGAGTGTGTGGTGAAATGCTGAAGCATGGGGGAGAGATAGTAGTAGAATGGATGTGGAAAACGTGCAGATTGGCCTGCGAGGAAGGTAGAGTCCCAGAGGATTGGAAGTCAAGTATAATTATTCCCTTGTACAAGGGAAAAGGGGAAAAAGAAGTGTATGGTAATCATAAGGGCATCTGTCTTCTTAGTGTAATAGGAAAAGTGTATGGCAGGATACTTATTGACAGAGTTAGAGAAAGAACAGAGGAATTAGTTGGAGAAGAACAGGGAGGCTTTAGGAAGGGAAGAGGTTGTGTAGATCAGATATCCATTCTTAGATCTTTAGTGGAAAAGTTTCTAGAGAAGGGAAAGAAGTTGTATGCGGTTTTCATGGATTTGGAGAAAGTAAATGACAGGGTGGATAGACAAGGATTGTGGAAAGTATTAAGAATATGTGGAGTAGATGGGAAGTTGTTGAATGCTGTGAAGAGTATGTATGATGGTGCTAAGGATGCAGTGCGTGTGGATGGTGAACTGAGTGAATTTTTTTCTTTGAATGTTGGGTTGAAACAGGGATGTGTCATGTCTCCATGGTTGTTCAACCTGTACATGGATGGGGTAATAAAAGAGGTACAAGGTAGGGTAGTGGATGTTGGAGTGGCCCTGGTGAGAGAGGGCAGTGTTTGGAAACTCCCTGTACTGTTGTTTGCAGATGATACTGTGTTGTTGAGTGAAGACGAAGGGGAGTTGCAAGGCTTGGTGGATGAGTTTGGGAAAGTGTGTAAGAAACGGAATCTAAAAGTGAATGTAGGGAAGACTAAAGTGATGGTCTTTGAGAGAGGTGAAATCAGTGAATGTTCAGTGAGGTTGGATGGTGAGGAACTGGAAAATGTGAGTACGTTTAAGTACTTGGGTAGTGTGATGAGTAAGAATGGAGGTTTGGAGGGTGAAGTACTTCAAAGGGTACAGCAGGGAAGAAAGGTTGCTGGTTCCTTGAAAGCAGTGGTAAGGAACAGGGAAGTGAGGATGGAAGTGAAAAAGTTACTACATGACAGTATTGTGATACCAACTCTAACGTATGGAAGTGAAGCTTGGACGTTGTTGGAAGGACACAAGGCAAGAGTGAGAGCAGTGGAAATGAGTTATTTAAGAGGAGCCTGTGGAGTCACATGGAGAGACAGGCTGACAAATGAGGATACAAAGAAGCGTTGTGGTGTGGATGTGTATGTGATAGGAAGCGTTAGGATGAATTCACTGAGGTGGTTGGGCCATGTGGAGAGGATGGAGGGCGAAAGACTGACGAAGACAGTGTATGTGAGTGAGGTGGAGGGGGGGAGAGGGAGGGGGAGGCCGAGGATGAGATGGAGGGATGGGGTGGAGAGGTATATGAGAGAGGGGGGGGGGTGAGTTGGGAGCAGGGCAGTGAAATGGCAGGGGACAGGGCGACGTGGAGGCAATTTGTTTGTGGCCACCCCAACGGGATTAAGGCGTCTGGCAATAGATAAATAGACAGATAGTCATGAACACTAATACAGGGACAGGGAGAATGCCGATAGTGTGCCACTAGAAGGCAGGTTAATCGCATACATCCCCTCCCCCCAACACCCCCTTCTTACCCCCACCAAAGCTCTGATATGCTTAAGTGGATGATTGGGAGATCTGAAGCTTCGCTTTCTCTCAGGCCATGCTGTTCGTAATGCTAGCTTCATTTATCCTATTATTCGGTGTATTATTACGTGCACAGGTCAATTCCATGAAACGTAATTATTTCAAGGCTTTGGCAGATTTCTGCTGAATGATCCCACTGTATAGATTCTTATATCCAAATGTTTATCAGTCATCTTCTAAATGATATACTAAAATCCAAATAGTAACAACATATATGATTACTAGCCATATCAGTCCCTCCCCAGCTTTGTCATCTGGAGAACCACGTATTCAATCACCCACTCATCCACTTTCCCACTCAGCCCACCCAACACAACCCACCAACACCATTTTGGCCACGCACCCTTTCCGACACCTAGACGACCCACCATGCTCACCTAAGAAAGCCACCCTCAAAGCTCACCCAAAAATGCCCACCAGTACATCTGCCCACTCACCTACCCACACTGCCCACCCTAAACCCATCCAGCCACCTAACCCACAAACCGAAACACCCACCCATAGCATCCCGCTCACGCAATCTTCTCAGCCATGCTGGCGATCCACCATGCCCACTCACCGTGATGACCAATTCTGCCCACCCATTCTGGCGACCCATCTTGCCCACCGACAGGGACAACCCACCCTCCCACCCACGAATGCCACCCACCCTCCTACCCACGAATGCCACCCACCCTCCTACCCACGAATGCCATCCATTACATCCACCCACTCACTTCTCCCTGGATACTCACCCAACCTGCCCTCCCACCCCAGTCCGTTAAGCCACCCATCATAACCAATCACACCTCCCACCGACCCACCTGCCCACCCTGCCCATCCACACGCCCAATCACCCTTCTTACTCAACCCCACTCACCCCACATCTCACCCACCCATTCGACCCTCTCATCCACCAACCCCTCCCCATCCAAATATAACTTACCAACCCCTCACTGACCACCAACCCATTCAACTACTCACCCTCCCAGCCCACCCCACACGTCCATTCACTAACTCACCTACCACTACAACCCATCCGAAGTCACTTCACACACCCCACCCAGTCAATCTACCCCACTCTTAACATCCAACCCACCCACTCATCCTGGCAATGCACCTAACCATCACACACACCAATCCAATTTCAGACACCCAACAAACGAACTCCAACCTCCCTATTGACCCTGCTCACCACCCCAACTTTCTTGCACACCTACCACCTACTCTGGTCATTCGCCCACATACCCTGTGCACTTATCCATCGCAAACACTCCCGTCTCACCCTCCCACCCTGTGCAGACAACCAACAACAACTACCAAACCTGGCCACCCATCCCGATCATTCCAGTCTGCTCACCTACTTAGTCACCTCACCCCACTCTGTCCATTCACTCACCACCAACCCGCCCTCCCAACCCCACATAACCCAACTGACCCTCTCAACACAAGATATCAACTCTGCCAACTCCATGCACCCACACACCCAAACACCCACCCTGACCTTCCCCCCCTATCCAACTACCTGCCCTCCTATTCCTTCCACCCAACCCACATCACATACCCCACAAACCTCATCCATCTATCCTGCCAATTCACGCTACTTAATCCATCTGGCCCACTCAACCCATCCCAGCCCTGCCCACACCACTCTACCCATCCCAACCATTCCCATCCACTCATCTGCCCACCTTACTCACCTACCTATTTCATCAACTCATCCACCCAGCCATCCAACTACACTCATCTATCCAACCCAACCCACCCTGCTCCCCGAACGCACCCACACAATTCCAACCACAAGCCCACCCCACCCCGAGAATCTATCCTTTCTCCCACCTACACGTACCACCAAACCCAACCGACCAGCACTCACACTCCACACACCCCACACACCAAAAACCCAACAAGCCCACATGTCGCGATGGCAGCAGTCAACGCTGGATGAAGTTAACCACCTCAACGGGCCTCAGGACGATGTCACCACGTGTGATACTGCAGATAACGACTCCATAAAGAACATGGACAGACCAGGTTCCCACTCCACATGCCTGCCTTATCCACCTGGCAACCTTGGTCAGAGGCCTGGGCAGAAAGGAGGAATGGAAGTAAAGGTAGGGAATGGAGAAGGAGAAGCCGTGGAGAGGAGGACACGGCTGCTATGGGCAACAGGCATCGCAGGGTACTTAACCCATTTGCGCCCAGTGTCCTCAATATAGGATGGAGGTGGGGCATTTTCAAATTTCAGTAAAGAAGGGAATCCAAGAGTAGGGACCTATGAGCTTCACGACTATGAGTCGATAGGCGGAGGGTGGTACATTTAGTACCCTTGCAGCAAAATCCCTCGCACAAGAACTCTGTGAGCTAATGGGTTAAGGAAGCATAACAGATCCTCAAGCATAAGCAGCAAGAACAAAAGCACAGGAAGAATGGGAAGCTGAAGAGAGAGCCCAGAGACAGCATTTGACAAAGAAGATCGCAGAGGAAGAAGGAAGTGAAGAGTGATTATGAAAACATGTGAGGGTACTTGATGCATGCCAGACTCTTGTCTTATCCTCTGGGGAGTTGCAAGGATCTTTTGTGGACCGTGGGTTGAGAGAGAGAGAGAGAGAGAGAGAGAGAACTAGTGAGTGTAGCACTGATTTTATTGTGAGTGTCTGAAGTACAGGGGATGAATGTGCTCACAATGTGTATATAAAGATAATCATAAGGATGAGTAGATCAGAAGAGACATAGAACTGCATGGGTCAGAAGGGACAAACGACAGCCATGTCCAAGAGATGCAGCATCTATGTTGAGGGAGGCAGAGAGTCACGACCATGGGCAACGCTGTGCTGGTGAGTAGAAGTCAGTGAGGTAGGGGAGACTTGTGAGTGTACAAGGCAAACTATCACATGTCCAATGCATCAGTTAACTAAATGATAATTAATTCCTGCTCAGTGAATCCAGCAATACTGTAATTATAGTCACAGTTGCCTGGGGGAGAGTAAACTCCTACCAGGCGTGTCCCTGGGGTGGCGGATTTGGGAAGCCCTAGAGGAAGTGCCTTTCCTCTAGGGGTGCTCCAAATAACCAATAAGGAGCCGTGGACCAAGCCACGGAAAAGGATTGGAGCCCTTACTGTGTACTGTCCAAGAAAATCATGGAAAGGTGCACAAGAAGAAGTACAGATAACAGCATGAATGGGAGCTGTAGCCAAGAAATGGATGCAGCTGTCTCTCTCGGTAGGGATGACCATGCAGGACAGGTGGTTCCAGACCGTCAACATGCGACTGTGTGAAGAAACACAGAAATACGATTCGCTACATGGAACGTAAGAACTTTGTATCAAGCTGGAAAATTTGAATATGTGAAATGAGAGATGAAGAGGATAAAAATAGATATCTTAGGAGTTATTGAGGTGACGTGGCCAGGGGTGAATAAAGTGAACACAGATGACGCATGTTTTATATATTCTGGCGGAGACATAGCAGAAAGAGGTGTGGGAGTAATGCTTGCAAAAAAGATTTCCATAAGTCTAATTGGATATTGGGCCATATCGGACTGAGTGTTGCTGGTTTAACTGAAGGGAAATCCTGTGAATATTAATATTATACAAGTTTATGCACCAACGGCTGAAAGTAAAGAAGAAGAAATAGATCAGTTTTATGGACAACCAGAACACAGCAAAACAACAATGTAAGACTCATGAAATAATAATGATAATGAGAGATGTAAATGCAAACGTGGGAAGAGGGAAAGTTGGAGATATAGTTGGTCCTTTTGGCCTTAGTGATCTATGGACTACTGGTGTGCAGAAAACAGTCAGATGATCGCGAACACTTGGTCTGATTACACCCAAGGAGACTGTATACCTGGAAGAGCCCCGGAGATAATTATAGAAACCAAGTAGATTATATAACAATAAATAAAAGATACAGAACCTTATTAAGAGTAAGAGCAGTGAAAATGACTCATGTGACAGGAACATGTGTAGTTACATGGAGACAGCGACTGACAAGTGAATAAGTGAAGAAGCGTTGTGGTGTGGATGTGGATGTGACAGAGTTAGGAGAAATGCAATGAGGTGGTTTGGCCATGTGAAGAGGATGGAAAGCAAAAGACTAATGATGAAAGTCTTTGTGAGTAAGATGAAGGGTGGGGGGAGAGGAGGGGGAGACCGAGGATGAGATGGAGGGACGGAATGGAGAGGTATATGATAGAGGGAGGTCTGATCTGGGGGGGGGGTAGCAAAATGACAGGGGACAGGGAGGACATGGAAGTGATTTATTTGTGGCACCACTTGTGGGATTAAGGCGTCTGTATATATATATATATATATATATATATATATATATATATATATGTCTATCTATCTATCTATTGCCAGACGCCTCAATCCCCTTCGGGGTGGCCACAAACAAATCGCCTCCACGTCACCCTGTCAAACGCCATTTCACTGCCCCGCTCCCAACTCACAAACCCCTCTCTCATATACCTCTCCACCCCATCCCTCCATCTCATCCTCGGCCACCCCCTCCCTCTTCCCCGCTCCACCTCACTCACATACACTTTCTTCGTCAGTCTTTCACCCTCCATCCTCTCCACATGGCCAAACCACCTCAGTGTATTCCTCCTAACGCTTCCTAGCACATCCACATCCACACCACAACGCTCCTTTATATCCTCATTTGTCAGTCTCTCTCTCCATGTGACTCCACAGGCTCCTCTTAAATAACTCATTTCCACTGCTCTCACTCTTGACTTGTGTCCTTCTAGCAACGTCCAAGCTTCACTTTCTTCCGTTAGAGTTGGTATCACAATACTCTCATGTAGTACCTTTTTCACTTCCATGCTCATTTCCCTGCTTCTTATCACTGCTTTCAAGGAACCAGCAACCTTTCTTCCCTGCTGTACCCTTTCAAGCACTTTACCCTCCAAACCTCCATCCTTACTCATCACACAACCCAAGTACTTAAACGTACTCACATTTTCCAATTCCTCACCATCCAACCTCACTGTACATTCACTGACTTCACCTCTCTCAAAGACCATCACTTTACTCTTCCCTACATTCACCTTTAGATTCCGTTTCTTACACACTCTCCCAAACTCATTCACCAAGCCTTGCAGCTCTCCTTCGTCTTCACTCAACAACATAGTATCATCTGCAAACAACAGTACAGGGAGTTTCCAAACACTACCCTCTCTCACCAGGGTCACTCCAGCATCCACTACCCTACCTTGTACCTCTTTTATTACCCCATCCATGTACAGCTTGAACAACCATGGAGACATGACACATCCCTGTTTCAACCCAATCTTCAAAGAGAAAAATCCACTTAGTTCACCATCCACACGCACTGCAGCCTTAGCCCCATCATACATACTCTTCACAGCATTCAACAACTTCCCATCTACTCCATATATTCTTAATACTTTCCACAATCCTTGTCTATCCACCCTGTCATATGCTTACTCGAAATCCATGAAGGCCGCATACAACTTCTTTCCCTTCTCTAGAAACTTTTCCACTAAAGATCTAAGAATGAATATCTGATCTACACAACCTCTTCCCTTCCTAAAGCCTGCTTGTTCTTCTCCAACTAATTCCTCTGTTCTTTCTCTAACTCTGTCAGTAAATATCCTACCATACACTTTTCCCAATATACTAAGAAGACAGATGCCCCTATGATTACCACACACTTCTTTTTCCTCTTTTCCTTTGTACAAGGGAATAATTACACCTGACTTCCAATCCTCCGGGAGTCTACCTTCCTCACAGGGCAATCTGCACATTTTCCACATCCATTCTACTACTGTCTCTCTCCCATGCTTCAGCATTTCACCACACACTCCAACAATTCCTAGGGCTTTCCCCAATTTAACTTTCTTCATTCCTTCCACAACTTCTATCCTACTGATTTCTTCCTGTTTTCTCACCTCCCTCCTTCTCTCAGCCATTCCCCAGCCACTTATACTCGCATTACTTCCATCCTCTATGTTCAACAATTCCTTAAAGTGTTCTCTCCATCTCCTCACTTTTTCTCCCTTCTCCACTAGTAATCTACCATTTTTATCTTTCACTCCCCTGCTAACTTCACTTCCACCCTGTCTTAATCTTTTCACCTCTTTCCAGAACATTTTCTTACAGTTCCTCCACTTTACACTTAAGGTCCTTCCAAATTTCTCATCCGCTCTCTTCTTACTCTCTCTTACTAATATTTTCACCTCTCCCTTTCTTTCGACATATAACTCTCTCTTCCACCTCTCAACTTCTTCCACGCCCCTATTTCTCATCCATTCATTGTATGCTTTCTTCTTTTGTGCCACAGCCTGTCTCACCTCTTCATTCCCCCACGCTGTTCCTTGCACACCTCTCCGTCTTCTCTTCATCCCACACACCAATCACATGCTGCACATATTTCTTCTGTAAATATCCTGGACACACCTTCCACGTCCCCCATCTGCTGCAATTCATATTTGCCCAATCGTTCCTCCACTTCTCTCTTATACTCTGCCTTTTTCTCATCCTCTTGTAACCTTTCCACTCTCCTTACAGATACTCCTTCTTCCCGTCCTTCCCTTCTTCTATTTCTCCATCCTAATTGTACCTTGATTCTGGCCACCACCAAGTAGTGGTCAGAAAGTCCACTCCTCCACCCTCTACAAGCTCTTGCATCCATTACACATTTTCGCATCCTTTCATCCACACACACATAATCAGTCATTGCCTTCCTTTCATTCAGTTCACCACCCACCCTTCTCATCACTCGCCATGTGTACCTGTGGACCAACCCCCTCCCAGCACAAATGTCCACTAACGCACTACCATTCTCATCTATCTCAGCAGGCACACCTTACTCACCAACTATTCCATCCACCTTCACATTCTCTACTTTACCATACATGTATGTATGTATATTACATGAGCTGAAAGACCGTTTTTAACATAATGATGAATATCAATTGCTGGACCCACTAATTATACTTCTACTTCTACGAGAATGTTTCCCTTTTTCCTGTTTCTGGATCATTACCTACTCATATATTATAACGGAAATGAGTTGTGTTGGTGCTGGTGTATGATGGAAAAGTTGATGGTTATGATGACGTTGATCGGCTAACTCCTTTCGTCGTAAAGCCAATATTATTTTTTGCAATATTTTCTCTGG
Organism: Coenobita brevimanus; assembly: GCF_032717465.1. Taxonomy (NCBI): domain Eukaryota; kingdom Metazoa; phylum Arthropoda; class Malacostraca; order Decapoda; family Coenobitidae; genus Coenobita; species Coenobita brevimanus. Next base: position 15,375,347 of record NC_137030.1, on the reverse strand, counting down.
GGAGCAGGGATTACGATGATGATGATGATGATGATGATGAAATTCAAAATTCTTATGGTGATAAATATATTACTATTTTTTTTGTACTGATGACAATATGGAGGGTAATTTCGGTGTGCTGGTGGTAGTAACATTGATGGACAGTATAATGAAGGCGTGCGATAAGTATCATTAGCTCGGCCAGTATCTCGATAACTTTCTCAATCACATTTCCTCTGTTTAATACCTTCAGTCTGATGACATACTAGAGGGAAGGAAGTGTGAGCTGGAAAATAGGTTGGGTTTTGGGAGCAAGCTTCACACGGAACGAAAGTCGCTGACCCACAGTCGCAAAATGCCTCATAGTCAAGGAAAAAATTTGGCAACGCTCGCTAACCAAATCTACTAACTCAGTTTAATCTAACCTAAATTAAACTAACGCAACTTAACCAAAGGAAATCTAACCGAGGGTAAGTTATCCTAAGCTAACCAAACTTAAGTAAACTAACCTAATCTAACCAAACAGAACGTAACCTAAGCTAACTGAACCCAGGCTAACCTAAACTGAGCCAACGTATCCAAACCTAACCTAACGTCACTTAATCTAACCTATCCTAACCTAACCTAATCTAAACTGCTCTAACCTTACCAAATCAAACCTAATTTAATTTAGCTTAACTTGACCAACTCTGTTTTTCCCAAGCTTAAGCTAACCCGTGATCCCGCGAATTTTAAGGACTTTTGATCCGTACAAAAGAGCGGAACGAACGTCGCCTGGTTGTCAGTGGGAACGAGCGTCGCTGGATCCGCCGTCGCTTGTGCACTTGTCCACGCAGGATCCGGGATGTGGAGTCTTCGCGACATAAGTTCCGCACACCAGTGGTAGAGGACAGGGTGATAGGGAGGCGATTCGCTTCTGGCAACCCTCTCCTGATATATTAAGACGTCTGGCTATATACCGGTATATATATATATATATATATATATATATATATATATATATATATATATATATATAGATATAGAGAGAGAGAGAGAGAGAGAGAGAGAGAGAGAGAGAGAGAGAGAGAGAGAGAGAGAGAGAGAGAGAGAGAGAGAGAAATAAATAGATAGATAGATATAGATAGATAGATTATTATTTCCAGACGATTTTAACCACATCAAGGTATACTTTTCGAAGTGCAAGGGTGCGATATGGCCTTCATTATACTCGTCTCCATTTCGGTGCACTTCTAAGCTTAATAAAATCACCTTTTACTGCACCGGAAGGA
>NC_137030.1:15274097-15369097 GCF_032717465.1 Coenobita brevimanus | reverse complement strand
TAGCAATACTGGTATTCATGGCAAGGATGTTGGTAGGCTACTGGTGTTGATAATGATAGTGATGGTGGTAGAGATTACAAGGATGGTGGTCGTGATGACAAGGTGGTAGTTGCTATGGTGATAGTGATGGTGTTAGGGGTGATAGTAGGGATGGTTGACGTGATCTCAGGGTTAGTGATGATAGGGAGGGTGGTAGTAATGGTGGCTGGGATGGAGGCAAATGTCAGTCATGTCAGGTGATGTCAGTAGTGGCAGACATGGTGGCACAGATAGATGGCAGACGTGATGATGGTTGTGTCAGGCATGGTGGTACCAGGTGGCAGACTGCAGTGACAGATAAGGTGATGGCTGCGTTAAGTGGCAGGCGTGGTGATGACAGATTACGTAGTAATGGCGGATAGCATAATGATCAAAGGCGGCTGCAGATGGCTGTAGCAGATGTAGTTTTGACAAAATACTGAATGACAGCAAGACGTGGCAGGTGTGATGACGGCAGATGTTTTATTGATGACAGACTGCATATAGATGGGAGACGGGATCAGATGGTAGAAGTGACAAAAATAGTGGTGGCAGATGAGGTAGGGATGGTAGGAGGTTGCGGATGTTAGTGCTGGATGGCAAACATGACGACAGACGCCAGGTGTAGTAAGGGCAGGGGGTAGCAGTGGCAGCAAACGTTGTGATGGCAGAGGGTGACATATAGCGTGGCTATGGCAGAAGTAGTGATGGCAGTAATGGCAGACATGTTGATTTTAGTAGCGGCAGTCGTATTTATGGCCAGTGTAATTATGGCAAACGTAATCATATCAGATGGCAGTAGCGGCAGACGTGGTGATGACATACGTGATGATGGCAGACTGAGGACATTTGGTAAGTGGCAGATGGCAGTAGCGGCAGACGTCCCCAGGTATGTTTGTCTGGCGCCCCGTCTGATATGCTAATTGGCTTTAATGAGCCTGAATGCTGCATTAAGCCCTTTGTTATCATTGTACTCCACACGCCTGTCTCCAAACCTGTCACACACCTGCCTCCACACTTGTCACACACCTGCCTTCACACCTGCAACACACCTGCCTCCACACTTGTCACACACCTGCCTCCACACCTGTCACACCTGCCTCCACACCTGTCACACACCTGCCCCCACTTTTATAACACACCTGCCTCCACACCTGTCACACACCTGCCTCCACACCTGTCACACACCTGCCCCCACTTTTATAACACACCTGCCTCCACAACTGTAAAACACCTTTCTCCCCACCTGTCACCACCCCATCACACATTTACCACGCATTTACTCCTTCCTTTTACATTCGCCACCAGCATCACACACCTGTCTCCTCCCTCCTGCACACTTGTCACCTCCCTCCCACACACCTGTCACCCCATCCATGTACCTGTCACCCATCCTCACACACCTGCCACACACCTGCAAGGGCTCCCATACACTTACTTCATCTCCCCAACACTCATCATCGACGCCACACACCTTTCACAGCCCACGACACATCTGGCACTATCCACGACACATCTTTCTCCACAATACGTACACTTGTCACCACACACACACACACACACACACACACACACACACACACACACACACACACACACACACACGCGCGACTACTACAGTACTACTGGTCGGTACCATCAAATATGTGTAACATCCACTAACACCATAAGCCACCCCCACACATCACTGACAATCACCACACATCACCAACAATCACTGCACACCATAAACCACCACCACTAGAAACTCAAACCTCCACCACATACCACATACTACTACCACAACACACCACACACTATCACCACGCATCAGTCACCACCACCACACATTATCAACTACCACCACACCTCACTCACTATCACCATGCACCACTCACCATCATCATACCTCGTTCACAATCACCACACACCATCATCCATCAAAACACCTAGCTCACTATCACCGCATACCGTCAAGCATCACACCTTGCTCACTATCACCACACACCATCAACCACCAGCACATCTGACCAGTTATCACCACACACCATTAACCACCAACACTTCTCTCACCACCGTATCTCTGCTCGCCATCAACCATCACCACACACCACCTACTATCACCATGCGCCACTCACCACAACAAAACCCTATGCACCACTAGCACAAACCATTCACTATCAGCTAATACCAGTCCCAGTTTACAGACTTGTTATCTCCATAAACACACCCACAACACCCCCCACCCCACAAACCTCTGTGACCACCACAATCACCACCATCACACACACACACACACACACACACACACACACACACACACACACACACACACACACCTGTCACCGGTGCAATCGCCACCACACACCTGTTACCACCACCACACACCTCTCACCATCACTACACCTCTCGCTCCATCATTACGCGATCTATAGTACACACCTGTCATCACCGCCACTGTGAACTTGCCACCACCATCACCTTACACTACTACATCACACATTGCCACTATCACTTACACACCTTGCACTATCACCACACACCTTTCATGACCTCTATCCTACGCTTTCCGTTGCCAGCATCACCGCACACCTGTCAATAACACCACCACTACAACTGCACCTGTAACCTCTACCGCACATAATAACCACACTCATCACCACACACACACACACACAATTGCTGCACTTCTTTCAAACACCTGTAGTTAGTACCAAGTATCTATATCTACCATCTTCCCTTCATCTCAGCCATATCTCACACACCTGTCAGAGATCCCACACACCTGCTTCTTTACACACCTGTCAGCACCAGTACTACACCTCCCATCCATCACAGGGACTGAGAGTAAAAATCATCCGACTATTAAAATCTCTCTCTCTCTCTCTCTCTCTCTTTCTCTCTCTCTCTCTCTCTCTGTCTCTCTCTCTCTCTCTCTCTCTCTCTCTCTCTCTCTCTCTCTCTCTCTGCATTCCCACCCACACCATTCGCTTCCATCCCATCTGGTCTCAACGATTTCCTTCCTCCTCTGCTCTCTTGAATAGCAGTCTCTTCTCTTTTTCCCCTCTCTCTTTTCTCTAGTTTACTTCACCACTTCTTTGCCTCTTTTCCTTCCTCCTCTCGGCTTACTTTTATATAGTTTTCTCTCGCTTGTTTTTACCTTGTCTCATTCTTTTTCTCTCCCTCACTTCACTGAGATAACGTCATACCTTATTTGTAATAATTTTTACAACACCTTAACGATTTCATTCACCTTGAGAATCACCTCTCCTGAATGGTATAATGAAGGCTACATCTAACCTCTCCTGTTTGAGAAACATCACCTGAGCATACTTGATTCCTTCAATACGCCGACGTATTTCTGCGTCATTCTAGCTACCTTCAGACGATTCTGTCCACCTCAGGAGAGACTTCGCACTAAAAGGAATAGATACAGTTTCGTCAAAACCCTCTGCCTCAGAAGATTTTGTTCAGCTTAGGAGAGACTTTTCATTAAATCTTCTAACGCCTTAGGCTCTACTGAATCAGAGGGAGGCAAAAAAAAAAAAAAGGATGATTAAAGACGGCATAGGAGTGAAGTTGTAAAATCTTATTACGGCCGGAAGAAAAAAATGTACTGATACGAAATGGTTTAATTCGCCAACTTGTCTTTTTTTTTTTTATCAGATGTCAGGGTTGGCATGGGTAGCTCTCCAGGTACCTGCCCATTGACCCGCCCGGGCCGGGATTTTTAGTTAAAAAAAACGGGGCTGGTCATTTTGAAAATAATAGTAAATAAATTTGTTAATTGTCTGAGTAATTAATTATATACATATACATACATACACAATTTGAAGGTCGAGTGCTCCACACAAAGTGCGGGTTCCAGTCTCACGTCCTAATGGCGGCGCTCCAGGCAGCCCTATTCAGAGCTGCCTCACTTGTCAGGTTTTTACACTCAAGTTCAGATCGTTAAGGATTAGGGCGTCGGGCTAAAGATAGATAGACAGATCGTATAGTCTGATCTCACAGCTTCCTAGGTCTAACCCTTGGTGAAGCTTCCTTCACGTTCACCGACCTGCATCTTTTCACCCAGCTTAGTTCATCCATCCTCTCTACATGCCCAAACCAAACAAGCCTGCTGTGCGCATCTCATCGTTGATACTCTTGACATCTAACCATCCCCTAAATTCTGCAATAGATATCCTATCTTGCAGTTTGGCCCTGTACATCCATCTGATCATTCTCATCTCAGTACGTTCCATTCTGTTGATATCATCTGCTTTGACAGGTCACGTTTCTGAGGAATTTGTCGTTGCGCTTCTAACACATGAAGCGTACATCTTTCCCTTCAGAAGGAGTGGAAGTCTTCTCATGGTTAGAACTGACAGCAGTTTTCTGGACTTTCCCCAGCCATATCTGTTTCTGGCGATAGTGGCAGCCTCGGCCCCACCACCGACAAAGATGGTATCTTCCAGGTAGCAAAACTTGTCCACCATCTCCAGTGTTTCATTGCCAAAGTTCACACACTCAAACCAGTCATTAAACACAAGCTCACCCTTGCATACTATACATACAAATTACTCAACTTAAGTCATTAATTAACCAAAATTAAAAATAGTTGTCCAACTTAAACAAATAATACTTACATTTTTATTTACCAATTTTATTTAATAATTTAATAAAATGCTGTAAATGAGTAAAAAAAAAAAAAACTCTACTCATTAAGATTGACTTTATTGTATTAGCCTACACTCAAACATATTATTGAAATAAAGTTAATTTTTTCAGTATTTTCTTGCCAGCAAATTGTAAAAATTGCATTATATGTTGGATATGTGTATCTTAATATGTTATCATTGTACAGTGCTTCTTAACATTTTATGGCTCTATAGTATTGCTAGTTTATTATTTCATTATTTCAGAGTACTATATAATAACTTACAACACAAAGCACCCTGAAATTTGATTTTACAATCTGTAAATAATATTTCATAACTTGAGCCTACAATAAACCAAGTATATTGATATTCATAATTATTGTACATATTGTAATGTACTCGCTGTTTTATCTTTGCAGCTTAACAAGTGATTTTAGCAGCACAGTACACAGCTAGTTCACTATTTTGTTAAGGTACAGCCAAATACCATATAGAAAAATAAAACAAACTGAAATACTAAATACAGTAACTGTAAAATAATATTTGATAATTGTTTTGAAAAAACTTAATTTCACTTAAAACCACTTAAACAAAATATGTAGGCTACAATATTGTTGCATATATTTGCAAATTTGCATTTATAGAATTTAAAAGCTTGGTATTTAAAAAGCTCTAACAATCCACAAGGGTGAGCCCTGATACCTTGAATAAGAAGTTATGAGCAATTTAGTATCAATATCAAGGATTAATTAATAGGCCTATCAGTTAAAATGGTATGGTGCACATTAATTCTTTAAAGAAATAAGAGGCCAACTTATATAAATGATACTTACTCTGCTATAAAATATGTTCTGTACAATAGATCGTTTAAAAGGAAAAGAAAAATACCGTATAAAAATCTCAAGGCTTGTAAAAATCCAGGGTTTTACCCGGATTTTACTCTGAAAAACCAGGGCTGGATGAGTTAAAAAAAAAAAAAAAAAAAAAAAAAAAAAAAAAGGTTCTTAGCCAATCCCGTCAAATGTACACTGTACGGCCATGAGCAAAATTTCGCCGACATTCCTCTGCCAACGTTTTTTCCTTCTTTCCATACTCCTCATTCCTCCTCAAAAACAGAAAGCATCATTCCTCAAATACTCTATTGCTATGTGCTTCATGTTGTTATCTTATGAAAAATAGTTCAAGTAAAACTTTCCACTGTCTCTGATGATAAAGAAGTGTCGGCGAACTTTTGCTCATGGCTATACGTTCTCCAACATTTAACCCTTCGACATTTCGAACCTCTCTCAGCTTGAGAAATTCGCCCAATATTAAACTTAAGCCATTCAGTTTGGTTATGTCTTCCCTATTTTTATTACTGCTGTCGGACGATTTTATTCAAAGCTCTTGCAGTGAAGATTTTAATGAACCTCTTCCTTTTGTAGTTCCTCTGCAGATGAATAAAATCGTCAGGTGGTGATACATGTAAAATGAAAACTCCGTCATGGAACTGAAAGGCGTTAAAAATACCCCAAGGGAATCTGTTAAAGCGAAAGGGTTAAGCAGATCACCGTCATGTTTTACAACTCTTTTGCTACTGTCATTTCCCCACAATTTAGCAAATGGTTTTAGCCTGATTATATAACCTGAGTACGTCTTTACCCGCAAAAGTGCTAAGACTTTCATCCTTGCTTCAGTACGAACAGCAAAAGGAATTTCACTAAGAGAAGCCAAAGAAATGAAAGTAATGGCGGAGCTTTGTCAGAGATTATCTGTAATCCCATTACCATGGGACGGTCTTCTGAACCGTATCTTTGGACACCTCATACCCTATGCTGCAATGCAGTCACAGACACAACCAGTTCAAGAGGTATATACTTATAGATCCTAGACAGTTTTCCGTCACAGGCTCCTAAATTTATCGATGTAGTGTACAGAGTTTCGTATGTCATTGTTTTGAACCAGGTGTGAAAGTGAAATTAAATTTTTAAAACTTGAAAACCATAAAAGCTTGTCTAATATTTACACTGAACTATAATCGAGTTTTGTCGTGGGCGTTACTTAGCACAGAGATCGACCATTTTAAAAGTATTGGACATTCAGTGCTTTGGTGAACCCTTGCGGCAAAGAGTCGAAAAATACATATGGTAGTAGCCACAGTGATAACATTGTTACCTGAGTGTTTTAAAATTTAGGGTTTGAAAATTGCTGATTGTTGTTGTTGTTGTTGTTGTGAACATTTCCAAAGTTCCTTATATATAAATGTGTGGTTGCTTATTCCTTTGTGAATTTTATTAGATTTCTATTATTGCTAACTGAAGGATTTCCATAATACCTTAATTAATCCTTTATCAGTGGCTGTGCGAAGTTGAATTAAATGACCAGGGAGTCGCAAGAGTAGAAAACAAAATACGTCAGTATAATCGAAGTGTTAAATAACATATTCAGTCTCAGATCAATTTATGAGTAATGCTAGCAAGAAACAAAATCAGATTAAAAAAAAAAGTGAATTAAATGAACTTACACTATCAAGAACAAAGTAAAAATTACAAACGTGGTATATGCTTCATTACCTTGGTGTGCCGTGGTATATATAGTGTGGTATTGTTATTTTGTTTAGTGCAGAGTGAGACGGTAGTATGGTGTGGTGTGGTGTGGTGTGGTGTGGCTTATTGTGTGGTGTGATGTATGGTGTGGCTTTGTTAATGTCGCAAAATCCACGGAAGTGAAGCATCAAGATTCCAAAAATAACGAAAGAGAGAGAGAGAGAGAGGGGGGGGGGGACGCTGCTAGAGCTGCCCCGCATCTTAAAATAGCGTTACCCTGCTGACAGAGTTAATATTTGCTTACACGATTTTCAGTCCGGCGAGTTAAAGTTGAACCGCGACATGAGAACTGGATAGCTCGGCATGTCATTAAACTTACTAATGAATTGTCACATTATTACCCCTATCATCGCACAAACGACCGCGCCAGTTACAGTTGAATCACAGTGCGGTCCATTGGCTACCTAAGTGGGTGTGGAGGGCTCGTTAGGGTGATGAGTGTGATGAATATGTGGCTTGTCAGTGGTGGGTGTGGGGCCCGGTGGGTGTGTTTGAGGGTGTCCGGGTTAATTTATTCATGGATATCTGTCTCAGAGAACTTGCTCGCTTTCTCTGCATCTGTTCTCTCTCTCTCTCTCTCTCTCTCTCTCTCTCTCTCCGGTGGGCGTGTGTTTGAGTGTCTCCGGGTTAATTTTGTTCATGGATATTTGTCTCAGTGGGCTTGCTCGCTTTCTCTCTCTCTCTCTCCCTCACCTCTAGCAATCTTTATTTTTCCAAATTTTCGCAATTCTGACCTCGACCTTTCTCTTTTTCGTTTCTCTTTTTGTTTCTCTTTTTTCCACCATACCTCGCGAATTCGAATTCCTAAAGCTCTCCTCCTCTCTCTCTCTCTCTCTCTCTCTCTCTCTCTCTCTCTCCCCAGTTCCAACATTGACCTTTCTTACCGTTCTTAAGGGAATATGTTTTGCTTCTTCCGTTTCTTTCTCTTTCTTTTCTTAGTTTTTCTTAGTTAATTTCTTTCTTGTCCTTTGGTGTTGGCGTTGGTGTTCTCGTTCTGCTAGCCATCATTCCTTGCCACGGCCTCACGACTTTATTAATTTCTGCTCCGATTGGTCTGAAACTTACTATACCTTTACGTAAGTCAACGTATATACCTCCGTTATTCGAACTTTGCCTAGATTTTCATTCATTTGCAGCCTGTTCCACATAACTTTGTGTCATAAAAGGATAGCATTATGACTACAGCCTTTCCATAGCAGTTACTCATGACTAGCACCAAATCATTGTGTTAATCTATTGCAATGGCTCTACTCGCACATCCCTTCCACAGCTTTCCTCGTGAGTAGCACCATAGTCGTGTTAATCCTTTGCTGTGACTCTGCATTCTTTCCACAGCACCTACTCATGACCAGCACCATATTCTAGTGTTAATCTTTTGCTACAGCTCGACATTCAAGATGCAGAGATAACAGTTTTAGACTAAGTTACGAGTAGAGTTAAACAAGTATACCAGTATTGTTTCACGGCGCCTTTCTCAGATTTTCCATTTTGACTCATTCAGTCCGATGCAATTTTTCATTCTATTCTTGCCAATTTCAGATGACTATACAGATTAGGGCACATCTCTCCTACTGAACAAAGGAATGAACGTTGTATTTGATTTATCTTCTTTTATCAATCGTTCGTAAGCTGATGATAATCGCCTGAATTTACCAAAATGAATAATGAAAAAATAGATGATGGAACTGAAGGGAATACAAAAATTTTGGAGCCAAAACATGAGCATCGGCAGGCAGTGGACCACCAAAAAGGGTTGCAATGAAAACATGCAGGGAAAAAATTGAGTAAGGGAAACAAGAGAACGAGTGTACTAGTATCTATCTATCTATCTATCTACCTATGTATCTATGTATCTATCTATGTAACTATATATATATGTTTATATATATATATATATATATATATATATATATATATATATATATATATATGTTTATATGACGAGAGAGAGAGAGAGAGAGAGAGAGAGAGAGAGAGAGAGAGTAGCCTTAAAAGTATGATCATACGTCAGTCTTTTCCCTCGTATCCTCACCCCAGACTCATAACTAAAGGTCTTACTATTTGTACAAAAACTTTTTCACTGCCATTGGAAAGCGTAATTATTTTCTTTTCACTAATGTTGCAATATATGGTCCAGTTAAAGAGCTGAGATTCATGTTATTAATTCAAGAATTAAGTCTGCAGCAACTTTTACTAGGATTTTGAATGTGGATGCCTGCCTCGGGAGTGAGAGGCGAGTGAGAGAAGTGGAGTGAGGGGAGATGTGGAATAAGAGGAGAGGTGGAGTGAGAGAGAGAGGTGCAATTAGTGGAGAGCTGGAATTAATGGAGACGTGGAATTAATGAAGAGATGGAATGAGGGAGATGTGGAGTAATGGGAAAGATGGAGTAACGAGAGAGAAGGCATGGTTGGAGAGGTGTAGTGAGGAGAGAGGAGGCATGACTGGAGATGTGGAGTGAGTGGAGAGGTGGAGTGAATGGTGAGGTAGAGCGAGTGGTGAGTTGGAGTGATGTGGAGGAATGAAGAGACGGGTGGAGTGAGTGGAGAGGTGGAGTGAGTGGAGAGGTAGAGTGAAGAGTGAGATGCTGTGAGGGGAATGGTGGAGTGGAGGGGAGGTGGAGTGAAGATTAGTAGGGGGGTCGAGTGAGTGTGAGGGATACATAAGGAGTACATTGGAGTATGTAGGAAATACAGATAACAGGAAGCCTGTTGGCTCATGGTGAGGTTATCTGTTAAGAAAAAAAAAAAAAAGCTAATTCTACTAAGATCTAACCAGCGTACAAGAGAAAAGGATAGAAAAGTAGAAGGTCCTCCCTCAACCATAACATCATCCGTTTAAACCGGCAGGAAAAAGACAGAAAAAGACATCATGACTAGTAGAAAGACGAAGCATGGAAAGTTTCATACGAGAGGCAGAAAAGGAACAACTTGGCACAAGGAAATATCTATTCTCAAGATCTGAAAAAGGTAGAGCACAATCGCTGAATGTTCTCATTAAGCAAATGTCTCAGTCGTCAGCATACACTTCAACCTGGAAATAAACATTACTTACTGTCACGAATCAAATTCACGACATTTCCCTTTTGTGAGAAGCCACGAACTATTAGTGGAAAACTCACTGTGTATCGCTCAGTTAACCGTTTCTCTCTCCATTTTAGGGTATACTTTTCAAAACATTCGTCACTGTTTTCAAAAGTGACCGATTTAATGCACGTCACTAAGTGCTCTACTGAGCGATACTATTGTTTCTTTATTGTTCGCCCCTGCTTGCCTCGACCGTTAGAAAAATGCGGCCTAGTGCTCCGCTTTTCTTTCCCACGACTTATTGAGTCGAGCGTTTGCGGTGACGGAGAGGGGTCCTGTGCTCCAGCAGTGGAGAGTAGAGAGAGGTCAGCTAGCACCCAAACTCCACTAGACCACGGTTCCCCAGTACTCCCACCTTAGTTGGTGATACTTCACATTCATCGACCAGTATTTCCTTTTTGTATTTCCCTAGTCTTAAGAGTTTAATTAAGGTGTTTTTTTCCTAGGCGTAAGTATTTAGCTTTTGCGTGAGTGAGTGAGTGCGATCTCATTAATCTGATTTTGAATTGTAACGTTAAATTTATTTTGTAATCAATAAATTTAACAGTTCTTTTGCTTGAGCTTAATGTAATGTAAACTCTTGTTTCATTTCTCCGCAGTTAAGCTTATTTCTCTTATAGCTCCTAGCTTGCATAAACGTTTGCATTCATAATTGGTACTTATGCCAGTCTTGTATATTAAGCTTAAAATCCGTTGTGCCTCCTAGGAGTTAAGCATCAGCAAGAACCTGATTTATTATTCGTATTAGTTATTTATTGTCAGGGGTGAAGTAACTTTCTCCAGAGGCTAACAGTACTAATAGACAGCAATTGAGTAATTAGTCTCTGCTGTGTACTGTTGAGAAAGTTTATAAATTCTCGTTCTGAAAAAAAATCGGCGAAGTAAGCCAGCGTTAAGAATCATTGCTTGATGTAGCAATCATTGTTCCTGCTCTTCAATATTATTGAATATTATTATCAATTAAATAATATTTAGCAATTATTTTAAAAACACCGTGATATTTTTAAAAACCCCGTGACACATACTCATTGATAGCCTATAGGTTCAAAGTGTTCGTCTAGCCGATTTTTAAACGTATCAATAGTTTTTGCACTAATTACTCTTGTAGGTCACCTATTCCATTGTTCCACTTTGTTAATATTAAAGTAATTTTTCCTTCTTTCAGCGCTGCATCTCTTTTTTATAGTTTCATTCCATTATTTCCAGTCACCGTATCATTCTGTATTATAAAACATATTCTCATATCTAGTATCGTCAGATTTGTTAAGAATTGTAAAAACTTGTGCTAGATCTCCTATAAAGTGTTACTTATTTGAAGAAAACATTTTTAGTTTCTTCAGTCGTTCTTCGTAGGTGAGTTTTGCAGTGATGGGATTATTTTTGTGACTCTGTACTACACTGTCTTGAGTCTGTGTTCATCCATTATAAATTTTAGGGACCATTGCTGCACACAGTGTCTTAGATGTGGTCTAATTGTTGACGAATAAAACTTAAATATTACATCGGGCGTTTTATCACCAAACTTCCTTGCGATGCAGCTGAGCATTTTGCTTGCCTTATTACTGGCTGCTACACACTGTTTCGAAGTTATTACTGACAGTAACTTCTAAATATTTCTTCCTTTACTTCCGTCACTGGGGTACTGAATGTGCGATATTCATATTCAATGTTTTTGTCGCCAAAGTGCACTACCTTATATTTTTGTTACATTGCCAGTAAATTTCATCTCATCTTCTCATCTTCCATTTTTCACTCTAAGGCATTAGTTAATCCAGGTCGTTTTGTATAGAGTCACAGTCTGCTTTCTTAATTGCTTTGCCTTCAATCTTCGTGTCACTTGCAGATTTGATAATATAGATACGAGTCCATTTTTAAGATCATTGATATGGACAGTGAAAAGAACTGGTCTTGGAACTTACCCTCGTGGAACTCCATTTATTACTTTAAGCCAGTCTGATGATTCGCCATTTATTACTACAGACTGCTTGCGATTCGATAACCAATCACCATTTCACGAACATAATTTGTTAGTACGTAGTTCTTCTAGTAGTCCAAGATGAGGTACCTGATCAAACATTGCCTGGAAATCTGTGTATGGGACATCCATCGGCATTTTTGCGTCGCAGTTGTCGTATATGTTTTCAAAAAATTCAAGGAGATTTGGTACGCATGATCTATTCTTACGAAACCCGTGCTAATTATCTCTTATAAGATTATGCTTATAAACCCTGAAACTTATGTACATTAATTTAATTATTCCTTCTGCTTCCTTCTGCCTTAGTGCCATGTAGCCATTTTATACCCTGGTGCAAAATCTTCATTTTTCCATCCTTCTTTCAATTTGTTCTTATTGCCTTCAGACGATTGAATTCATCTTCGGATTGACGTCTTCCAGTAAAGGGGCTAATGGAGGCTATAACTAATACCTCCACTCCGAAAAATAATCCTTCCACTAAACAAGACCATGTATACATAGAAAGAATTCAAAAGAAAAGTATAGTATCGGAATGAAAGGGTTAAATAATCTGACAATGGCATGGACATAAAGAAAATATCATCTTTCTAAAGGAAGTTATTGGAGTACGGTACTCGTTGTGATCTGCATGGGGAAAAAATAAAGAAAAAGTAAATTTTTATAACATGATTTATCTGTAATCATGATGCTGAGAGAGAGAAAGAGAGAGAGAGAGAGAGAGAGAGAGAGAGAGAATTCACAACAAAATGAGTAAAAAAAAATGTGTTCAAAGGCCAATCATCATCATCATTATCATCATCATGATCATTATCAGTGTGTAGTACATAGGGATGATAAGCCACAGAAGTATGACCAATTTAGAACACCAAGAATGAGTACAACATATAAGAATGGAGAAAATGGACCGCATCTCCCTTAAATGAGTACTGATGCATTTCCAGATTTTTTGTCAATGCTGCATGTATTTTTTCCCACCATGAAAAAAAAAAAAAAAAAAGTTTACAGTTAAAACTACTCTGACCTAGCAACAAGGGTTCCGTAAACAAGAAAGAGAAATCCTTTTCCCCGTTTTTTCGGTATACATGCTAATATTTGCAAGCTCTGATACAAGCACTATGTATTCATAAATCATGCATGAGCACCGAGTCGTGAATATATGCAGGGTGTGACGGGGAGAGGGAGTGAGATGAGACAGGGGAAGGGAAGAGATGAAGGGGATGGGAGGAGTGGGAGAGATGACAGTGGTAAGGGAAAGAAGGCGGTGGATATGATGATGCCGAAAATGATGAGAGAAGAAAATGTTGTTCCACAGGAGAGATATGAAGGAAAACATGATTATGTTGATGATGTTAAGGAGGAGGACAAGGACGAGGAGGAGGAGGAAATTATTAGATAATGGTGAGGGAGATGGCGAAGCATGAAGAGGATAGACAGAGGAAGAAACAAGCTGATGATAAGGGAGGGAAAGGTTGAAGAAGCGGAAAGAAATCGTGATAAAGACAGATAAATAAAAGAGGGTAAGGGGTATAGAGGGTGAAAAAAGGGAGCAAAGTTGGTATTAACGGAGTGAGAGATGGGACGTGAACGGGAAATAATATTGGGGTATGTGACGATAAGATAAAAATGATGGTGAAAAAGATAGTACGATAAATGCAGAGGAATACGGAGGATATAGGCTACTAGAAAAAGAGAGAAGGTGAAAGACGAAGGAAAAACGATATTAATGACGATCTGGAGGATGAAAATATTTTAAGATAATGAGAGACATGGCAAAAGATGAATACGGTAAAAGAGAAGGGCAAAATGATGGCGCTAAGGGAATACAAATGAATGCAAACGGAATGCAGACATCAATGGTCTTTCGATGGTTTATCACAAGATAGGTTAAAACTACGGTATTTGTTCTATGAGTCAAATCAACTTTAGCAATGCAGGAAGGCTTCCCTCAACCACTAGTCCCTTAAAACGAGGCTGGCAGGAAAAAATAAGAAGCACTAGCAAACTTATAATTTTCAACCCGGCAAAACCTTCTGCATGAGTATTCTCTAATATTGAACAATATCCAACTCAATCCTGCATCATCTTTAAACATAGTTGGAGTTTCATTCTCTCGGGATTTATCTTGGAAAGATCATATTACCTCTCTTATAAAACCTGCGTCCAAAAGATTAGGTGTGCGAAGCCGACTCCGTTTTTTTTTTTTTTTTTTTTTTTTTTTTAACCCCTGAACAGTTGTTGACTTTATTCATGGGTTTTATCCGTCCCAATGTAGAGTACAACTCTCATGTGTGGGAAGGCTCCCGATATACAGCTCTTCTCAACAAGATAGAGACAAAGGCTCTTCGTCTCATTAACCTGGCTCCCTTCAACCTCTGTCTCTTCGCCGCACTGTTGCATCTATATAACTTATCTATCGTTACGTCGATGGTCACTGCTCCTCTGAACTGTCTGATTGCAACCCTCCAGCACCGCAGCGGGCGCGTAGCACCCGTCTAGCAACCAACTTACATCCCTTTTCCGTCCAGATCTCAAATGCAAGAGTTAACCGTTACTCCCAGTCCTTCATGTATGCAACAGGTCAACTCTGGGACTGTCTCTTTCTGTCTGTATTTCCTACTGCTTATGGTCTCTAGTCTTTGAAACGCAGTGTGTCTAGGCATTTCGAAAAGAACTGATCTTTAATTTGGCTTTCTGTTATCTTATTTTTGTGCTTTTTTTTTTCTTGGAGGGACTGGCTTTTTGGTTCCATCCTTCTTGCATTAAAAAAGAAACTGCACATTATATTATGAAAGTTTCATTGAAACGATGGACGGAAATTACGTGCTGCATTATCCTAACCTGTAAAGGACAACATCATCAAGTCAGCATTATGTGCACACTGATATTCTGCGACAGTGTTCACCGTGCTTTGTATTCTTAATGCCATTTTTTAATGATACTATTGTATCAGAGTTTAGCATCTTGGTAGCCAGCTTGTTCTATTACTGATTTCCATTCTCACAAATGAAAGCGTGAGTCAACTAATTTATACCGTTACTTTTAATAAACACACACCAATCTACTGTAACTCATTTTTCGACTGCCCTATCATAATTTCCATTGAGAACGGTGTATACTTGGAATCCTCTCATAGTCTGTGCTTAGCTAAACCGATTTACCTCGTTTGATACCTTCTTTATGCTGCTTACTTCTCTGTATAGGAGTCATTATTGTCACCGATCGCTGGACTGTCTTGGTATATATATATATATATATATATATATATATATATATATATATATATATATATATATATATATATATATATATATATATATATATATATATATATATATATATATATATATATATATATATATATATATATATATATATATATATATATATATATATATATATATATATATATATATATATATATATATATATATATATATATATATATATATATATATATATATATATACAGTACCCTCGCGTCCAACACGGTAATATTGTCATGCACAGGTCCCGTGTTGGACCAAAAACGTGTTGGACAAACAACAGAGCTTATGGGCAAAAATGAATTATGTCAGCAACCCTAGGAAAAGTCACCCTAAATACCTACCATATACCTTTACATATATTGGTACTACTGTAATTATAATAAATGGTGGCGTACTATGAATGATAACTAACCTTTTAGGATAGTGTTGGTGGGCTTGCTGGGAATGGAAGGTGGTATCCGAGGCTGTAGGTAGTCCTACTGGGTCCCAGAGGATGGCTGCTGGCGTCACTAGCGGGTAATGGCTGCTGCTCCTCCTCAACCTCCCTCATAAATCCTATGAAATCACACTCAGAATCACTATCCTCATCCACATCCATAGAAGGTCCTGCTTCTGCCTGTCCTAGCACTCCGTAAGCCTTCACTGCTGCCAGGATCTTGTCTTGGTTTTTTATTATGGTCCTCACGCTGGCTTCATTCACGTCGTAGGCCTTGGCGATGTCCACTTTCCTCTCCCTTTTCTTCTTCCTCTCGATGATTTTTAGCTTGGTGAGCTGAGGGAGGTGCTGCCGCTTCTTGGGGTTCTCAGAAGGCTTCCTAGGCATCGTGAGCAGGAAAAAATGCAGTAGCAAGCGCAGAAAATGCAGCAAGAAAAAAGCACCTTCCAATGTGAATTATGCGACTGAGTGGCACTGTGGCGGGAGAAATTTAAACAAAACATCACGTGAGAGCAGAAGCATTTTTGATTGGGCGACATCACGATCACGTCATGATAGCGGGTGGGGGAGGCAACTTGATCAGAAGTTTTGATTGGCTGTCAGCACCACAGGAACGTCGAGTATGACCGTGTTGGACCGGGGGTGATCGTGCTAGAGGCGAACTCTGCGGATTTCGCCCACTTTTCGGAGCTCCGTGCGTGTTATGCTAATGCACCCATGTTACAATAATTAAACTGTATTAAATCGTACTAATTTTTTGCTCTCCGTGCTGGACGCGAATCGTGCTGGACAAACTCGTGTTGGACGGATATATGGGAAAGCAGCTGGGGTTGATGAGGTGTATGCAGAGATGCTTAAGTGTAGTGGAGAGAATGGAATGAAGTGCTTGTTGGAGATATGTAAGAAGGCATGGATGAGTGAAACTGTGCCTGCAGAGTGGAATAAGGCTGTGATTATACCCCTGTACAAAAATAAAGGTGAACGAAGTGAGTGTAAGAATTATCGTGGCATAAGCTTACTGAGTGTGGTAGGGAAGGTATATGGAAGAATTATTATAGAGAAAGTAAGAGAGATATCAGAAGTCCTAGTGAGTGATGAACAGGGTGGCTTTAGGAGTGGCAGAGGATGTGTGGACCAAATATTTGCAGTGAGATAGTAGAGAAGGCTTGTGAGAAGGACCATAGGGTGTTTATGGCGTTCATGGATCTGGGAAAAGCATATGACAAAGTGGACAGAGCAGGATTGTGGAAAATTTTGCGCATGTACGGTGTAGAGGGTAAGCTGTTAGGTGCCATCAAGAGTTTTTTTGATGGTAGTGAAGTGTGTGTCAGGGTTAATGGGCATCTAAGTGAATGGTTCACAATCAGTGTGGGCATGCGACAAGGTTGTGTGATGTCTCCATGGTTGTTCAATGTATATATGGATGGGGTGATGAGAGAAGTGAAAACACGAGTAATGGAGAGAGGGATGGCATTGGTAATGAATGGTGATGGATGGAATATCTCAAATTTGTTGTTTGCTGATGATGCAGCACTGCTTCCAAGTACCGGACAAGAACTTGGTAGACTAGTGAAGAGTTTTGCTGATGTCTGTAAGCGTCGTTCCTTGAGAGTGAATGTAGAAAAGAGTAAAGTGATGGTTATTGAGAGAGAATGTGACTCCCAGTGCAATGTAATAGTGAATGGAGAGAGACTGGACTTGGTGAGAGAGTTCAAGTACCTGGGTACAGTGATAGAAAAGAGATGAAAATGTGCAAAAGAAGTTGAAAGTAGAGTGACACAAGGAAGAAAAGTAGCTGGTGCAATGAAGGCATTGATAAGAAACAGAGGCTTGAGTGTTGCAGCTGCACGAGGCTTACATGAAGGAGTGTTAGTGCCAACTTTAACATATGGATGTGAGACTATGATGTGGCATGAAAATGAAAAGTCAAAAGTAAGAGCAGTGGAGATGGGACTGCTGAGGAATGTATGTGGAGTACAGAGGGTGGATAGGATACGAAATAATGTGTTTCGTGAAAGATGCGGAGTGAGGAAGTCGGACACCAGAATTGAAGAGAGTGTACTGAGATGGTATGGTCATGTGGAGAGAATGGATAACAATAGAGTGGTGAAGAAGGTATATCTGAGCGAATTCGAAGGAGGGATGAGGCGAGGTAGGCCAAGGAGAAGGTGGAGAGATATGGTGGATGAATGTGTGAGGAAGAGAGGTTTGGAAGTCGGTAAGGCTAGGGAACTGACAGGAGATCGAGCTGGCTGGATGAATTTTGTGAGGAGATCTGCATGATCAGGGATTTTTGGCACCCCTTTTTAACGTGGCAGCGTCTGGATTGACTCTGTCAGATACAATATGTGAAGCTACAGAACGTGGTGAATGTTTTTGGCGTATCCGATAGAGCCAGGATTCCGGGGGCTTAAAGGATGAGTGAATGGAAGCATGGCCCATTGGATTGGGCAATTTTGGGCTGTCTGAACATTGCTACTCCTCACCCTGCCCTTGGGTGGGAAAGGAGGTCCGGATGATGATGATGATGATGATGATGATGATATATATATATATATATATATATATATATATATATATATATATATATATATATATATATATATATATATATATATATATATATATATATATATATATATATATATATATATAGTGAAAAGGGGACCCAAACTAGAATCAGGGCTTTAAGTGTGGACATCCTAGGGTTGTATGTGAAGGTGCAATGAAGTTTCCTGAAAGTTAACCCTGTGCGCGAAAATGAGGTTTCTTCAGACTTGGGAAGTAGTAATTCAAAACTTCTGGAGTGTGCATTATTTAAGGTACAACATGTATGGGCAGTGTGATCGTAAATTTTTCCCATCAGTGTTGTAGAACTGTGCAGGTGCACGATAAAATTGCCAAGGCGTCAGGTTCCTACAGGATTCATTTCTAAGATGGAAGTGAATACTGTCAGTATTATCGATAGATAAAATATGATATCTGTATTTAGTTAAGTCAGAAACATAAACAAGCAATCTTATGCCATAAGATAAAGGAAGATTGATGGAACCAAGAAACCAGTCCCAGCGTGTCTCTCCCTGTTGCAAAACACCCAGAAGAAAAAGAGACAGGAATGGCACTTTGCATGACGGGAACTCATGTTGTAAAATTTTATAGGAACGTCAAAAAAAAAAAAAAAAAAAACTGGAACAAAATGTCTTGTTATGTCAGTATTCCAAATACTGCAAGTTTTTTTTTTATTTATTTTGCTTCTGAATTTGTGCTGTATAGAAAATTGTCTTACACATGTGAAAGATCATCATCATCATCATCATTATCATTATCATCTTTATCAGGTTTACTAATGTTTCTTCTAAAAATGTCAAGTTGTATAGGAACTATCGTCAATATATGAAAAACAGTGGCCAACACTGTCACTAAGACTGCTTATGTCTTAAAAATAAAAAAGATTGTCTGTATAGTAAATTAAAACTGCACAGATGTGAACAACCATCATTATCATCATCCGGGATAGGAAGGGTCCGGGAGCAAGAAAAGATAAATTACGAAAGTTGGAGGGTTATCATAGTTCCCAGTAAGGAGATGGGAAAATCGTTCACCACCACCATTACTCGAAACCTTTTTCCTACTGATACATAGGGTAGAAGGCACTCAAAATATTCTTCCTCCTCATCATCATCATTACCTTTTTCCTCCTATTGATACTGGTGACAAAACAAAAACAGGGAACAAAAACAGGAAAGCACATGAGCTGTAGAAATACTAATTTCTTCTAAGATGACGACTTTTATTCATTATTGTGGATACCTTCAGATGATTTCGTTCAACTTAGGAAAGATATCTCGTATCGGGTGGATTAATGAAGCCTTTGTCTTACCACTTTTGTTAGAAAAGCCTCTCCTAAGCTGAATAAAATACACAAGTTATGCTTCTTTCTACCTTCATATGTCCATTGTCTTCCCTCTCTCATTTTATCCTTCCCACCTTCCATTCTTCTCACCATTTATTCTCTCCTTCCTTCCCTACTTCCTTCCCTCTTTTCCTCTTTGCTCACACTCCCACTTTTCCTCCCCCTCCCCTCTCTCTCCTGCCTTCCTTCCTTCGTCTTCTTTCCTTTCTCTGACTCCTCGCGGTATTTTGTCAGAATTTTGGGGATCTTCTGAAGATTTTTTTTTTTTTTTAGACCAAGGCCAGGTGGTTTTATTTAGCTTAGGGGTTACTTCTTGTAGTGCAGGGATCAGTAAGCCTTCATTACTCTCCTCTTTATAGTGACATATGGTTATTTATTTGTTTAATTATTCATTTATTTAGCCGGACGCTCATATTCATTTTACAAGACACTTTCGAGGTGAAGAGCATTAAGAGCCTGTAACAATTTTTTTCATTGAGATTATTTATGAATCTATTTATTTACTTTTCTACTTATGTTCAGACCAAGGTAAGGCGACTGTATCCAGCCTGCGCAAGGGTGCACACCAGGTCTTCTCTTGACCATGACAGTAGCCAGTCGAACATGGAAATGGCCACACTAACAAATACACTTCAGAAGTTTGCTGACTTACAAGCCCACTTAAAATCTCGACGCTTAAACCTGAGAGGGAACAAACTTGTTCGTTAAATAAATGTATTACAGAATTCTTTATACATGCACGCATATTTCCAGCAATATTGACTGAACCTGGCAATAAATGCTCTCTCTCTCTCTCTCTCTCTCTCTCTCTCTCTCTCTCTCTCTCTCTCTCTCTCACACACACACACAAACATCTATCTATCTATCTATCTATCTATATATGTGTGTGTGTGTGTGTGTGTGTGTGTGTGTGTGTGTGTGTGTGTGTATCTATCTATCTATCTATCTATATTTATATTGCCAGACGCCTTAATCCCTCATACGGGGTGGCAACAAACAAATCGCCTCCACGTCACCCTGTCCCCCACCATTTCCCTACCCTGCTCCCAATTCACACACCCGTCTCCCATATAACTCTGCACTCCATCCCTCCATCTCATCTTTGGCCTTCCCTTCCCTCACTCCCCCTCCAACTCACTCAGATACACTCTCCTCGTCAATCTCTCTCTCTCCATCCTCTCCACATGGCCCAACCACCTCAATGTGTTTCTCCTAACGCTTCCTATCACTTCCACATCCACACCATAACGCTCCTTCACATCCTCATGTGTCAGTCTGTGTCTCCATGTGACTCCACAGGCTCCTCTCAAATAACTCATTTCCACTGCTCTCACTCTTGACTTGTGTCCTTCCAACAACGTCCAAGCTTCACTTCCATACGTTAAAGTTGGTATCACAATACTGTCATGTAATAACTTTTTCACTTCCATGCTCACTTCCCTGTTTCTTATCACTGCCTTCAAGGATCCAGCAACCTTTCTTCCTTGTTGTACCCTTTCAAGCACTTCACGCTCCAAACTTCCATCCTTACTCATCACAGTACCCAAGTACTTAAACGTACTCACATTCTCCATTTCTTCATCATCCAACCTCACTATACAGTCACTGACTTCACCTCTCTCGAAGACCATCACTTTACTCTTCTCTACATTCACCTTTAGGATCCGTTTCTAACACACTATCCTAAAGTCATTCACCAAGCCTTGTAGCTCCCTTTTGTCTTCACTTAACAACACAGTATCATCTGCAAACAACAGTACAGGGAGTTTCCAAACACTACCTCTCTCATTAGGGCCACTCCAACATCCAATGTCAATCCCTTTATCTCTTTTATTACCCCACCCATATACAGATTGAACAACCATGGAGACATGACACATCCCTGTTTCAATCTAACCTTGAAATAGAAAAACTCACTCAGTTCACTACTCACACGCCCTGCAGCCTTAGCACCCTCATACATACTCTTCACAGCATTCAACAACTTCCCATCTACTCCAGATATTCATAATACTTTCCACAATCCTTGTCTATCCACCCTGTCATATGCTTTCTCCAAATCCATTAAAGCCGCATACAACTTCTTTCTCTTCTCTAGAAACTTTTCCAATAAAGATCTAAGAATGAATATCGGATCTACACAACCTTTTCCCTTCCTAAAGCCTCCCTGTTGTTCTCCAACTAATTCCTCTGTTATTTCCCTAACTCTGTCAATAAGTATCCTACCGTATATATATATATATATATATATATATATATATATATATATATATATATATATATGTATGTGTGTGTGTGTGTGTGTGTGTGTGTGTGTGTGTGTGTGTGTGTGTGTGTGTGTGTGTGTGTGTGTGTGTGTGTGTGTGTGTGTAAAAAATTTATGGAATTTTTAAAAATGATATCTGCACTGAATGAAGTCAGAAACTTAAACAAGCAATCTTATACCATAAGATAAAGGAAGACTGATGGAACCAAGAACCCAGTCCCAACCTGCCTCTCCCTGTTGCAAAACACCCAGAAGAAAAAGAGACAGGAATGGCACTTTGCACGACGGGAATTCATGCTGTAAAATTTTTTAGGAACGTTAAAAAAAAATGGATCAGATGTTACGTCAGTATTTCAAATTATGCAAATTTTTTTTTGTTTTTGTTTCTAAACTTG
Organism: Coenobita brevimanus; assembly: GCF_032717465.1. Lineage (NCBI taxonomy): Eukaryota > Metazoa > Arthropoda > Malacostraca > Decapoda > Coenobitidae > Coenobita > Coenobita brevimanus. The sequence goes on along the minus strand of NC_137030.1, from coordinate 15,346,540 downwards.
TGCTGTGTAGAAAACACACACACACACACACACACACACACACACACACACACACACACACACAGGTACATATATATATATATATATATATATATATATATATATATATATATATATATATATATATATATATATAAAATGTGTGCTAAGTGGGGGCGCTCAGCATCCAATAACTCGATGTAGTGCTGCTCTCGGGCGTCTGCCCTTTCCTCTCCATCCTTCTTTCCTTCCATTCTCTTTTGTCTTTCTTTCCTTCACCCTTTCCTTGTCCTTCTGCCTACGGGTGACTTTACACTCCCTCTTCTGTCTTTCTTTCCTTCATTCTTTCCTCCTCCTTCAGCCTGTGGGTGACTCTACACTGAGTGACAAGCCAAATGGTTTCCTGTGCACCAGGAAACCATTTACTACGCTGGGTGGTAACCATATAACCAAATTTTGGCGCCTGGTAGTTTAGTGGGTAATTATTGCGCTCCAATCGGATTGAGCCGATGAAAATTTTATATCCAAGGGGTGGTTTGGGTTGATTGCTCATGTAATGCCACTCGGGGATGAGTGAGGCTGGTCTCTCTCATCTTAAATGTCGGGACCAACTGCCTAGCCCAGGGCTCCTACGCTCCTCATGGGGGGCAATGTAGGATTTGATGATGGATGGATGGATGGATGGATATATATATATATATATATATATATATATATATATATATATATATATATATATATATATATATATATATGTATGTGTGTGTGTGTGTGTGTAAGCCTTACGGCCCCATTGGGCCACTCGGCATTTATCCGGATTAGAGCCGTTTTTGAACGATGCTTTCATTTGGAACAAGTGCTTTGTGGCCAGGTATGGTCGAATGAAACATGCCCAAACTAGAGCCGTTTCTGAACAACTGTTAACGCCACCATTACCACCACCACAGCTACCACCACAAGTATCACCATAGTTACCACAACTAATATCATTCATAACTATCATCAACACCATCACCACCACTACCATCAACACAAGAGCTACAACCACCATCATCACCACAGCTGCCACCACCACCTCCATCATCATCACAGCTGCCACCACCACCACCATCATCATCACAGCTGCCACCACCACCAACATCATCATCACCACAGCTGCCATCACCACCACCATCATCATCACTGGTACAATCACCATCACCACCACCATCATCACCACAGGTACAATCACCATCACCACCACCATCATCACCACAGGTACAATCACCATCACCACCACCATCATCACCACAGGTACAATCACCATCACCACCACCATCATCACCACAGGTACAATCACCATCACCACCACCATCATTGCTATCACCACCATCATTATCACAGTTACCACGACCGCCACCTCGACCACCACTATAGCTACCCCAGCCACCATCATTGTCACAGCTACCACGACCACCACCACCACGACCACCACCACCACCATCATCATCACAGCTACCACCACCACTATAAAAGTTACTACCACCGCCATCATTATTATAGCTACCGCCACCAAGACCACCACCACAGCTACCACCATCACCACCACCTCCACTACCATCATCATAGCTACCACCACCACCATCATCATGATAGCTACCACCACCACCACTACAGCTACCACAACTGCCACCATTTTCTGATGAACAAATTCGTTTTTTTGCAGCATCAGTGAAGCAATAGACATCAGAATGATGTAGATGTACAATCTCTCTCTCTCTCTCTCTTCAAAGATGCATGAAACGTCACGGAAATGTCCTGCTGTCTCTTCCACATCCTCGTATTGTAGCATCAATGGGACATTTATTTTGGTCCGAAATACTCTTTCAGAAATTATTGACTGACATGAATTTGAAACTGGCCCAGCTGGGACCCAGTTCCAGTCACCTTGCCAAGTTTCATCATCCTTTAAAATAATGCAGTTGTGTTTCTTGAAGGATGGTCTATGACATATTTGTGGGAACATGACTAGTTACAGTTTGGTGACCATAAAGTTATGGTTTGCTGAGCACCCATCATCTCTCACAGCTCGAGTTACCAGAACTTTTCAGTCTTGCTGCCTTACAATGACAGCAAATTAGATGCCAAGGTCTAGATCACGGGTGCATCCATGTGGTCTTGCGTTTATTTTTAAATTGAAAAATCGTGTTGGTGATGACCAGACTGTATTCTGAACATTAGCAAATCAGTCTAAGGCCATTGTTGTTCATGTTACCAACACCTTGCCAGCTTATAAGGCCATGCCATAAAAGTGATTATCTTTGCCTACTCTGGCATTATCCCATTTGCACCCACTGTACTCAGTATAGGATGGAAATGGACATTTTCAAAAGTTGATAAATAAGGGAACCCCGGGATAGGGACCTATGAACTTCGCAACTATGAGCTGATAGGCGGAGGGCAGCATGCTTAGTATCCTTCCAGCACAATCTCCCACAAAGGAACCCTTGGAGTTAATGGGTTAAGCAATGGAAAATCTATCAGTTTCTTTAACCCATTTGTGCTGTGTCCTCAGCATAGAACAGAACTGGGCATTTTCTAAAGCAGGGGTTCCCAACCTTTTTAGCTCTGCGCCCCCCTTTGGTCAGGACTGCATTCATAATGCCCCCCATCCGGGCCACCCCTCTGACGCCTAAACAACGATGCTTTTATCTGTTCCATATGGATGCTTAAGACGCTAGATGACAACACTACATGTGGTTGCTTGAAATGACGATTGTGAAGTTTTCCTATCAAAGTTTTTTATTCCTACATATCTTTGGGAATACCCTGTATGCATTGGAATGGCCTAGCGCTATGTTGAACTCTGATTACCCCACGCCCCCCCTAGCAATCTCAAACGCCCCCCCAGGGGGGCGCGCCCCCCAGGTTGGGAAACGCTGTTCTAAAGTTAGTAAAGAAGGGAACCCTGAGGTAGGGACCTATGAGCTTCACAACTATGAGCCGATAAGCAAAGGGCAGTATGTTTAGTATCCTTCCAGGACAATCCCTCACACAGGAACCCTGGGAGCTAATGGGTTAATATCTCAGAGGGCTGAGTTTGTCATGTGGTACTGAATTAATGGTAGCATCCAGAATCATAAAACGAATCTTTGATGGTGTCCTCAATGTCAAATGTTGGGACATAGGCACTGATGATTCCTGGATCATCTGTAGTAGGTTGCATCAGAATGCAAAGCCAAGACCATGGTTTCTTCTCACATTATCTGGGTATCCCCTTAAGAAATAGGTATACTCCTCTGCTTCTGTTAGGTTGCCCTCACCTGAGAGGCGAGTCTCAGACAAGGTAGCAATGTCAATTTTATATCTTTACAGTTCATGGGCAATACGTATGGTCCTCTGGTGTGGTCACATGTCTTGGTCAGCATCAAACAAGATTTATATATTCTTGGTAGCCAGAGTCTCACTGATTCTTTTGATTTTTCGACTGCACTGAGGAATGCCTTGACAGACTCGTATATCTGCCGATGTGGTGCAGAGCAGCAAATGTTTAGGTTACCTTTTTTAAACCCCTCCCCATCAGGGGTAAGCAGTTGGGTGTCCATTTCCAGCTGCTTAGTCGCACTGGATGCTGCAGAAGGCATGGCCTTCTCCCACGTCATCATGTCAGCGATCACTGGGCCAGTGCCGCCTATATACAGGACTCGAGCTAGCGACACCCATCTACATCCGTGACCTATCCCCCTCACCCTATCCCGTTGCCATAAGTCTTTTGATTGGATGAAAGATGAAATGGAAGGTGAGTATTGCAGTGGACTTGCGCAATGAATGGGTTTTATTTGACGATGGTGGTGTGCAGTCCTTACCACCACATGATTTCACCCATCTCAGAACGTGATGGTGGCATGAATATATACAACGACCATCAACTAAGCAAGGTTGTAGGAGTCTGCTGGGAGCTCTGAGTATTAAGCACTGCCTTCCACAAAAAGACTCCACTCATGGATTTTCCGTTTGGGATTTAGGTCCACTCCTGTAGCCTTAACTCATCCAAGGGTAATCAACAAGGCAGTGGGCCTGGGAAAACTTTGACCCCTCACTGATGGCCCCTCCAGCACTGGTAACCCTGTCCTCTTACAGAGTCTTGAGGGGATCTCCCTCTGCTGTGGTACAGCCAACCAGATTTACGGGGTGGGCAAACTCCCACAGTGAAAAAGTATTCCTATGGGATTTACACACACACACACACACACACACACACACACACACACACACACACACACACACACACACTTACTTCATGCAAGAAAAACTAAACGAGGTTGGAATTTTCAATGGAAAATCAGTGTCTTGACCACCAAGAACAATGTCCCTAAGTTCTAAGTTCCAAACCGTACAAGCACTTCAGAGTTTCCCGCACATGGTATCAGCTTCCATCTGTGTTATTGTCCCGTCACTTCACTTTACAATAAACTGGATAAAATTATTACTGTTAAAGAATCCAACTCACCTGGAATTATCGCCATTACTGAACGCTGAAAAATTCTCCAAAAACTATCAGTATCATGAACTACATCCTCTTCTTTCATCTTTGCTTTGAGCAACAAGCCGGCAGTGTTGTCGTTTTCTGCCAGGATGAACTTTGTCCATCACCCTTGACCATTGATATCCCAGAAGGTGCGGAAGCATTGTGGCTGCATGTGTCATGATAATCCCATCCTCCCATCCCCGTCATCTGGCCTCCATCATTTGTTGCTTCCTATATCCCCCCCCCCCCCGCTACGAGTCCCCTAACATGACATACTTCTCCAGCATCTCATGCAAACTTCAGATTATCTCAAAACCAGGTATCCTTCCTCTAAGCATTCCATATGGGGTGATTTTTATGAAACAGACACGACTGACATCCAAGTACACCTCCAGGTGACACAAATTTTGGACTTTCCAGGTAACAACCCATTAGATTTAATACTGACTGATATAGATGTCTATAATCCACCACCAATACTTTTATCTCTTTTTGGATGAAGCAACCGGTGACCTACCCTTGCACTTAAACAGACCCACAATACGTTAGCTTATAGCCCCTTAACTAACTCGGCAGTAGGCTCTGTAACTTTGTGATCTGGACTATGGACCTTGGGTAGAAGTCACCACATTTTGAGATGTGAACACTAAATGGATCAACTATCACAATAGCATTACCCAAACCTTTTGTCACTTTTTTCCAGGGAAATCTTTGCGAAGCCATCCTTCTGATGCACTGTTGGAAAACCTCATTCAGCAACGTAATAAGGCTTTCCCCACAAGGAACAAAGTTTAGTAAAAATCTTTAAGAAACAAAGTCATTAGAGAAATAACAGCTGCCAAAAGATCATACTATCCTAATAAACATCAACACCTAAAGCATACCAGTGTAAGTCAGTGGTACGGCAAGTTGCAACAGCTGTGTAGTGTTAAAAATCAGTCTTACACCTTCCCTTGTGTTGTCAGCCAGTCTAACACGAAAGCAGCTGAAACTCTTAATAACTACTTTGCCACCATATGCCAACAATTACCTACCCTTAACTACAGCCTTCTTCCAGCATATATCCCTACCTCTGAAATACCCATAACTGTTTTTGAACATGGTCACCTCCCGCCCTCAGAATTTGAAACTTAATTATTCTTCCACACCTCTAGAATAACATTTCCCTCTACAAGGAATTCTCAGTTGAAGACGCAAATCCTCTTACGTCTATCATCAAAGCTTCTTTCCACCAGTCTAAGTGCCCAGACATGTGGAAATCATCTTACATTACACCAGTCCCCAAACCTCCCAATCCAAGCTACCACAATAACCTATGACCCAGTGCCATTACACCTACCCCTAGCCTGATCTGCGAAAATTTTGCTGCAGACTGGACCTACTCAGTCATCAAGTAAAACTGACATACACCAGTACAGCAGAGTGACATCATCTACCATTCACTGCTTCACCATTTTTTTTACAGAAGATGATCAGAGAAGAGAAAAACAAATAAAAAATAATCGATACACCAGATTTTAGGTGTCCTCCATTCATTATATATATATATATATATATATATATATATATATATATATATATATATATATATATATATATATATAAAACATTTAAGCTTGAACTGCTGTATGCTGAACTTTGGGGGGAAACTATTCTGGGGAAGTGAGTTCCAAAGAGATGCAGTTCAGGGAATAAAAGAATTCTAATAGGCAGAAATTCTGCTATACGGTAGTGTGACAGTCCAGTCATGAGAGCTACCAGATGTCCGTGTAACACGGGGGAAGGCGTGCAGAGGTGGCACAATGGATGCAACCTCGTCTGAGCATTTGCCATAGAAGTATCTGTAAAATAATGCAAGGGCGGCAACATTCCTTCTTACTTGTAGGGAAGGTAGTTCACTTGCAATTGCAGGGTTATAAATAATTCTTACACTTTTGTTTTGAATTTTGTTCAGTTGTTTTACTGCAACCTCTCCACAGTCACCTCACATGGGTCAGCAATCTTCTAGCTGAGAGCACACATGACTCTTGTAAATTATAGCTAACTGCTCGTCAGTGAAAAAGTTATGGATTCTGTACAATAATCCAAGTTTTCTTGAAGCAGTTTTAGCAAGTGATCTAATATTAGAGGTCAGTTGAGGGTATTGTTAAGTGAAAGACCGAAAATTTCAATACTTTTCGAGGGAATATTAGTAGCATTGAAGGTAATGAACCAGGCAATGTCAGTCTATTAGTAAATTGAATATATTAGCCCTGTCTCCGTATAAGGCTGAGAGGAAGACAACGAAAAGGATGGATGGACAGTGTGAAGAGAGTGTTAGAGGATGTCGGTAGAGCAAGTAAGAGTGGCAGCACAGGACAGGGATGGTTCCAGAGAAACTGTGAATGAATAAGTGGTGATGCGGTCCCGAGGGGATACTTTCCCCCATTTCGTCTGAACAGCTGATCAGGTTAATTGCGGATAAGGGGATGGGCCCATTATGATTTGGCAGGGGTAAACTAACTCTGCTGCAGATTCCGCTGATTGTACTGTGCAATTGACCCTCATTCTGTGTGGTGCAGTTAGGATCTGTTCCTTCTCCCCTTGGAGCTAAGATATGAATAAATGTGTGTGTGTGTGTGTGTGTGTGTGTGTGTGTGTGTGTGTGTGTGTGTGTGTGTGTGTGTGAATGAGTAAATTGGGAGTTTGTCGTCCTGTCTCGGCAACCCCCCTTTTTGGGGGGAGAAGCAGCCTAGATATATAAACAGAGATAGTTTAGGTTTTCCTAGCATTAAATGAGACAATGTTTTTTTGTCCCCATTCAGTGATCTTAGATAAAAATTGATATATGGAAATTGCTGTTTTTTTGTCCCCTTTCAGTGATCTTAGATAAAAATTGATATATGGAAATTGCTGTACTGAGTTACGAGTTGGAGATACAGCATTAAACTTTGTGAATGGGAGTTTAAATGTGAAAGAATTGTGAAGTGTTGAGTCATCTGCACATAAGTGAATGGGATTACGGGTGACAGATATCATTAATATGAATTAGGATAAGGGTTAGAGCCAGGACTGACCCTTGTGTCATGCCAGCATTAATCGAGTGGAAACTGTAATATACATAATCTACTTCTACACTTATCTTCCTATCTGAGATGTGAGGAAATCAGTGGAATAAAAGATGATAGATAACAGTATGGGAGCTTGGACAGCAGGGAATGGTGCAACACTTAACACATTTCAAAACGATTGGAGGAACTCCATCTTGACCTGAAGCTTTGTTGGTCGGTAAATTATCTACGATGGATATTATGTATCTATTGTGTATCTTAAGTGGAACAATTTCTGGAGCGTTCAGTTCTAATAGAGGAACGTTCTGACTGATTTCCTCTAATGTTGAATTTTTGCAAACCTACTAGCAAGGATGTTCTGTTTTCCACGTGGGTCATTTATATTGTTTCCACATGAAGCTTTTCATGGGGGAATGGGTGATGTCTTGTTACAGTTATTACTGAAAGAAGTTAGAGTTGACCAGAATATTGTTACATCCACGTCCTACACTGCCACAGGCTCCAACAGCAGTAGTTCAGTATAGGAAGGACATTGCCCAGTGAGTTGTTCTTCCTAGGCAGCCTTTAGGTGTACAACAACACAGATCAACACAGGCGTTGAATGTAAACAAGCTTGTCAGGTTCATTGTCTTTACTTACTAAGTAATTGCGCAGTAAGCTCGCCAACTGCACTTCACAGATACTACAAGTACCAGAGCTACACTAATTTCGCAAGGCCACAAATCAAACTAATCTCAAACTCCTCCATCCTCTCCTCCATCCTTATTATTATAATCTTGCATTACACTCGAATCTTTTAGTTAAGCTACAACAGTTGCCAAATCAGAGACATCCAAAACATACCAGAGTTTTCTTACATTACGTAACTCTCTAAATGCTTTAGTGTATAAACTGAGATAAAATTACGTAATTTAACAATCATATAAATAAAGTATTATAGAGAAAAAGGGCTTAAATTTCAATGCATAGCATTACATAATACAAATAACATACTAACTAGCAACTCTGACACGTAACTGAAAAATACGAGATATATTGAGAACCTTCCAGTACCTCCTATCTAGCAAATCCTGCTTCTCAACTATATTCTATTGTCTTTGGGATTATTTAAGGTTGGATGCTTGGTTGTGAAGGAAGTTTGATTTAGCAAGATTTATTACTGCTTTTGCATGGTTTCTAGTTTTTTTTTTTTTTATTCGCTGAGGAATTCAGATGATTTTGTTTTCAAGTTATACGCTATGAATTTTTTTGTAGTTGCTCTGGCACAACTGTAGTCAGACTTTTTTGGGGAGCCCGACTTTTTAGTAAATTGTTGACTGGGTATGAATAATTCCATACCAGCTTGTAGTAAGCCATTATTGTGGGTCTGGATACAATTATTGAAAGTGGTGAAGAAACACTGTCATAGAATTAGCAAGATAATTTCTAAATCTATCACAGTCTGCCCTATCAAAATGTCATCTGGTCACTCTGACTGGTTCAGAATGGGGAGGTTTGTGGCAACTTATCAATAAGGCTTTGATGAGATTGTGGTCTGAAGATCAAACTGGTGACAGTACCTCTGTCCTGTATTAGATCCTGGTTATTTGCCAGGGATAGATCTTAGAGGTAGGTGGTATGGTCAGGATTATCTGGTATTCTTGTTAGCTGTTTCACCAATTGCGTGACATTAAACGATTCTGCAGGAAATTCGCATTCTAGACGAGTATCGTCAGTCCTGGCAGAATGCAAAAACCATTCTACATTATGAACGTTAAAATTTCCCAAAACCGTACATTCAGTGGTAAGGGTAAGGTTAAGATTGGTTAATTACACTGATATGTAGTGAAATACGCTTGATTCTGAAGCAGCATTGGGGGAGCGAAAAACTATTCAGATACATTAGGTAACGTTTAGGTAATTTAGTTTGTATAATGGATAATCAAGGATAGCTGTTGCCAAGTTCAAAACAGTGTAAACTGCTATTTCAGATTTGATATAACTACAGGTGCCACCCTTGTTACGGACGTTTGTGAGGGGATGGTAACCAGGTAAACTAAATGGGGATATATCAATAGAGGGAGAGGCTTAGTACACCAGGAAACCATTTACTACGCTGGGTGGTAACAATATAACCAAATTTTGGCACCTGGTGGTTTAATGAGTAATTATTGTGCGCCAATCCGATTGAGCCGGTGAAGGTTTATATCGAAGGGGTGGATGGGGTTTATCGCTCACGTAATGCCACTCACGGAAGAGTGAGGTTGGTCACTCTCATCTTAAATGTCAGGACCAACTGCTTAGCCCCGGGATCCTACGCTCCTCATGGGGCAACGTAGGATTGGATGATGGATGGATGAATGGAGAGGTTTTGGATTCTGTAAGGAACTGGGATAGAGGGGATATAGATTAGAGGGAATAAATGAACAGAATTCAGAGTGGTACTAAGACCACGGGGGTTAGTAAAATACAAAGTTGAACCTGCACTTCTTCACTGACGAGAATGAGTGTTTGCAATAAAAGCTGTCGGCACAGTCGCTTGATTGCGACCAGGAGGGTCCTATGCCACCAGCCCTACCCTGGCGGTGTTGGAAATTCGAGGTACCACCGAATTGGCTGATAATACTGCAGAGGGCATTGTTAAGAGCAGATGGAAATAAAAGGTTTGATGTCTAATGTGTATGTAGTATTGTGTAGACAGTTGGAGGTAAAGGTATTATGAGAGTATGCTGACTTACTCTTTGTGTTAATGAAAAAGCTAAATGTTCAGCAAAGGAAGATGGTCATGAGCAGGTCTTGAGGGCTGGTAAACCGGGAGCTTCAGCCCTCCCTGTCAGCAGGTCCTGAGGGCTGGTAAACCGGGAGCTTCAGCCCTCCCTGTCACCAGCTTGCCATCCACATCGGGAGTACCACCCTGTTCGACTGGCGCTAGAGTCTGCTCCCTCATACAAAAAATTTTAGATAAGTGCAACATCTCAGCTGCAGCGGTTTTCATTGACTTTACCAAAGCCTTTGACCTAGTGGATCACACACGCATCACTGTCAAAGCTGTACATCTAAAAATTGGGGAATAACTAGTCCCCTGGCTACCAGATCTCCTGAATATATATATATATATATATATATATATATATATATATATATATATATATATATATATATATATATATATATATATATATATATTTTTTTTAAATGTGTCCGACTCTGGTCATAGGCTTCACAGCCTGCTTCCAAGGCCCAGTTGTCCACCTCCATTCCATACACCTCTACATATCATCTTTTCAGGGCTAACATCCACCGTCCATATTGAATACATGCTAGGGCTGTCTCATACAGGACTGTTGTATTGGTATTAGCAGAGGTATTTTTACGACATGTCAACGGGTCTTCTGGTAGATCAGGAAAGTCTGTTTTTTATTAAATTCAAATCCTTAAGCTGTTCCCTGCCTCAGTGGGGATTTGAACCTGGATCTGGTAGGACTACATACCACCTCTCTACTGACTGAGCCCCACCATACGATTCGGGGGTGCCATCTCCAATTTTTAAAACTTTTCGTGTGGTGTCCCTCAGGGCACATGAATGGGACCATTCTGCATCCACATTCTTGCCAATGGCTCCCTATAAGACAGACAGCAACGCTGAAAGTATGTCAACCACTCCACCATAGATACAGCCATCAATAATACCGCACCAGACTACACTCTCCTTCACAACAACCATGACACTCTTAAGGCCTGGACACATGACAACCACAATATCATTAACAGCAACAGAACATTAGTCAAGCATTTGGACCTAACCTTAGCACTTACATCACCTCTAGCACTCAAACTCGAAGACCACATCCTAAATGCAGTGCACACCACCAAACTTCTGGCCATTCTACGTGAAGATAAATTACACTGGGACACCCACACAGAGTCAGTCATTGCTGCTGCTTCCTGCAGGCTACATGTGCTACACGCGCTGGAGAAATTAGGTGTCACCGCTTAGGACCTCACCCATCTGTACATTACCGTACGTTCATTGTCCTTCAGCTGAACTACGTTTCTCCAGTCTGGTCCTCATACCTCAACTTTACACAACGAAACAAATTCGAAAAGGTTCAGAAAAGGGCAGTGAGAATCCGCGGCTCGAACATCACCAATTACAATGAAGATCTCATCTAGCTGAACCTTCCGTCAATTGCAGATTTCATGCTCACCCGCGCCAGCAGTTAGAAAAACAAAAAATCAGTGACCCACACCATAAACGCCTGCTGCCCTCTGAGGCTGCCGAGTGCCCATCCCCATTGAGCTGTTGGTCACCACAATCTACTGGTATTCATCAGAGCCAGAATGGACTGTAACTGACACAGAACCATCTCAACAAAAGTTAACTTCCTTAATATCGAGCTTCTCACAAGCAGATCATGCCCTATCTATTTCGGATTTAATTATTTCATTTTCTACATGCACTTCCTTATCTTCTCTAAGCATTACTTTTTTATATTAAAATTACTAAATTGTATTTCTGTGTATATTTTCAGCCTCTGGCTTGTCGCATATTCCAAGAGATCGTTAATTATTATTATTTTTATTATTATTATTATTATTACTATTATTATTACACACACACACACACACACACACACACACACACATATATATATATATATCAGCTACAGATTGGTTGAGTGGAAGGCTATCTATCTATCTATCTATTGCCAGACGCCTCAATCCCGTTTGGGGTGGCCACAAACAAATCGCCTCCAAGTCGCCCTGTCTCCCGCCATTTCACTGCCCTGCTCCCAACTCACACCCCCCTCTCTCATATACCTCTCCACCCCATCCCTCCATCTCATCCTCGGCCTCCCCCTCCCTCTTCCCCCCTCCACCTCACTTACATACACTCTCTTCGTCAGTCTTTCACCCTCCATCCTCTCCACATGGCCAAACCACCTCAGTGTGTTCTTCATAACGCTTCCTATCACATCCACATCCACACCACAACGCTCCTTTATATCCTCATTCATCAGCCTGTCTCTCCACGTGACTCCACAGGCTCCTCTTAAATAACTCATTTCCACTGCTCTCACTCTTGACTTGTGTCCTTCCAACAATGTCCAAGCTTCACTTCCATACGTTAGAGTTGGTATCACAATACTGTCATGTAGTAACTTTTTCACTTCCATGCTCACTTCCCTGTTTCTTATCACTGCTTTCAAGGAACCAGCAACCTTTCTTCCCTGCTGTACCCTTTCAAGCACTTCACCCTCCAAACCTCCATCCTTACTCATCACACTACCCAAGTACTTAAACGTACTCACATTTTCCAATTCCTCACCATCCAACCTCGCTGTACGAGTACATTCACTAACTTCACCTCTCTCAAAGACCATCACTTTACTCTTCCCTACATTCACCTTTAGGTTCCGTTTCTTACACACTCTCTCAAACTCATCCACCAAGCCTTGCAGCTCCCCTTCGTCTTCACTCAACAACACAGTATCATCTGCAAACAACAGTACAGGGAGTTTCCAAACACTATCCTCTCTCACAAGGGCCACTCCAACATCCACTACCCTACCTTGAACCTCTTTTATTACCCCATCCATGTACACATTGAACAACCATGGAGACATGACACATCCCTGTTTCAAACCAACTTTCAAAGAGAAAAATTCACTTAGTTCGCCATCCACACGCACCGCAGCCTTCGCACCATCGTACATACTCTTCACAGCATTCAAGAACTTCCCATCTACCGGTACTCCATATATTCTTAACACTTTCCACAATCCTTGTCTATCCACCCTGTCATATGCTTTCTCCAAATCCATGAAAGCCGCATACAACTTCTTTCCCTTCTCTAGAAACTTTTCCACTAAAGATCTAAGAATGAATATCTGATCTACACAACCTCTTCCCTTCCTAAAGCCTCCCTGTTCTTCTCCAACTAATTTCTCTGTTCTTTCTCTAACTCTGTCTATAAGTATCCTACCATACACTTTTCCTATTATACTAAGAAGACAAATGCCCCTATGATTACCACACACTTCTTTTTCCCCTTTTCCTTTGTACAAGGGAATAATTATACCTGACTTCCAATCCTCCGGGACTCTACCTTCCTCCCAGGCCAATCTGCACATCTTCCACATCCATTCTACTACTATCTCTCCCCCATGCTTCAGCATTTCACCACACACTCCATCAATTCCTGGGGCTTTCCCCGATTTAACTTTCTTCATTGCTTCCACAACTTCTATCCTACTGATTTCTTGCTGTCTTCTCACCTCCCTCCTTCTCCCAGCCATTCCCCAGCCACTTATACTAGCATTACTTCCATCCTCTACGTTCAACAATTCCTTAAAGTGTTCTCTCCATCTGCTCACTTTTTCTCCCTTCTCCACTAGTAATCTACCATTTTTATCTTTCACTCCCCTACTAACTTCACTTCCACCCTGTCTTACTCTTTTCACTTCTCTCCAGAACATTTTCTTACAGTCCCTCCACTTTACACTCAAATTCCTTCCAAATTCCTCATCCACTCTCTTCTTACTCTCTCTTACTAATCTTTTCACCTTTCTCTTCCTTTCCACATATAACTCTCTCTTCCGCCTCTCAACTTCTTCCACGCCCCTATTTCTCATCCATTCATTGTATGCTTTCTTCTTTTGTGCCACAGCCTGTTTCACCTCTTCAGTCCACAATGCTGTTCCTTGCACCCCCCTCCGTCTTCTCTTCCTTCCACACACCACATCACATGCTGCACATATTTCTTCTGTAAATATCTTACACATACCTTCCACGTCTCCCATCTGCTCCAATTCATATTTGCCCAATCGTTCCTCCACTTCTCTCTTATACTCTGCCTTTTTCTCATCCTCTTGTAACCTTTCCACTCTCCTTGCAACTACTCCTTCCTCTCGTCTTTCCCTTCTTCTATTCCTCCATCTTACTTGCATCCTAATTCTGGCCACCACCAAGTGGTGGTCAGAAAGTCCACTCCCCCAACCTCTATACACTCTTGCATCCTTTACACATCTTCGCATCCTTTCATCCACACACACATAATCAATCATCGCCTTCCTTTCATTCAGTTCACCACCTACCCTTCTCATCACTCGCCATGTATACCTGTGGATCATTTTATGCCTGAAGAGGGTATTGGCTATCACCAACCCCCTCCCAGCACAAATGTCCACTAACGCACTCCCATTCTCATCTATCTCTGCAGGCACACCCCACTCACCAACTATTCCATCCACCTTCACATTACCAACTTTACCATTCATATCACCAATCAAAAATACTCTCTCATTCCTTCCAAACTTTTCCATGCACACTTCCACATTTGTCCAGAACTCTTCTCTCACTCTTCTTGCACGATCTTGCGTTGGCGCATACACACACACAATCGCCCACATTTGTATTCCAACTTTCAACTTTACCCACATAATCCTTGACCCAACTGATCCATACTGTCTTATGCTCTTCTTCCATCTTTTACTCACAACTATACACACTCTTTCCTTTGCCCTCTCATTCTCATCTACTCCTGCACATATACCCCATCCATACTCCCATTCTCTCACGCTTTCTCCTCTCCATTTTATTTCGGTTATTCCACATACATCCACTTTCGCATCCTCAAGCACCTGGACAATCTCTCTCTTTCACCTCATCATTCGCTCCTCTTACATTCCATGTACCCATTACCAAGTCCTTTGTCCGGTCCTGGGTCGTCATCGTTTGGTCAGTCCCTGTCCGAGGCTTCTTGTTTGTTTTTTTAGTTAGTTGTTTTCCGGGGAGGGGCACTAACCCTCCGCCAACCCTTTTAGTCGCCTTTTACGACAAGCAGGGATACTGGGGGAGTATTCTTGAAAATCCCCCCTACCCCCAGGGGGGTAGTGGAGGGCGCAGTTGAATAATGAAAAGGCAAATCAGATTTTGTTAAGCACTTTTTCAGTTACGAGAAATTGTGCAAACAACTTTCGAGGCATAGACTCTATGACAATGGACCTAAAGACTCTTATTTATTTCACCAATTCTTTGCGGCATATTTCTTCTTCCTACTACTATTGCACCAGCTGTCAAGAAAATGAGTCTCAACTGAGACGAATTAATGGCACTTAAAGAACTTTCCAGAGACCCAAACCACATCATTATTAGGCTAGATAGGGGTACCAGAGTGGTTCTACTCAACAGGGATGATTATGCTTGAAAGATAGGTACCATTTTACAGGACAAATTAAAATTAGGACAATTACATGGCGACATTTTCCTTTTACAGCTGCACCATGAAGATAAAGTAAATTGCCTACTTCGTAGACTGAGAATAGACAAGGTCATGAAGACACTCTTTGTATATGGATCTCGTCCTGGAATTATGTATATGGTCTACCAAAAGTCGACAAGGATATTTGCCCCTTACGTCCCATTCTGTCAACCATCGGCACATTTAATTATAGCCTCATTTTTGTCGTCCAAGCTGACGGATCGGATTCGAAGCCATCTTCGGTGAAACCAAGCTACGCCGTTTTTGTCGGCCAAAGTGATACGAAGCCGGCCTAAGCATTTGTCATTGAAACCAAGACCGTCTTCGTAACCCACCCAAGCGTGGTCGGGAGCAGGTCTTGGTGTAGCTTGGGGAGAGTGAGAATGGCCAGCAAAGACACGTAAATGACAAATATCATGAAATTAGCACTGTGTAAAGTGAGCAACAGCAGTCGTGTCGCGGTTTTGTCCGAAGATTAAATGTAACTCGTGAAACATTAAGAACTGTCCATATGACAGACGGCGGAATGTACCAGAAGCTTAGCCCGTTAGCTTATGTTCTCACCAAATTTCACGACACGATTATTGTTGCTTACTGTACATACAATTAGGGTGCAGGTGGCTAATATAAACGACATATGGAGCCAGTTCAGCACAAATAACGGCTACGTGTAAGTTGTGTATTCGTCAGAAGATCTTCTTCGGCGAACCCCTCTTTTACTTCGCAATTGGCACGTAATTTTTCGGTTCTACGTATCCTGGACTGTTTTTGCGGACAGAAACTAAGCGTCCCAAGACGCGCTTCGAATCCCAAGCTCCAGCTTGGACGACAAAAACACGGCTTATGAAATATCCAAATTTCTACTTATTTTGTCCTTTGTAACTATTAGTTAGTATTCAGCGAAAGGCACAATCTTATTCGCCAAAGAAATCTGCAAGCATACCATCGATGATAATTTTAATACGATCAGTTTTGATAGCAGGAGCTTATTTATGAACACACCTTTCAAAGAAACTATCGATATAGTTGTAAATAACCTGTATCATACCTTGTTACACGCTAATGGTTTCAGCAAATCTCAGATGAAGGAATTACACACCACTGCAGCCAGTGATTGTCTATTTATATATTTTGATGGCAAGTGTTACAGCAGGAGGGCTGAGTTGCTATGGAGTCACCGCTCGGCCCAACTTTAAACAAAGCGTTTTTATCACATTATGAACAATGTACTACATCCACGCACATTCATAGACCCAATCTTCAGGGTACGGGGATAACTCCATCCCCCATCCCTTTCTCTGGCCTGTCTCTTTTTAGGAACTAAAAAACAGAGGAGGGGGTCCCTAGTCCCCTCACCCCGCCCCTTTTAGTCGCCTTTTACGACACGCAGGGAATACGGTGGCAGTATTCTTCCTAACACAACCTGGCCGCAGAGTAGTAGAATTGATAGGGAGGCTTTGTGGACTGTTTTAAGATTGTATGGACTTGATGGTAGGTTACTAAAAGGGGTGAAAAGTTTTTATGTAAATAGTAGAGCGTGTGTAAGAGTGGGAAATGCTGTGAGTGATTGGTTTCCCGTGAGAGTGGGGCTGCGACAGTGATGTGTGATGTCGCCTTGGTTGTTTAATATTTACATGGATGGTGTTGTAAGGGAGGTGAATGCAAGAGTTTTAGGTGGTCTGAGTCTGGTAAATGTTGATGGAGGAGAGTGGAATCTGAAGCAGCTGCTGTTTGCAGATGATACTGCACTGGTGACTGATTCAGAGGAGAGATTGAGACAGTTGGTAGAGGAGTTTGGAAGGGTGTGTGAAAGGAGGAAATTGAAAGTAAATGAAAATAAGAGTAAAGTGATGAAGTGTACGAGGTTGATAGATGGTAGGGGGATGAATATAGTTTTGAATGGTGAGTTGCTTGAGGAGGTAGATTGTTTTAAATATCTAGGGTCACATGTTGCTGTGGATGGAAGAATAGATGCAGAAGTGAAGTTTAGAATAAATGAAGTAGGAAAGGTGCTGGGAGGAATGAAAAAAGTGTTTAAATGTCGTTCGCTTAGAATGGATGTAAAGAGAAGGCTGTATGAGGGTGTTGTGGTACCGACTGCATTATATGGGGCTGGAAACATGGAATGTGGGTGTAGCAGAGAGGAAAAGTTTGAATGTAATGGAGATGAGATGTCTGAGGAGTATGTGTGGGAGTGACGCGTATGGATCGAGTGCGAAATGATGAAGTGCGAAGGAGAACTGGAGTTGTTCGGGAGATGGCTGGTAGAGCTGAGCAGAGGGTGTTGCGATGGTTTGGGCATATGGAGAGAATGGATAATGAACGATTGGTGAAAAAGATAACTAGATCTGATGTGAGAGGTGTAAGGCTGAGAGGGAGACCACGAATAGGATGGATGGACAGTGTGAAGAGAGCGCTGGATGCGAGAGGGATGTCTGTTGAGCAAGGAAGAGTGGCTGTGCGTGACAGAAATAAATGGAGAGAAATTGTGAATGAATAAGTGATGACGCAGCCCTGAGGGGATATTCTCCCGCATTTGGTCTGATCAGCTAGTCAGGTTAGGTGCGGGTAAGGGGATGGGTCTGTTATGATGTAGCAGGGGTAAACCAGTTCTGCTGTCGGGCCCTGCTACGGATGTCACTGATTGCATTGCGCAGTTGACCCTTGTGCGGTGTGATGCGGTGAGGATCTGTCCGTTCTCCCCCTTTGGGGCTAAGATGCGAATGAATGTGTTTGAATGGATGAGTAAATGGAGAGTGAGTCGTCCTGTCTCGGCTACCTCCCTTTCCTTGGGGGAAGCAGCCTAGGTATATAGATAGATAGATGAACAATGGTTAAATGACTGCCCTCAGAGTTTTAAACCTACGTTTTGCAGACGATATGTTGACGACTGTTTTTTAATCTTTAAGTCCCCTGACGACAGTCCCCTGTCTTAAGATTACATTAATAGTAAGCATAGCAATATTGAATTTACATTCGAGGTACAGAAAGAGAAAATCCTCCCATTTTTAGATATCAAATTTAGTCAAAATGGTGAATCCTTTACAAACTCAGTTTACCGGAAGCCGACATATTATGACACATCACGTGCGTACCACATTTGCTCTAGTTAAGTAAACCTACATGCTGAAAAGCAACACTAAAAGAAATCGTTCTCCAGAACGGTTTTCTTAAACAGTTTACAAAAATATACATTAGGAAGGCTCTGAGCAAAATATTTAATTCCGCTGAGAAGATAATAACTGTTTCCAGGGACGTTACTTATTTTCCTATCACATTTGCGGGTAAACAAAGCTACTCTGTTCGTAACAAAATTCAAAGCCTTTTGCACGAATTTTACCCTCAGACCACAGTTAATTTTTATAGCCAATCAAACGATGCAAAGTTACTGTTACGTCCTCGTCCCACACTGCCACAGGCTCCAACAGCAGTAGCTCAGTACAGGAAGGACGATGCACAGTGAGTTGTTCTTCCAATGGTCAGCCTTTAGGTGTACAGTACACAAGATCAGCTGAGGCGAAAAACTGGCCCCGTAAAGTTCACTGTCTTTATTTTCCAAGAAATTCCACTTAATGCTTTCCAGATTCACTTCACTGTTCTCACAAGCACTGGAGCTATACAAACTTTACTAACTGCTATTACACTTAATGCTTGAAAACACTTCACTGTTCTCACAAGCACTGGAGCTATACACACTTCACCAACTGCTATTACACTTAATGCTTGATAACACTTCAGTGTTATTACAAGTACCGAAAATAATCTTCACTAACTGTAAGTACACTTAATGGTTGCCAGCAACACTTCACAAACTTCACTAACAGCACTGCACTACACTCAGACTGAACTGAAAACCGACTGAACTCGTTCTTGTCTCTTATCCATCCTTATATAAGCTTGCTTTGTACTAGAAATCTTTACATTTTTCGATATTTCTGGTGTATTCTAGAGAGAGAGAAAGCACAGTTACCAACTCAGAGACAACCTCAAACATGCCAGTTTTCATACATTACTTAACACTGTAAATTATTTACCATACAAATAATTTAAATTACATAATTTAACAAGCAATAACTTAAATAAAACATTATAAACAAAAAGATAACAAAAATTAATGTTCAACTTAAGAAATAACGACGCTCGCAAACAGCAGGTAAAATGGCAACTCTGACTCGTACCGAAACCACTGTAAACATCGGGGAACGTCGAGAGACATCTCGGCACCTAACTGGCAAATCTCGCTTCTTAATATAAATTTCAATTCAAGGACAGAGTTCCTAAGGATCTTCAGTCGTCTATGGAATATAGATATAAATGCAACAGCTGTAATGAGTTGTATTACGGAAAGACAAAGAGGAATCTTAGGATGAGAATTTTTGAACTCTTAGGAAAGTCTTACAGGACGTCCTTCTACGAAACCCCAGATTTCCGCGGTTGGAGACCATTCGCACACTCACGACCACCTCACATCTTCAAACTCATTTTTAGTCTTTGCTAGGAGCAAGTTAGACATGGAACTACTAATACTGGAGTCACTGCTATTACCGAAATAAACATAACGGATGCACTAACGCATTTACGGTCCCGTAACTCGCTACGGGCGGGGGAAAAGGGAGCGGCGTCGGATGTTGGCATGCACTAAACACTTTCGGAGACCTTACGGGAGCCGGAGTTACGATCGCCGCTAAGGTTGGGCCCGACCAACCTTAACGTCTCCCGTATCTTTCAGCCACCCGAAAATAAATTGAATCAAGCATTCTCTCGTGTAAACGAATTATTTCACTAAACTGGGTAGTTAATAGAGGTGCTGTACAACAATATACAGTGCGATGAATTGTACATTAGTGTAAATTGGTGGTTTCAGTATGTGTTCATTAGTGTTCTACTGTATTATATGCTCATCAGTGTTGTGTAGTACTATAAATTAGTGTTTTACAGTATTAACGTAGGCTTTAGGTTGGTAGAAAATAACAGTGTGCTTTAATGAATCTATAGTAGTGTACAGCAATGTCAGTGTGAAATAGTGTAAGGTGTAGTGCTGTAGAGTAGAGTACACCGTCAGGACAAGAACCTCTAGGAGAATAGCCTAATAGGTCAAGCCCCTAGAAAAAAAAAAATCCCTTTTCTAATATAGTTTCAAGATAGGTTTGGTTAATTTAAAATCAAGGTTAGGTTATTTTTTATTAGGTTAATTTTTGTTAGGTTAGGTTTGTTTATATGTGGACTGGATTATTGTAAGGTTAGCTTAGTTTAATTTGGGCTCTTGTAATGTTAGGTTTGCACTGGGTTAGGTTAGGTTAATTTAAGAATTAGGTTAGGTTAGGTTAAATGTTGGTTAGATTAGGTTTATTTTTGTTAGGTAAGATTTGTTTATTTTTGGATTGAGTATTGATAAGGTTAGCTATGTTAAACTAATGTTAGGCTAATTTAAGGTTAGGTGAGATTAGGTTGGTGTAAGAATTGGGTTAAGCCTTGGTTACTTTTAGCTTAAACTTGATTATTTTAAATTTAGGTTATTTAAGTTAGGGTAGTTTATTACTGGAATCGGGTGGGTTAAAATTATCTTAATTTATTAAGCTAGGCTAATTTAAGTTTAGGGTTATGTTGAGTTAGCATATGATATATAGTTGTGTGAACAGGGCAAGGGGAATTTTGACATTTCAAGGGGGCAATTAATTAAAAAAAAAAAAAAGCCAAAACGGTCATAAAAGCCTGTTATGTTGGTTTGATTTTATGGTTTTTGGTTTTTGATTTGTGCCTTCTGAGAGCAAGGACAAAATTTGGATCCTCACATAATTGTTATGGCCACATAAAAGTACAAAATCTTAATATAAACAGATTATACCAAAATTTTCACTAAAACCACTAAATTCCATGCCATAAAAATTTTAAGATTAACCGAGTATATATTCATTCAAAACTTCAAAGAAGGGATGGAATCCCTCTTGGGACTTTGAAAGGAATTATTCAGTATTTTCTGGCAAAAGTAAGGAATGACTGAGAACAGTATATATGTGAATCTCAGAGCAAGGTTAGGGTTGGATAAATTTAGCTTGTTAGGTCGATTATTATTATTATTATTATTTTTTTTGTGCTGGCTTAGGTTAGCTTGTTCTATGTGGCTCTTATGTTTCTTCAGCTAAGTTCTGTTAGGTTAGGTTATTTAGTTAGGTATTGTTAGGTTGTTAGGTAAGGTGAAATTGTTTGGTTAAGGTTTGGTTAGGTTAGGCTCTTTGGCTTAGCTTAGGCTGTTCAGTTACCTTTGGTCAGGTTACTTTAGGTTCTTAGGTCAGGTTACTGTTAAGCAAAAAATAAAATAATAAACCACAAATTTATTTTCTTTGCAGGAGCTTTTATCCCAGGGTGCTTTTTCTAGGGTGCTTTTGTTCAACATAAAATGTCAGGTACAGTACTGTACAGTGTACAACAGTGTCAGTTTAGTTTTGCAGAACGCACATTAATGTAATAAGTGTTGTACGGCTGAAATGTAAAAGCGATTCAGTCTGTACAGTATACTGAAGGCACTTTAATGTACTCGTACATTATTGTATAATAGTAATGTGCAGTACTGCTGCACAACATGCAGCAGTAGCTATGCTGGTAATATTGTGAGTAATGCTTTCTGCTCACTGCACTTCCCAAACTGACAACACTTCATATATTTCATCCAAGCCTGTCCTCTGTTTTGTTTTTGAGTTCTTCTCAGCTGAGAGTCAGTGTCACCAAACACGATGATTGGCTGAAGCGTCTAGGCAGAGAAGCATCCTGCATTGTGATTGGCCAAAGCGACCATCAGCTGAGCGGAGAAAAATTCCCTCAAACACAGCGAGTTTTTCCCCGCCCTTAGCCTTACGGTCACCGTACGATAGTGGGAGAAATGTTAGTACATAGCAAAACACCGACTATCGTACGGGGACCGTAGCGGCGGCAGCCTTACGGAGACCTTACGGGGACGTGTTAGTGCATCCGCCTCCTGTTATGACACATCACGTGCGTACCACATTTGCTCTAGTTAAGTAAACCTACATGCTGAAAAGAAACACTAAAAGAAATCGTTCTCCAGAACGGTTTTCTTAAACAGTTTACAAAAACATACATTAGGAAGGCTCTGAGCAAAATATTTAATTCCGCTGAGAAGATAATAACTGTTTCCAGAGACGTTACTTATTTTCCTATCACATTTGCGGGTAAACAAAGCTACTCTGTTCGTAACAAAATTCAAAGCCTTTTGTACGAATTTTACCCTCAGACCACAGTTAATTTTTATAGCCAATCAAACGATGCAAAGTTACTGTTACGTCCTCGTCCCACACTGCCACAGGCTCCAACAGCAGTAGCTCAGTACAGGAAGGACGATGCACAGTGAGTTGTTCTTCCAATGGTCAGCCTTTAGGTGTACAGTACACAAGATCAGCTGAGGCGAAAAACTGGCCCCGTAAAGTTCACTGTCTTTATTTTCCAAGAAATTCCACTTAATGCTTTCCAGATTCACTTCACTGTTCTCACAAGCACTGGAGCTATACAAACTTTACTAACTGCTATTACACTTAATGCTTGAAAACACTTCACTGTTCTCACAAGCACTGGAGCTATACACACTTCACTAACTGCTATTACACTTAATGCTTGATAACACTTCAGTGTTATTACAAGTACCGAAAATAATCTTCACTAACTGTAAGTACACTTAATGGTTGCCAGCAACACTTCACAAACTTCACTAACAGCACTGCACTACACTCAGACTGAACTGAAAACCGACTGAACTCGTTCTTGTCTCTTATCCATCCTTATATAAGCTTGCTTTGTACTAGAAATCTTTACATTTTTCGATATTTCTGGTGTATTCTAGAGAGAGAGAAAGCACAGTTACCAACTCAGAGACAACCTCAAACATGCCAGTTTTCATACATTACTTAACACTGTAAATTATTTACCATACAAATAATTTAAATTACATAATTTAACAAGCAATCACTTAAATAAAACATTATAAAGAAAAAAGAGCACAAAAATTAATGTTCAACTTAAGAAATAACGACGCTCGCAAACAGCAGGTAAAATGGCAACTCTGACTCGTACCGAAACCACTGTAAACATCGGGGAACGTCGAGAGACATCTCGGCACCTAACTGGCAAATCTCGCTTCTTAATATAAATTTCAATTCAAGGACAGAGTTCCTAAGGATCTTCAGTCGTCTATGGAATATAGATATAAATGCAACAGCTGTAATGAGTTGTATTACGGAAAGACAAAGAGGAATCTTAGGACGAGAATTTTTGAACTCTTAGGAAAGTCTTACAGGACGTCCTTCTACGAAACCCCAGATTTCCGCGGTTGGAGACCATTCGCACACTCACGACCACCTCACATCTTCAAACTCATTTTTAGTCTTTGCTAGGAGCAAGTTAGACATGGAACTACTAATACTGGAGTCACTGCTATTACCGAAATAAACATAACGGATGCACTAACGCATTTACGGTCCCGTAACTCGCTACGGGCGGGGGAAAAGGGAGCGGCGTCGGATGTTGGCATGCACTAAACACTTTCGGAGACCTTACGGGAGCCGGAGTTACGATCGCCGCTAAGGTTGGGCCCGACCAACCTTAACGTCTCCCGTATCTTTCAGCCACCCGAAAATAAATTGAATCAAGCATTCTCTCGTGTAAACGAATTATTTCACTAAACTGGGTAGTTAATAGAGGTGCTGTACAACAATATACAGTGCGATGAATTGTACATTAGTGTAAATTGGTGGTTTCAGTATGTGTTCATTAGTGTTCTACTGTATTATATGCTCATCAGTGTTGTGTAGTACTATAAATTAGTGTTTTACAGTATTAACGTAGGCTTTAGGTTGGTAGAAAATAACAGTGTGCTTTAATGTAGTCTATAGTAGTGTACAGCAATGTCAGTGTGAAATAGTGTAAGGTGTAGTGCTGTAGAGTAGAGTACACCGTCAGGACAAGAACCTCTAGGAGAATAGCCTAATAGGTCAAGCCCCTAGAAAAAAAAAAATCCCTTTTCTAATATAGTTTCAAGATAGGTTTGGTTAATTTAAAATCAAGGTTAGGTTATTTTTTATTAGGTTTATTTTTGTTAGGTTAGGTTTGTTTATATGTGGACTGGATTATTGTAAGGTTAGCTTAGTTTAATTTGGGCTCTTGTAATGTTAGGTTTGCACTGGGTTAGGTTAGGTTAATTTAAGAATTAGGTTAGGTTAGGTTAAATGTTGGTTAGATTAGGTTTATTTTTGTTAGGTAAGATTTGTTTATTTTTGGATTGAGTATTGATAAGGTTAGCTATGTTAAACTAATGTTAGGCTAATTTAAGGCTAGGTGAGATTAGGTTGGTGTAAGAATTGGGTTAAGCCTTGGTTACTTTTAGCTTAAACTTGATTATTTTAAATTTAGGTTATTTAAGTTAGGGTAGTTTATTACTGGAATGGGGTGGGTTAAAATTATCTTAATTTATTAAGCTAGGCTAATTTAAGTTTAGGGTTATGTTGAGTTAGCATATGATATATAGTTGTGTGAACAGGGCAAGGGGAATTTTGACATTTCAAGGGGGCAATTAATTAAAAAAAAAAAAAAAAGCCAAAACGGTCATAAAAACCTGTTATGTTGGTTTGATTTTATGGTTTTTGGTTTTTGATTTGTGCCTTCTGAGAGCAAGGACAAAATTTGGATCCTCACGTAATTGTTATGGCCACATAAAAGTACAAAATCTTAATATAAACAGATTATACCAAAATTTTCACTAAAACCATTAAATTCCATGCCATAAAAATTTTAAGATTAACCCGAGTATATATTCATTCAAAACTTCAAAGAAGGGATGGAATCCCTCTTGGGACTTTGAAAGGAATTATTCAGTATTTTCTGGCAAAAGTAAGGAATGACTGAGAACAGTATATATGTGAATCTCAGAGCAAGGTTAGGGTTGGATAAATTTAGCTTGTTAGGTCGATTATTATTATTATTATTATTTTTTTTGTGCTGGCTTAGGTTAGCTTGTTCTATGTGGCTCTTATGTTTCTTCAGCTAAGTTCTGTTAGGTTAGGTTATTTAGTTAGGTATTGTTAGGTTGTTAGGTAAGGTGAAATTGTTTGGTTAAGGTTTGGTTAGGTTAGGCTCTTTGGCTTAGCTTAGGCTGTTCAGTTACCTTTGGTCAGGTTACTTTAGGTTCTTAGGTCAGGTTACTGTTAAGCAAAAAATAAAATAATAAACCACAAATTTATTTTCTTTGCTGGAGCTTTTATCCCAGGGTGCTTTTTCTAGGGTGCTTTTGTTCAACATAAAATGTCAGGTACAGTACTGTACAGTGTACAACAGTGTCAGTTTAGTTTTGCAGAACGCACATTAATGTAATAAGTGTTGTACGGCTGAAATGTAAAAGCGATTCAGTCTGTACAGTATACTGAAGGCACTTTAATGTACTCGTACATTATTGTATAATAGTAATGTGCAGTACTGCTGCACAACATGCAGCAGTAGCTATGCTGGTAATATTGTGAGTAATGCTTTCTGCTCACTGCACTTCCCAAACTGACAACACTTCATATATTTCATCCAAGCCTGTCCTCTGTTTTGTTTTTGAGTTCTTCTCAGCTGAGAGTCAGTGTCACCAAACACGATGATTGGCTGAAGCGTCTAGGCAGAGAAGCATCCTGCGTTGTGATTGGCCAAAGCGACCATCAGCTGAGCGGAGAAAAATTCCCTCAAACACAGCGAGTTTTTCCCCGCCCTTAGCCTTACGGTCACCGTACGATAGTGGGAGAAATGTTAGTACATAGCAAAACACCGACTATCGTACGGGGACCGTAGCGGCGGCAGCCTTACGGAGACCTTACGGGGACGTGTTAGTGCATCCGCCTCCTGTTATGACACATCACGTGCGTACCACATTTGCTCTAGTTAAGTAAACCTACATGCTGAAAAGAAACACTAAAAGAAATCGTTCTCCAGAACGGTTTTCTTAAACAGTTTACAAAAACATACATTAGGAAGGCTCTGAGCAAAATATTTAATTCCGCTGAGAAGATAATAACTGTTTCCAGAGACGTTACTTATTTTCCTATCACATTTGCGGGTAAACAAAGCTACTCTGTTCGTAACAAAATTCAAAGCCTTTTGCACGAATTTTACCCTCAGACCACAGTTAATTTTTATAGCCAATCAAACGATGCAAAGTTACTGTTACGTCCTCGTCCCACACTGCCACAGGCTCCAACAGCAGTAGCTCAGTACAGGAAGGACGATGCACAGTGAGTTGTTCTTCCAATGGTCAGCCTTTAGGTGTACAGTACACAAGATCAGCTGAGGCGAAAAACTGGCCCCGTAAAGTTCACTGTCTTTATTTTCCAAGAAATTCCACTTAATGCTTTCCAGATTCACTTCACTGTTCTCACAAGCACTGGAGCTATACAAACTTTACTAACTGCTATTACACTTAATGCTTGAAAACACTTCACTGTTCTCACAAGCACTGGAGCTATACACACTTCACTAACTGCTATTACACTTAATGCTTGATAACACTTCAGTGTTATTACAAGTACCGAAAATAATCTTCACTAACTGTAAGTACACTTAATGGTTGCCAGCAACACTTCACAAACTTCACTAACAGCACTGCACTACACTCAGACTGAACTGAAAACCGACTGAACTCGTTCTTGTCTCTTATCCATCCTTATATAAGCTTGCCTTGTACTAGAAATCTTTACATTTTTCGATATTTCTGGTGTATTCTAGAGAGAGAGAAAGCACAGTTACCAACTCAGAGACAACCTCAAACATGCCAGTTTTCATACATTACTTAACACTGTAAATTATTTACCATACAAATAATTTAAATTACATAATTTAACAAGCAATAACTTAAATAAAACATTATAAAGAAAAAAGAGCACAAAAATTAATGTTCAACTTAAGAAATAACGACGCTCGCAAACAGCAGGTAAAATGGCAACTCTGACTCGTACCGAAACCACTGTAAACATCGGGGAACGTCGAGAGACATCTCGGCACCTAACTGGCAAATCTCGCTTCTTAATATAAATTTCAATTCAAGGACAGAGTTCCTAAGGATCTTCAGTCGTCTATGGAATATAGATATAAATGCAACAGCTGTAATGAGTTGTATTACGGAAAGACAAAGAGGAATCTTAGGATGAGAATTTTTGAACTCTTAGGAAAGTCTTACAGGACGTCCTTCTACGAAACCCCAGATTTCCGCGGTTGGAGACCATTCGCACACTCACGACCACCTCACATCTTCAAACTCATTTTTAGTCTTTGCTAGGAGCAAGTTAGACATGGAACTACTAATACTGGAGTCACTGCTATTACCGAAATAAACATAACGGATGCACTAACGCATTTACGGTCCCGTAACTCGCTACGGGCGGGGGAAAAGGGAGCGGCGTCGGATGTTGGCATGCACTAAACACTTTCGGAGACCTTACGGGAGCCGGAGTTACGATCGCCGCTAAGGTTGGGCCCGACCAACCTTAACGTCTCCCGTATCTTTCAGCCACCCGAAAATAAATTGAATCAAGCATTGTCTCGTGTAAACGAATTATTTCACTAAACTGGGTAGTTAATAGAGGTGCTGTACAACAATATACAGTGCGATGAATTGTACATTAGTGTAAATTGGTGGTTTCAGTATGTGTTCATTAGGGTTCTACTGTATTATATGCTCATCAGTGTTGTGTAGTACTATAAATTAGTGTTTTACAGTATTAACGTAGGCTTTAGGTTGGTAGAAAATAACAGTGTGCTTTAATGTAGTCTATAGTAGTGTACAGCAATGTCAGTGTGAAATAGTGTAAGGTGTAGTGCTGTAGAGTAGAGTACACCGTCAGGACAAGAACCTCTAGGAGAATAGCCTAATAGGTCAAGCCCCTAGAAAAAAAAAAAATCCCTTTTCTAATATAGTTTCAAGATAGGTTTGGTTAATTTAAAATCAAGGTTAGGTTATTTATTATTAGGTTAATTTTTGTTAGGTTTGGTTTGTTTATATGTGGACTGGATTATTGTAAGGTTAGCTTAGTTTAATTTGGGCTCTTGTAATGTTAGGTTTGCACTGGGTTAGGTTAGGTTAATTTAAGAATTAGGTTAGGTTAGGTTAAATGTTGGTTAGATTAGGTTTATTTTTGTTAGGTAAGATTTGTTTATTTTTGGATTGAGTATTGATAAGGTTAGCTATGTTAAACTAATGTTAGGCTAATTTAAGGTTAGGTGAGATTAGGTTGGTGTAAGAATTGGGTTAAGCCTTGGTTACTTTTAGCTTAAACTTGATTATTTTAAATTTAGGTTATTTAAGTTAGGGTAGTTTATTACTGGAATGGGGTGGGTTAAAATTATCTTAATTTATTAAGCTAGGCTAATTTAAGTTTAGGGTTATGTTGAGTTAGCATATGATATATAGTTGTGTGAACAGGGCAAGGGGAATTTTGACATTTCAAGGGGGCAATTAATTAAAAAAAAAAAAAAAAGCCAAAACTGTCATAAAAGCCTGTTATGTTGGTTTGATTTTATGGTTTTTGGTTTTTGATTTGTGCCTTCTGAGAGCAAGGACAAAATTTGGATCCTCACATAATTGTTATGGCCACATAAAAGTACAAAATCTTAATATAAACAGATTATACCAAAATTTTCACTAAAACCACTAAATTCCATGCCATAAAAATTTTAAGATTAACCCGAGTATATATTCATTCAAAACTTCAAAGAAGGGATGGAATCCCTCTTGGGACTTTGAAAGGAATTATTCAGTATTTTCTGGCAAAAGTAAGGAATGACTGAGAACAGTATATATGTGAATCTCAGAGCAAGGTTAGGGTTGGATAAATTTAGCTTGTTAGGTCGATTATTATTATTATTATTTTTTTTGTGCTGGCTTAGGTTAGCTTGTTCTATGTGGCTCTTATGTTTCTTCAGCTAAGTTCTGTTAGGTTAGGTTATTTAGTTAGGTATTGTTAGGTTGTTAGGTAAGGTGAAATTGTTTGGTTAAGGTTTGGTTAGGTTAGGCTCTTTGGCTTAGCTTAGGCTGTTCAGTTACCTTTGGTCAGGTTACTTTAGGTTCTTAGGTCAGGTTACTGTTAAGCAAAAAATAAAATAATAAACCACAAATTTATTTTCTTTGCTGGAGCTTTTATCCCAGGGTGCTTTTTCTAGGGTGCTTTTGTTCAACATAAAATGTCAGGTACAGTACTGTACAGTGTACAACAGTGTCAGTTTAGTTTTGCAGAACGCACATTAATGTAATAAGTGTTGTACGGCTGAAATGTAAAAGCGATTCAGTCTGTACAGTATACTGAAGGCACTTTAATGTACTCGTACATTATTGTATAATAGTAATGTGCAGTACTGCTGCACAACATGCAGCAGTAGCTATGCTGGTAATATTGTGAGTAATGCTTTCTGCTCACTGCACTTCCCAAACTGACAACACTTCATATATTTCATCCAAGCCTGTCCTCTGTTTTGAGTTCTTCTCAGCTGAGAGTCAGTGTCACCAAACACGATGATTGGCTGAAGCGTCTAGGCAGAGAAGCATCCTGCGTTGTGATTGGCCAAAGCGACCATCAGCTGAGCGGAGAAAAATTCCCTCAAACACAGCGAGTTTTTCCCCGCCCTTAGCCTTACGGTCACCGTACGATAGTGGGAGAAATGTTAGTACATAGCAAAACACCGACTATCGTACGGGGACCGTAGCGGCGGCAGCCTTACGGAGACCTTACGGGGACGTGTTAGTGCATCCGCCTCCTGTTATGACACATCACGTGCGTACCACATTTGCTCTAGTTAAGTAAACCTACATGCTGAAAAGAAACACTAAAAGAAATCGTTCTCCAGAACGGTTTTCTTAAACAGTTTACAAAAACATACATTAGGAAGGCTCTGAGCAAAATATTTAATTCCGCTGAGAAGATGATAACTGTTTCCAGAGACGTTACTTATTTTCCTATCACATTTGCGGGTAAACAAAGCTACTCTGTTCGTAACAAAATTCAAAGCCTTTTGCACGAATTTTACCCTCAGACCACAGTTAATTTTTATAGCCAATCAAACGATGCAAAGTTACTGTTACGTCCTCGTCCCACACTGCCACAGGCTCCAACAGCAGTAGCTCAGTACAGGAAGGACGATGCACAGTGAGTTGTTCTTCCAATGGTCAGCCTTTAGGTGTACAGTACACAAGATCAGCTGAGGCGAAAAACTGGCCCCGTAAAGTTCACTGTCTTTATTTTCCAAGAAATTCCACTTAATGCTTTCCAGATTCACTTCACTGTTCTCACAAGCACTGGAGCTATACAAACTTTACTAACTGCTATTACACTTAATGCTTGAAAACACTTCACTGTTCTCACAAGCACTGGAGCTATACACACTTCACTAACTGCTATTACACTTAATGCTTGATAACACTTCAGTGTTATTACAAGTACCGAAAATAATCTTCACTAACTGTAAGTACACTTAATGGTTGCCAGCAACACTTCACAAACTTCACTAACAGCACTGCACTACACTCAGACTGAACTGAAAACCGACTGAACTCGTTCTTGTCTCTTATCCATCCTTATATAAGCTTGCCTTGTACTAGAAATCTTTACATTTTTCGATATTTCTGGTGTATTCTAGAGAGAGAGAAAGCACAGTTACCAACTCAGAGACAACCTCAAACATGCCAGTTTTCATACATTACTTAACACTGTAAATTATTTACCATACAAATAATTTAAATTACATAATTTAACAAGCAATCACTTAAATAAAACATTATAAAGAAAAAAGAGCACAAAAATTAATGTTCAACTTAAGAAATAACGACGCTCGCAAACAGCAGGTAAAATGGCAACTCTGACTCGTACCGAAACCACTGTAAACATCGGGGAACGTCGAGAGACATCTCGGCACCTAACTGGCAAATCTCGCTTCTTAATATAAATTTCAATTCAAGGACAGAGTTCCTAAGGATCTTCAGTCGTCTATGGAATATAGATATAAATGCAACAGCTGTAATGAGTTGTATTACGGAAAGACAAAGAGGAATCTTAGGATGAGAATTTTTGAACTCTTAGGAAAGTCTTACAGGACGTCCTTCTACGAAACCCCAGATTTCCGCGGTTGGAGACCATTCGCACACTCACGACCACCTCACATCTTCAAACTCATTTTTAGTCTTTGCTAGGAGCAAGTTAGACATGGAACTACTAATACTGGAGTCACTGCTATTACCGAAATAAACATAACGGATGCACTAACGCATTTACGGTCCCGTAACTCGCTACGGGCGGGGAAAAGGGAGCGGCGTCGGATGTTGGCATGCACTAAACACTTTCGGAGACCTTACGGGAGCCGGAGTTACGATCGCCGCTAAGGTTGGGCCCGACCAACCTTAACGTCTCCCGTATCTTTCAGCCACCCGAAAATAAATTGAATCAAGCATTCTCTCGTGTAAACGAATTATTTCACTAAACTGGGTAGTTAATAGAGGTGCTGTACAACAATATACAGTGCGATGAATTGTACATTAGTGTAAATTGGTGGTTTCAGTATGTGTTCATTAGTGTTCTACTGTATTATATGCTCATCAGTGTTGTGTAGTACTATAAATTAGTGTTTTACAGTATTAACGTAGGCTTTAGGTTGGTAGAAAATAACAGTGTGCTTTAATGTAGTCTATAGTAGTGTACAGCAATGTCAGTGTGAAATAGTGTAAGGTGTAGTGCTGTAGAGTAGAGTACACCGTCAGGACAAGAACCTCTAGGAGAATAGCCTAATAGGTCAAGCCCCTAGAAAAAAAAAAATCCCTTTTCTAATATAGTTTCAAGATAGGTTTGGTTAATTTAAAATCAAGGTTAGGTTATTTTTTATTAGGTTAATTTTTGTTAGGTTAGGTTTGTTTATATGTGGACTGGATTATTGTAAGGTTAGCTTAGTTTAATTTGGGCTCTTGTAATGTTAGGTTTGCACTGGGTTAGGTTAGGTTAATTTAAGAATTAGGTTAGGTTAGGTTAAATGTTGGTTAGATTAGGTTTATTTTTGTTAGGTAAGATTTGTTTATTTTTGGATTGAGTATTGATAAGGTTAGCTATGTTAAACTAATGTTAGGCTAATTTAAGGTTAGGTGAGATTAGGTTGGTGTAAGAATTGGGTTAAGCCTTGGTTACTTTTAGCTTAAACTTGATTATTTTAAATTTAGGTTATTTAAGTTAGGGTAGTTTATTACTGGAATGGGGTGGGTTAAAATTATCTTAATTTATTAAGCTAGGCTAATTTAAGTTTAGGGTTATGTTGAGTTAGCATATGATATATAGTTGTGTGAACAGGGCAAGGGGAATTTTGACATTTCTAGGGGGCAATTAAAAAAAGAAAAAAAAAGCCAAAACGGTCATAAAAGCCTGTTATGTTGGTTTGATTTTATGGTTTTTGGTTTTTGATTTGTGCCTTCTGAGAGCAAGGACAAAATTTGGATCCTCACATAATTGTTATGGCCACATAAAAGTACAAAATCTTAATATAAACAGACTATACCAAAATTTTCACTAAAACCACTAAATTCCATGCCATAAAAATTTTAAGATTAACCCGAGTATATATTCATTCAAAACTTCAAAGAAGGGATGGAATCCCTCTTGGGACTTTGAAAGGAATTATTCAGTATTTTCTGGCAAAAGTAAGGAATGACTGAGAACAGTATATATGTGAATCTCAGAGCAAGGTTAGGGTTGGATAAATTTAGCTTGTTAGGTCGATTATTATTATTTTTTTTGTGCTGGCTTAGGTTAGCTTGTTCTATGTGGCTCTTATGTTTCTTCAGCTAAGTTCTGTTAGGTTAGGTTATTTAGTTAGGTATTGTTAGGTTGTTAGGTAAGGTGAAATTGTTTGGTTAAGGTTTGGTTAGGTTAGGCTCTTTGGCTTAGCTTAGGCTGTTCAGTTACCTTTGGTCAGGTTACTTTAGGTTCTTAGGTCAGGTTACTGTTAAGCAAAAAATAAAATAATAAACCACAAATTTATTTTCTTTGCTGGAGCTTTTATCCCAGGGTGCTTTTTCTAGGGTGCTTTTGTTCAACATAAAATGTCAGGTACAGTACTGTACAGTGTACAACAGTGTCAGTTTAGTTTTGCAGAACGCACATTAATGTAATAAGTGTTGTACGGCTGAAATGTAAAAGCGATTCAGTCTGTACAGTATACTGAAGGCACCTTAATGTACTCGTACATTATTGTATAATAGTAATGTGCAGTACTGCTGCACAACATGCAGCAGTAGCTATGCTGGTAATATTGTGAGTAATGCTTTCTGCTCACTGCACTTCCCAAACTGACAACACTTCATATATTTCATCCAAGCCTGTCCTCTGTTTTGTTTTTGAGTTCTTCTCAGCTGAGAGTCAGTGTCACCAAACACGATGATTGGCTGAAGCGTCTAGGCAGAGAAGCATCCTGCGTTGTGATTGGCCAAAGCGACCATCAGCTGAGCGGAGAAAAATTCCCTCAAACACAGCGAGTTTTTCCCCGCCCTTAGCCTTACGGTCACCGTACGATAGTGGGAGAAATGTTAGTACATAGCAAAACACCGACTATCGTACGGGGACCGTAGCGGCGGCAGCCTTACGGAGACCTTACGGGGACGTGTTAGTGCATCCGCCTCCTGTTATGACACATCACGTGCGTACCACATTTGCTCTAGTTAAGTAAACCTACATGCTGAAAAAGAAACACTAAAAGAAATCGTTCTCCAGAACGGTTTTCTTAAACAGTTTACAAAAACATACATTAGGAAGGCTCTGAGCAAAATATTTAATTCCGCTGAGAAGATAATAACTGTTTCCAGAGACGTTACTTATTTTCCTATCACATTTGCGGGTAAACAAAGCTACTCTGTTCGTAACAAAATTCAAAGCCTTTTGCACGAATTTTACCCTCAGACCACAGTTAATTTTTATAGCCAATCAAACGATGCAAAGTTACTGTTACGTCCTCGTCCCACACTGCCACAGGCTCCAACAGCAGTAGCTCAGTACAGGAAGGACGATGCACAGTGAGTTGTTCTTCCAATGGTCAGCCTTTAGGTGTACAGTACACAAGATCAGCTGAGGCGAAAAACTGGCCCCGTAAAGTTCACTGTCTTTATTTTCCAAGAAATTCCACTTAATGCTTTCCAGATTCACTTCACTGTTCTCACAAGCACTGGAGCTATACAAACTTTACTAACTGCTATTACACTTAATGCTTGAAAACACTTCACTGTTCTCACAAGCACTGGAGCTATACACACTTCACTAACTGCTATTACACTTAATGCTTGATAACACTTCAGTGTTATTACAAGTACCGAAAATAATCTTCACTAACTGTAAGTACACTTAATGGTTGCCAGCAACACTTCACAAACTTCACTAACAGCACTGCACTACACTCAGACTGAACTGAAAACCGACTGAACTCGTTCTTGTCTCTTATCCATCCTTATATAAGCTTGCCTTGTACTAGAAATCTTTACATTTTTCGATATTTCTGGTGTATTCTAGAGAGAGAGAAAGCACAGTTACCAACTCAGAGACAACCTCAAACATGCCAGTTTTCATACATTACTTAACACTGTAAATTATTTACCATACAAATAATTTAAATTACATAATTTAACAAGCAGTCACTTAAATAAAACATTATAAAGAAAAAGAGCACAAAAATTAATGTTCAACTTAAGAAATAACGACGCTCGCAAACAGCAGGTAAAATGGCAACTCTGACTCGTACCGAAACCACTGTAAACATCGGGAAACGTCGAGAGACATCTCGGCACCTAACTGGCAAATCTCGCTTCTTAATATAAATTTCAATTCAAGGACAGAGTTCCTAAGGATCTTCAGTCGTCTATGGAATATAGATATAAATGCAACAGCTGTAATGAGTTGTATTACGGAAAGACAAAGAGGAATCTTAGGATGAGAATTTTTGAACTCTTAGGAAAGTCTTACAGGACGTCCTTCTACGAAACCCCAGATTTCCGCGGTTGGAGACCATTCGCACACTCACGACCACCTCACATCTTCAAACTCATTTTTAGTCTTTGCTAGGAGCAAGTTAGACATGGAACTACTAATACTGGAGTCACTGCTATTACCGAAATAAACATAACGGATGCACTAACGCATTTACGGTCCCGTAACTCGCTACGGGCGGGGAAAAGGGAGCGGCGTCGGATGTTGGCATGCACTAAACACTTTCGGAGACCTTACGGGAGCCGGAGTTACGATCGCCGCTAAGGTTGGGCCCGACCAACCTTAACGTCTCCCGTATCTTTCAGCCACCCGAAAATAAATTGAATCAAGCATTCTCTCGTGTAAACGAATTATTTCACTAAACTGGGTAGTTAATAGAGGTGCTGTACAACAATATACAGTGCGATGAATTGTACATTAGTGTAAATTGGTGGTTTCAGTATGTGTTCATTAGTGTTCTACTGTATTATATGCTCATCAGTGTTGTGTAGTACTATAAATTAGTGTTTTACAGTATTAACGTAGGCTTTAGGTTGGTAGAAAATAACAGTGTGCTTTAATGTAGTCTATAGTAGTGTACAGCAATGTCAGTGTGAAATAGTGTAAGGTGTAGTGCTGTAGAGTAGAGTACACCGTCAGGACAAGAACCTCTAGGAGAATAGCCTAATAGGTCAAGCCCCTAGAAAAAAAAAAATCCCTTTTCTAATATAGTTTCAAGATAGGTTTGGTTAATTTAAAATCAAGGTTAGGTTATTTTTTATTAGGTTAATTTTTGTTAGGTTAGGTTTGTTTATATGTGGACTGGATTATTGTAAGGTTAGCTTAGTTTAATTTGGGCTCTTGTAATGTTAGGTTTGCACTGGGTTAGGTTAGGTTAATTTAAGAATTAGGTTAGGTTAGGTTAAATGTTGGTTAGATTAGGTTTATTTTTGTTAGGTAAGATTTGTTTATTTCTGGATTGAGTATTGATAAGGTTAGCTATGTTAAACTAATGTTAGGCTAATTTAAGGTTAGGTGAGATTAGGTTGGTGTAAGAATTGGGTTAAGCCTTGGTTACTTTTAGCTTAAACTTGATTATTTTAAATTTAGGTTATTTAAGTTAGGGTAGTTTATTACTGGAATGGGGTGGGTTAAAATTATCTTAATTTATTAAGCTAGGCTAATATAAGTTTAGGGTTATGTTGAGTTAGCATATGATATATAGTTGTGTGAACAGGGCAAGGGGAATTTTGACATTTCAAGGGGGCAATTAATTAAAAAAAAAAAAAAAGCCAAAACGGTCATAAAAGCCTGTTATGTTGGTTTGATTTTATGGTTTTTGGTTTTTGATTTGTGCCTTCTGAGAGCAAGGACAAAATTTGGATCCTCACATAATTGTTATGGCCACATAAAAGTACAAAATCTTAATATAAACAGATTATACCAAAATTTTCACTAAAACCACTAAATTCCATGCCATAAAAATTTTAAGATTAACCCGAGTATATATTCATTCAAAACTTCAAAGAAGGGATGGAATCCCTCTTGGGACTTTGAAAGGAATTATTCAGTATTTTCTGGCAAAAGTAAGGAATGACTGAGAACAGTATATATGTGAATCTCAGAGCAAGGTTAGGGTTGGATAAATTTAGCTTGTTAGGTCGATTATTATTATTATTATTATTTTTTTTGTGCTGGCTTAGGTTAGCTTGTTCTATGTGGCTCTTATGTTTCTTCAGCTAAGTTCTGTTAGGTTAGGTTATTTAGTTAGGTATTGTTAGGTTGTTAGGTAAGGTGAAATTGTTTGGTTAAGGTTTGGTTAGGTTAGGCTCTTTGGCTTAGCTTAGGCTGTTCAGTTACCTTTGGTCAGGTTACTTTAGGTTCTTAGGTCAGGTTACTGTTAAGCAAAAAATAAAATAATAAACCACAAATTTATTTTCTTTGCTGGAGCTTTTATCCCAGGGTGCTTTTTCTAGGGTGCTTTTGTTCAACATAAAATGTCAGGTACAGTACTGTACAGTGTACAACAGTGTCAGTTTAGTTTTGCAGAACGCACATTAATGTAATAAGTGTTGTACGGCTGAAATGTAAAAGCGATTCAGTCTGTACAGTATACTGAAGGCACTTTAATGTACTCGTACATTATTGTATAATAGTAATGTGCAGTACTGCTGCACAACATGCAGCAGTAGCTATGCTGGTAATATTGTGAGTAATGCTTTCTGCTCACTGCACTTCCCAAACTGACAACACTTCATATATTTCATCCAAGCCTGTCCTCTGTTTTGTTTTTGAGTTCTTCTCAGCTGAGAGTCAGTGTCACCAAACACGATGATTGGCTGAAGCGTCTAGGCAGAGAAGCATCCTGCGTTGTGATTGGCCAAAGCGACCATCAGCTGAGCGGAGAAAAATTCCCTCAAACACAGCGAGTTTTTCCCCGCCCTTAGCCTTACGGTCACCGTACGATAGTGGGAGAAATGTTAGTACATAGCAAAACACCGACTATCGTACGGGGACCGTAGCGGCGGCAGCCTTACGGAGACCTTACGGGGACGTGTTAGTGCATCCGCCTCCTGTTATGACACATCACGTGCGTACCACATTTGCTCTAGTTAAGTAAACCTACATGCTGAAAAGAAACACTAAAAGAAATCGTTCTCCAGAACGGTTTTCTTAAACAGTTTACAAAAACATACATTAGGAAGGCTCTGAGCAAAATATTTAATTCCGCTGAGAAGATAATAACTGTTTCCAGAGACGTTACTTATTTTCCTATCACATTTGCGGGTAAACAAAGCTACTCTGTTCGTAACAAAATTCAAAGCCTTTTGCACGAATTTTACCCTCAGACCACAGTTAATTTTTATAGCCAATCAAACGATGCAAAGTTACTGTTACGTCCTCGTCCCACACTGCCACAGGCTCCAACAGCAGTAGCTCAGTACAGGAAGGACGATGCACAGTGAGTTGTTCTTCCAATGGTCAGCCTTTAGGTGTACAGTACACAAGATCAGCTGAGGCGAAAAACTGGCCCCGTAAAGTTCACTGTCTTTATTTTCCAAGAAATTCCACTTAATGCTTTCCAGATTCACTTCACTGTTCTCACAAGCACTGGAGCTATACAAACTTTACTAACTGCTATTACACTTAATGCTTGAAAACACTTCACTGTTCTCACAAGCACTGGAGCTATACACACTTCACTAACTGCTATTACACTTAATGCTTGATAACACTTCAGTGTTATTACA
The DNA here is from genome assembly GCF_032717465.1 of Coenobita brevimanus. Classification (NCBI taxonomy): domain Eukaryota; kingdom Metazoa; phylum Arthropoda; class Malacostraca; order Decapoda; family Coenobitidae; genus Coenobita; species Coenobita brevimanus. The sequence goes on along the minus strand of NC_137030.1, from coordinate 15,307,502 downwards.
AGTACCGAAAATAATCTTCACTAACTGTAAGTACACTTAATGGTTGCCAGCAACACTTCACAAACTTCACTAACAGCACTGCACTACACTCAGACTGAACTGAAAACCGACTGAACTCGTTCTTGTCTCTTATCCATCCTTATATAAGCTTGCTTTGTACTAGAAATCTTTACATTTTTCGATATTTCTGGTGTATTCTAGAGAGAGAGAAAGCACAGTTACCAACTCAGAGACAACCTCAAACATGCCAGTTTTCATACATTACTTAACACTGTAAATTATTTACCATACAAATAATTTAAATTACATAATTTAACAAGCAATCACTTAAATAAAACATTATAAAGAAAAAAGAGCACAAAAATTAATGTTCAACTTAAGAAATAACGACGCTCGCAAACAGCAGGTAAAATGGCAACTCTGACTCGTACCGAAACCACTGTAAACATCGGGGAACGTCGAGAGACATCTCGGCACCTAACTGGCAAATCTCGCTTCTTAATATAAATTTCAATTCAAGGACAGAGTTCCTAAGGATCTTCAGTCGTCTATGGAATATAGATATAAATGCAACAGCTGTAATGAGTTGTATTACGGAAAGACAAAGAGGAATCTTAGGACGAGAATTTTTGAACTCTTAGGAAAGTCTTACAGGACGTCCTTCTACGAAACCCCAGATTTCCGCGGTTGGAGACCATTCGCACACTCACGACCACCTCACATCTTCAAACTCATTTTTAGTCTTTGCTAGGAGCAAGTTAGACATGGAACTACTAATACTGGAGTCACTGCTATTACCGAAATAAACATAACGGATGCACTAACGCATTTACGGTCCCGTAACTCGCTACGGGCGGGGAAAAGGGAGCGGCGTCGGATGTTGGCATGCACTAAACACTTTCGGAGACCTTACGGGAGCCGGAGTTACGATCGCCGCTAAGGTTGGGCCCGACCAACCTTAACGTCTCCCGTATCTTTCAGCCACCCGAAAATAAATTGAATCAAGCATTCTCTCGTGTAAACGAATTATTTCACTAAACTGGGTAGTTAATAGAGGTGCTGTACAACAATATACAGTGCGATGAATTGTACATTAGTGTAAATTGGTGGTTTCAGTATGTGTTCATTAGTGTTCTACTGTATTATATGCTCATCAGTGTTGTGTAGTACTATAAATTAGTGTTTTACAGTATTAACGTAGGCTTTAGGTTGGTAGAAAATAACAGTGTGCTTTAATGTAGTCTATAGTAGTGTACAGCAATGTCAGTGTGAAATAGTGTAAGGTGTAGTGCTGTAGAGTAGAGTACACCGTCAGGACAAGAACCTCTAGGAGAATAGCCTAATAGGTCAAGCCCCTAGGAAAAAAAAAATCCCTTTTCTAATATAGTTTCAAGATAGGTTTGGTTAATTTAAAATCAAGGTTAGGTTATTTTTTATTAGGTTAATTTTTGTTAGGTTAGGTTTGTTTATATGTGGACTGGATTATTGTAAGGTTAGCTTAGTTTAATTTGGGCTCTTGTAATGTTAGGTTTGCACTGGGTTAGGTTAGGTTAATTTAAGAATTAGGTTAGGTTAGGTTAAATGTTGGTTAGATTAGGTTTATTTTTGTTAGGTAAGATTTGTTTATTTTTGGATTGAGTATTGATAAGGTTAGCTATGTTAAACTAATGTTAGGCTAATTTAAGGTTAGGTGAGATTAGGTTGGTGTAAGAATTGGGTTAAGCCTTGGTTACTTTTAGCTTAAACTTGATTATTTTGAATTTAGGTTATTTAAGTTAGGGTAGTTTATTACTGGAATGGGGTGGGTTAAAATTATCTTAATTTATTAAGCTAGGCTAATTTAAGTTTAGGGTTATGTTGAGTTAGCATATGATATATAGTTGTGTGAACAGGGCAAGGGGAATTTTGACATTTCAAGGGGGCAATTAATTAAAAAAAGAAAAAAAAAGCCAAAACGGTCATAAAAGCCTGTTATGTTGGTTTGATTTTATGGTTTTTGGTTTTTGATTTGTGCCTTCTGAGAGCAAGGACAAAATTTGGATCCTCACATAATTGTTATGGCCACATAAAAGTACAAAATCTTAATATAAACAGATTATACCAAAATTTTCACTAAAACCACTAAATTCCATGCCATAAAAATTTTAAGATTAACCCGAGTATATATTCATTCAAAACTTCAAAGAAGGGATGGAATCCCTCTTGGGACTTTGAAAGGAATTATTCAGTATTTTCTGGCAAAAGTAAGGAATGACTGAGAACAGTATATATGTGAATCTCAGAGCAAGGTTAGGGTTGGATAAATTTAGCTTGTTAGGTCGATTATTATTATTATTATTATTTTTTTTGTGCTGGCTTAGGTTAGCTTGTTCTATGTGGCTCTTATGTTTCTTCAGCTAAGTTCTGTTAGGTTAGGTTATTTAGTTAGGTATTGTTAGGTTGTTAGGTAAGGTGAAATTGTTTGGTTAAGGTTTGGTTAGGTTAGGCTCTTTGGCTTAGCTTAGGCTGTTCAGTTACCTTTGGTCAGGTTACTTTAGGTTCTTAGGTCAGGTTACTGTTAAGCAAAAAATAAAATAATAAACCACAAATTTATTTTCTTTGCTGGAGCTTTTATCCCAGGGTGCTTTTTCTAGGGTGCTTTTGTTCAACATAAAATGTCAGGTACAGTACTGTACAGTGTACAACAGTGTCAGTTTAGTTTTGCAGAACGCACATTAATGTAATAAGTGTTGTATGGCTGAAATGTAAAAGCGATTCAGTCTGTACAGTATACTGAAGGCACTTTAATGTACTCGTACATTATTGTATAATAGTAATGTGCAGTACTGCTGCACAACATGCAGCAGTAGCTATGCTGGTAATATTGTGAGTAATGCTTTCTGCTCACTGCACTTCCCAAACTGACAACACTTCATATATTTCATCCAAGCCTGTCCTCTGTTTTGTTTTTGAGTTCTTCTCAGCTGAGAGTCAGTGTCACCAAACACGATGATTGGCTGAAGCGTCTAGGCAGAGAAGCATCCTGCGTTGTGATTGGCCAAAGCGACCATCAGCTGAGCGGAGAAAAATTCCCTCAAACACAGCGAGTTTTTCCCCGCCCTTAGCCTTACGGTCACCGTACGATAGTGGGAGAAATGTTAGTACATAGCAAAACACCGACTATCGTACGGGGACCGTAGCGGCGGCAGCCTTACGGAGACCTTACGGGGACGTGTTAGTGCATCCGCCTCCTGTTATGACACATCACGTGCGTACCACATTTGCTCTAGTTAAGTAAACCTACATGCTGAAAAGAAACACTAAAAGAAATCGTTCTCCAGAACGGTTTTCTTAAACAGTTTACAAAAACATACATTAGGAAGGCTCTGAGCAAAATATTTAATTCCGCTGAGAAGATAAAAACTGTTTCCAGAGGCGTTACTTATTTTCCTATCACATTTGCGGGTAAACAAAGCTACTCTGTTCGTAACAAAATTCAAAGCCTTTTGCACGAATTTTACCCTCAGACCACAGTTAATTTTTATAGCCAATCAAACGATGCAAAGTTACTGTTACGTCCTCGTCCCACACTGCCACAGGCTCCAACAGCAGTAGCTCAGTACAGGAAGGACGATGCACAGTGAGTTGTTCTTCCTATGGTCAGCCTTTAGGTGTACAGTACACAAGATCAGCTGAGGCGAAAAACTGGCCCCTTAAAGTTCACTGTCTTTATTTTCCAAGTAATTCCACTTAATGCTTTCCAAATTCACTTCACTGTTCTCACAAGCACTGGAGCTATACAAACTTTACTAACTGCTATTACACTTAATGCTTGAAAACACTTCACTGTTCTCACAAGCACTGGAGCTATACACACTTCACTAACTGCTGTTACACTTAATGCTTGACAACACTTCAGTGTTATTACAAGTACCGAAAATAATCTTCACTAACTGTAAGTACACTTAATGGTTGCCAGCAACACTTCACAAACTTCACTAACAGCACTGCACTACACTCAAACTGAACTGAAAACCGACTGAACTCGTTCTTGTCTCTTATCCATCCTTCTGTAAGCTTGCTTTGTACTAGAAATCTTTACATTTTTCGATATTTCTGGTGTATTTCTAGAGAGAGAGAAAGCACAGTTACCAACTCAGAGACAACCCCAAACATGCCAGTTTTCATACATTACTTACAACTGTAAATTATTTACCATACAAATAATTTAAATTACATAATTTAACAAGCAATCACTTAAATAAAACATTATAAAGAAAAAGAGCACAAAAATTAATGTTCAACTTACGAAATAACGACGCTCGCAAACAGCAGGTAAAATGGCAACTCTGACTCGTACCGAAACCACTGTAAACATCGGGAAACGTCGAGAGACATCTCGGCACCTAACTGGCAAATCTCGCTTCTTAATATAAATTTCAGTTCAAGGACAGAGTTCCTAAGGATCTTCAGTCGTCTGTCGTATATAGATATAAATGCAACAGCTGTAATACGTTGTATTACGGAAAGACAAAGAGGAACCTTGGGATGAGAATTTTTGAACTCTTAGGAAAGTCCGTTAGGACAGGACGTCCTTCTACAAAACCCCAGATTTCCGCGGTTGGAGACCATTCGCACACTCACGACCACCTCACGTCTTCAAACTCATTTTTAGTCTTTGCTAGGAGCACGTTAGACATGGAACTACTAATACTGGAGTCACTGCTCTTACCGAAATAAACATAATATAGGAAACGATGAAGTTTCAATAGGCCTATGTATTGTACACATAACCTAGTGATTTGATATACGTGAATACGCTCGGCCAATACTTGTTTAAATATAAATTATTTGTGTATAATATGCACTTTTTTTTTTTTTTTATCTACAGTATGTAATCTTCCTTCCAAACTTTTTATGCCCTTTATATTTTCAATTACTTTATCTTTTGCACTGCGTAGATGACATTTTATAATTATGAGTGCACTGATTAATATCTGCACTGTTTTTGCTTATCAAGTTTTAGCAAGAGGTATTTGTTTTATGCACTTTCTTTCTTTTTCTTTTTTTTTTGTCTTGTCCAGTTTAGAGTAGCTTATCCTTGTCATTTTATGCACTTTTTCTTAGTTATGATTATTCCTGTCTCTTTAGCATGACCCATTTTTGTCAGTGTAACCACAGTAGTTCCAGTAATTATGCATAATTCATTTACACGGTAGACTGAATACTGCTGATTATTTCATTTACGTATCTTTATACTCTGGTTTAGCAATTAGTACAAGGATTGTATTATTAATGGTTTCCACTTTACATGTAAAATTAGTCTATAAGACATATTGTTCATCAGTTGTACAATGTCGGCTTTTTATGTTTTTAGGTTCTGGAGATGGTACGTGTTGTTACCAAAACGTTAGCCAAATAAATCAAGATGATGGTACTGTTTGTTTAAAAACCCTGGTATTCTTTGTTAATATATATATATATATATATATATATATATATATATATATATATATATATATATATATATAGATAGATAGATAGATAGATAGATGGCTATAGATAGATAGATAGACAGATGTGTGTGTGTGTGTCAAGAAAAACATAGTTTACAATTTCACTGGCATTCAGGTTCAGATATAAGTCCCCAATATAAACTTGGGAAACAATAAAATATTAATGAAAAATTTGTCATTGGCGTTCCTTCGCAAAGTCAAGAAACTGCTGTCAGAATCTGATGTCTCTGTCGTTCTCACTAATTATAATTACATTTTCAAAACACTTTTTCGAGGCCGAAACTAAATATATTGTATAAGGTTCGAAGTGTTAGGCTGAAGCTGCCATAGTTATGAAATGTTGGACAAATCTCTTCATGGATATGCTGAGGCAGTCCACTTATTACTCCATTTTTTTTTTTTTTTTTTTTTCTGATTCAGAACTAGTGTTTTTATTGGACTGCAGACAATCTTCCAAGCGCCGAGTGTGGGCAAGATCCCGTGTCTCAAGTCAAACTTGCAACAGGCAGAGTATTGATCTGAGCTGTCGAAATAATATGAGCTGTATCTGAAATAAGTTTTCATTTTCTCTGCAAATCTGTACTCCCATATCTAGTTTTTTTTTTTTTTTTTTATGTGTCCGACTCTGGGCATAGGCTTCACAGCCTGCTATCAAGGCCCAGCAGTCCTTCCTACATACCATACACCTCTACATGTCACCACTTCGGCGCTAACACCCACCGTCCATATTGAATACATGCTAGGGCTGTCTCGTACAGGACTGGTGTATTGGTATTAGCGGGGGTATTTTTACGACATGTCGGCGGGTCTTCTGGTAGATCAGTAAACCCTGATTTAATGAAATTCAAATCCTTAAACTGTTCCCTGCCCCAGCCGGGATTTGAACCTGGGTCCGTAAGGACTGCAGGCCACCTCACTACCGATTGAGCCACCGCCTCCCCCAGACATCCTCCAAAACGGCTAGAAGTGGCCTTTGACTAATGGGTTGTCCATCACAAGTTTATTGGACAGTTCTCGTTGGCAATGAATCAAAAATTGTCTTCCTTTTAATATGATGTCCTTTTTTTTGTCATATTCTCTTCAGATGCAGATCGGATGATTTTTAATTGCCTTATGACATTAGAATTTATTAGAAACGGTCTCCTCAAGGCCCTTCAGTGTGATGATTACTTTGTTACTTAATTATTACCTCTGCCTTTTTTTTTCCCCCTTAGCTGACTCTATACATCTTTTAGTGATAGTGATAGCAACAATCTCCAATAATCCCATCCCTGCAATGACTTTTTTTCATCTTGTCCTGGATTTCCACAGGCTGTTTATCTATTTTCACTTCCAGGCACAAAAAATATTAATCTTAATCTGCATATAATCGTCTGCCCAGAGCACAAATAAGATTATAAATCTGATATGGCCACAAGAGGATGAATGAAGACAGAATACACACACGCACTTGCTTGCAACTCACCAGCAGCTGAATATAATGGTCTGTTGTCAGCCAAAATACAGCACTGAAGCTCACGAATTGTGCAGGGGTAAGTTATAATATTTTACATTCTACTCGGTCCACCCACAGGCTATTGTATGTTATCTTACACCTGCCCTTCCACTCTTAGAGCCAGCTGATACCACTCCTGTCTTCCTAATATGGAGGCTGCGGTTGTTCTTTCAGATTTTTGCTTTTATTTATTTTTTTTTACATTTTCGCCCCGATTACTCTTTTTATTGCCATCAATAAGGTGATGTATTTTCTTTTTATTATTTTGTTATTTGTACCGTCTGATGATGATGCTCCTTATTGCCATATTCTTGTCACTGAACACTTTTATCTTCTTCAGTCAGAGGGTTCATGTAAACTGCGTATAATCATTTGGCTGTAACAATAAAGTATGCAAGTAACAGCAGAACTCTACAGTATGGCGTAATCACTCTTGATCTGAGTCCACAACAAGGAGGTGCATGGCTTTCAACGAGTACAAGCGCCAACTTAACTCTAAATCATGTGATTTTTGGCAGTTATCCCCAGCTCTTTTCTAAGACACGCTAACAACAACGTCGGTCATATATACTCTTGACATTCCTTTTTAAAATCTGTTTTTTTTTTTTTTTTTTTTTTTTTTTTTTCCAGGCATCTAGTCTGAAGGTTCTCCAAAATCTTTCTTCTTTCTCTTTCTCTCCACTTTTTCACTCAAAACATTGTTTCTTCTACAAAGAATGGTGTACGAATTACTCAGACTTTCTCTTCTAAGTCTACTTTGGACGATTCTGGTGGTATTTCTCCATCTCCTCCCCCTCTGACTTCTCTTGCCAATTATTGAAATTTCTTCAAACGATGACACGCATTCATTGGTTTTAGTACCAATAAGAGGTTCGGTCCTGACTGGGTCCCTCTTGTTTTTCTCAAGAACAGTGTTTCCCTTCTGACAATCTACATAACCTTTGTTTATGCACTTGAATCTGTCCTTCTTGCTGGAAGTTTGCTCTTATTCAGTCCATTCCGAAAAAGGGTTATTGCTCCCAAACCTCTAATTATTACCCAGTTGTTTTAACCTCCTACATATCTACAGTATATACATGACTCTATGGCCAGCAGAAAGAAATCTTTTTGATCACTAATGTGGGTTCATTTTGTTTTGCTTATCTGATGATGTTATATTATTCTCAGATTATTGGGCATAATTTTTATGGGATTTTAGTGATGTTTTAGATGCTGTTAGTGACATGGGGAAGGCCTTCGAGTCTGGCACAAATCTTTAGTTTCTCAACTGAGCTCCTATGGTTTCTATGACCCTCTCTGTGCCTTCATCTGAGGATTCCTTTTTGATTATTCTATAGCTGCAGTTATAGACGTACTCTGTTCTCTTAATACCGCCACCAACGGTGTTCCTCAGGATTTTATTCTTTCTCTTCCTGTCGTCCCCCCATTTAACCTCTTTGCGCCCCGTGTCCCCAGTATGGGATGGAACTGGGCTTTCTCAAACTTTAATAAAGAGGGAACCCGTGGGTTGGGACATATGAGCTTCACGACTGCGAGCCGACAGGCGGAGGGCGGTGCGCCGAGCACCTTTCCAACAAAATCCTTCGCACAGCAACTCTGGGAAATAAGGGGTTAACAAGTACTTTCTGAACTGTACATCTAGTCCTGTCCGCTTTATGCTGATGACAGGACCCTTCACTTTACCACCCACTCATACACAATCGGTCATAACAATTACTACAACAAACGCCGGATAAAAATCTGGTACATATGTGTCCTGTCTGGTCTCCTATATCAGCCTACGGCAGTAGGAACCTGATTACCTTTAGTCTAACTGAATTTCACCATCTCTGTTCAGCAGTCTTCAGCGTGACTATCCTCTCACCTACAGCAACGCATTACTTAGTTCATACTAACCTTTTATTATTTCTGGTGTTTCCTTTTCTCGTGACCTCTCTTTGAAAGATCAGTTTCGTTCCTTTGCGAAATTACCTTCACTGACGTTATAATGTTCTAAACAGATACTTTGCATTCTTCAACCCCACTATGTTACTGACTGCATACGGGTCTTATTCGCTCAGAGAGTACAAGTCTGTTGGGAAGGCCACCACATACAACACTTCTAAACAAGGTGGAGACGAAAACATTTCGTCTCATCAAGTCTTCTCCTCTCAGTGAGTCCTTTCAGCCTCTCTGTCTCCGCTTTATTGCCCCCAGCCCCTTCTCTCTCTCTCTCTCTCTCTCTCTCTCTCTCTCTCTCTCTGTCTGTCTGTCTGTCTGTCTCTCTCTCTCTCATTTTTTCTTTCTTTTTATTGCAACCCAATAACTTTTAAACAGCGTAGGAATTGTATTTTGAACTGACGAAGGTTTTAAACGATCTAGATTAATCTCTTCATTAAATGAGGTCTGTTCCATGTAAATGTAATGGTATGGAGATGACAAGAACAAGCTGAAAGTAAGGACGTCATCGAAGGGAGAGGCTTATTTTAATTATCTCAACACTCAGTCGCGATTGACTTACCTCACTCAATCCAATGGCCTTGTATTGCTTCCCAAGACGCAGTGATCTGTGGCTTCATATTGCTTCCCAAGACGCAGTGATCTGTGGCTTTATATTGCTTCCCAAGACGCAGTGATCTGTGGCTTTATATTGCTTCCCAAGACGCAGTGATCTGTGGCTTTATATTGCTTCCCAAGACGCAGTGATCTGTGGCTTTATATTGCTTCCCAAGACGCAGTGATCTGTGGCTTTATATTGCTTCCCAAGACGCAGTGATCTGTGGCTTTATATTGCTTCCCAAGACGCAGTGATCTGTGGCTTTATATTGCTTCCCAAGACGCAGTGATCTGTGGCTTTATATTGCTTCCCAAGACGCAGTGATCTGTGGCTTTATATTGCTTCCCAAGACGCAGTGATCTGTGGCTTTATATTGCTTCCCAAGACGCAGTGATCTGTGGCTTTATATTGCTTCCCAAGACGCAGGGATCCGTGGTTTTATATTGCTTTCCATGAGGTACTGATCATTGTCTCTGTATTACCATCAGTATAGTACTGGTTTGCGTCTTTATATTACTTTCAACAACGCATTGATCCGTGGCCTTACCTTGCTTTCCAAGACGTATTGATCTGCACCTGTATATTCCTTTCTAAGACGTACTGATTTGTGCTCTTATTGGTCTCCAGCACGTATTAATCTGTGCCAATATATTATTTTCCATGACATACTGATCCATGGCTTATTTTCTTTTCAGGACGCACTGATCCGTGCCTTTTTATTAATTTCCAAGACGTGCTGATCCCTGCTTTTAATATTGCCTTCCATGACGGACTGATCCGTGGCTTTATACCGCTCTCCAGGATGTTTTGATTGTGCCTTCCTATTGATTTCCAGAGCAGAATGATTTTGATTTGTTTTCCAAGACGTTGGCTAGTGATAAGTTACTTTCTCCTGCTTTCTAGAACGTACTGATCCGTGCCCTTATATTGCTTAATAATTTATTGATTCGTGCCCTTATGTTGCTTAAAAAAGTACTGATCCGTGCCCTTATACTGGTTACTAAGACATACTGATTTGTGTATTTTTTGTAGGAAGTAGTAATCCGTGTTTTTATATTTTTTGCCAGAGGTACTGATCCGCGGCTTTATAAATACATCTAAATAAAGGAGTGAGGAAGGAATGTGGTTATAACAATGAAGAGGCAAGAAATAAGAGTGGTAAGGAAAGAGGCTGTGGCAGGGAAGAGAACAGGGGAGTATGGCAGAATGACGGATAGACAAAGAAAAGTGGCAAAAGTTAAAGAATACAGAAGTTGCAGACTGTGCAAGTTAAAAGTGACAGCAATAAAAATAAGAAACACAGAAGGCAGAGACAACAAGATAAGCAACTGTACTGACGTTGACTTTTGTTCTCTATAACCTGTTTGTTAATAACTTGCATGGATTTTACCTCTTGATGCTCACTGTACAAGGTAAAGTATTCTCTAGTATATTCTTGCTAATATCCGGACGATATTTCTTAAAGTTAAAACTTTTGGGAATAAAACTTTTGGATTGGAGTTAGTCTACCTCGTCCCCTTCACTAATGGAGGTTCCTTCTAAATTTATAAAATCGTCTTGAGGTCGAGAGAATGAAATTAAAAATGGACCACTGGACTGAAGTGGTAATGTTTTGTTCTACAATTATTTCATATTAGTCATGATAATATTCTGCGTAAGTATCATGCAAGGGAATAAAAATTTGGCGTATATAGGAAGAAACCAAAAGGAAAGAGCATTAAGGTACTAGGGGAGAGAGAGAGAGAGAGAGAGAGAGAGAGAGAGAGAGAGAGAGAGAGAGAGAGAGAGAGAGAGAGAGAGAGAGATCGTAAAGGCAAGAGGTCGCGAGGAGGAGGAAAGGAAAATGGAAAGAGGAGAGGCGAGAAGAGTACGTTCTTGAGAAGAGTGTGTGCGAGGTAAAGGGACACAGGAAGAAGAAATTGTGGCTGGAAGGAGAGTGGGAGGGATTAGAAGGGATTGAGGTCACAAGGAAAAGGAAGGAAATTGTCATGAGAGTGAAGTGAGGGGACGAGGGAAGGGAGGGGAAAATTGCCATGAGGAGAGGAAGCCAAGTGGATGAAAAGGTCGTGAGAGGAAGGTTTCAAGACTGGATAGGCTCGGGAGAGTACAGGGCGTTAGGACACAGACAAAATTACAACCAGTTCCCTGTCATACCAATGCAGATCGTTTTTCTTTGTGTCCAACTATGGACATAGTCTTGACAGCTCATTTCCTTAGGTCTAGTAGTCCCCCTATGTGCCAGAAACGCCTTCAGACTTTGCCACTACGCACTTTGCCACACACATTCTGTCACTAAAACCCACCGTCCATAGTGGATGCAAGTATGAGCTGTCTCATTCAGGAGTAGTGGACTGGTATTAGTGTCGATGAATTTGTGGAGTGTCGGAAGGTCTTGTGAAATAAGAGTAAAATCTGTTTTAACAAAGTTCATTTCATTAGACTGTGCCCCAACCTGGGTTCGAACTCGTGTCATTTCAGACAACAGACGACCTCCCTAACCACTTGGCCAGCAACTCCCCCAGTCATGGAAAGAAGAGTGTATGAAGTTCACATATCCCACTTCCTGCACCTGGATCTTAGTTACGGGTGGCGCTTGATCGTGAGATTATTTGTATATCTAGTGCCAGGAAACAGGATAAGCTGAGGAGGAGAGACGATTGGAATGAAAGAGAGATGTCGAATGATGGTGGCAAAAGAAGGTGGCAACATAATGATGAAGAAACGACAAATAATCAAATTGAAAGTTCTTTATTTTTATGAAAAAACATACTAAAAGAAGACAATAAGTGCAAAAACAGTATCGTCTCCATCACAGGACGTTACCCATAAAAAGGACAAAAAGGAAAAGTGTCAAGTGAAGTAGCCAAAAACGAGTAAAATAATAACCCAAAGAAAATGACAGACAAGAAGTGACAAAAGGAAAATATAACCAGAAAATGAGACGGCGAGAGCGAGGGATACGATGAGAGTAGGTTAGTCGGAATGTGAGAGTGGGAGGTGAACGTGACAACGGGATGGAGACGTGATGGTGAGTGTGAAACGCAAGAAAAGGAGGAATACTAAGAGCAGGGAAACGGCGCGAGAGAAGGAGGGTCAGATGTGAATGCAGGAGAGGAATATGAGAGCAGGAAGGTGTCGTAAGAATAAGAAGAGTATGTAACAGAGTTTAAACTTCTCAGAGCTGAGACAAATTTTCAGAATTTAATTTGTCGTAAGAATGGAAAGGAAATGTCAGAGAGGAACACAAACATAACTCTTTCATGGCTAAGGCACACTTCAGAAAATAGTTTCTTGCTTAGACGGTGCATTTTTAATAAGCTGAGAGAAATTACTATCACTGAAAGAGTTAGGGCACATTCTGAACAATCTTTTTCTATGGTTATTTACACTTATTACTTGGACTTAATCCCTCAGTACGAGAAGTCCTTCCTAATTTAAATATATTAATCTCAAGGTAGGAAGATTTAGATTAAAAAAAAAAAAAAAAGAGTGTATCGAAGGGTTTTAACACTAGAAAATACCCTATCTGATACAGGCTAAGGGGCGGAAACGGAGACAGGACTTGAGAACAAAAGGGATAAATTAATAAGGTAGAGGAAGTACGAACGCAAGAAGGACAGAAAAACTGGAGGAAGAATCACACGGAATAGAGGATAAACAGAGGTGAAAATAGAGGGAGAACTTGAAAAAAAAAAAGATAAATAAAAATATAAGAAAAGGGTTCACGAACGTAAGACGGACAGAAGAGCCGGAAGAAGAAACCCAAGGAGCAGAGGAGAGGGTGCGGGAGGAGGTCGAGTCTAATGAAGGGCCTCGTGTAGTCTCAGAGACCCAAGGTTAAAAAGCAGATTTCCATAATTATCTCTCCGGGATCTGTGGGAGGCGACCCATCCTCCTGCCATCAGCAACATCATCTCCCCACCCCCCTTCCCCCCCACCCCCTACCCCCTCCTCATCGTCTCTTCTGCTTCTGATCCGCATTTTTGTTTCTTAGATCCAGTACTTTTCTCTTAGGTTTTGCTCAGTGCTTGTCTGCTTCTCGCCTGGTTAAAGCTCCTCCTCCTCCTCCCCATCGTCATCGTCATGATCTTCATCATCATTCTTGTCGTTACCATCAGCATCATCACCATCGTCATCATCATCATCACCATCATCTAACGACGGCATCCATTCCTTTAACCCATAATCACCGGCTCACATCCACTGCACTGATCGTGATGCACATCGGCGCCCAACATTTGGAGTGTCTGCTTCACCCTTAATGAATTGAAACTAATGCACAAATATAGTGCCGGAGACGCTCATGAGATGATCTGCGTGCTCAGATAATCACAGCTCCGCCTTATCACACACACTGATTAAACCACTGAATCAGAGGACGTTCTTCATTTTATCTTTTGCTCCCTCCTGATGATTTTATTCAGTGAAGGAGAGGCCCATGACTGCTTCCTTAAGTACAATGCAATCGTCAGACAGTATCTGGAATAAGCCAAAAACTGCGTCACCCTGATTCATGGGCTTAATTGGAAGTCAATGATCATATTCTAGTCACAGCGATCTGCATTTGTTTTTTCTTTTTTTTTTGGGGGGGGGGGAGAGGGGGTCCCCATTTTACAGTACAATAACGTAAGATAATATTTCTCTTGACAATGAATGGTTAATCAAGAAATCAGTCACTGGAGGTAGGATGGATTCAGCTGTGGGTTTATGCGAACTGGAAGCTTTACCAGGTTAATCACTTCCTAACACATGACAGATACATTAAATTATGTCCAAAGAATGTCAACGATGTGTAGTAAGACGCAGTAATTTGATAACCTCGGTTTGGTATTTGACAGTGTGCCTGTGGCTGAATTCCCTGTCAAGGAGTGACGACAATGTGGTTAGTTCCTTAGCTTGTAGCCACACATCAGTGTTATAGTAGTGCCTTCCAGGACAGCTTATTTGAGTAACTGATTGATTACATGGAAGAGATCATGGCTGAGTAACAACAGATCATTGCCCTTGTTCAACAAAAGTCAAGGCAGAACATGGATTAAATATACATTGTACATATGCTTGTATTATATTCATATACTGTATACAGTACACAACAGCTCAATAAACAAGAAGCGGTGCCAAGGCACAGCAAACCCGTCCCCGACAGTCATTTTAGTGCGTATAAACACAACAGGATACCTAGTCAAAGATGTCACATATCAAATTTGGAGTTGATCGGTGAAAAATGACGATTTTATGCCCTTTTGAAAATTTAGGGTCGACCCACCCGACATTGACCCCCCTACCGCTAACTGGGGGGTGACCCTCCTGATGTAATGAGGCATGTTACAGGATGCAGATTTAAAGGATGAACCTTTAGGTTTTGGGTTCATGTCGATATGACGAGTCTGAAATGAGTTATGGCGGATTTTTACCCATCCCCGTATCTGTAAATTTTTTGGCCTAACAGCCTGAGTTTTGGCCCAATTTGGCCCAAAATTTAATCATGTGATGAGAAGGTCATAGTCCATCATCCCTGTAATTATAGTCAAAATCGCACGAGCAGTTTTCATGAAAAGTTGTTAACAGACAGACAGACAAACAAACAAACAAACAAACAAACCGAGTGAAAACAATACCCTTCCCCGAGTCCCTCCGGGACTGGGACGGATAAGAAAACAAATAGAAATAGTAATTTAACATTGAAATCGAAAAAAAAAAACGTAAGAAAACACCATAAACTAGGCATAAAACAACTACAGTTAAGACTAGGCAAAATAATAGTAACAATAATAGTAATAATAATAATAATAATAGGCTGATTAAAGAAGCATGCATCCTCGGCAAACGAGAAGGTGGCTCTTCCCGTCATACACGCCTCGATTCCAACGACTGAGAAGAGAAGGTAAGATCCATCTCCTGTTCTAAACCTGGAGAGATATTGACGACGAACACTTCCTAGATTGGGACACTGAAATAGGAGGACAGGAAGCGTATTTCAATCATTCTGCCAGGGGGATCGGATAGCAGCCTAAGGCTACTATCTGATCCCCCTGTTGGGGAAGAGGCCTGACTAAGGAAGGCATCAAGGGTAGCTGCTGCCCTTGCTGCCTCATCTGAACATTCATTTCCTGCAGTTCATCATGGACCGGTAGCCAGGAAAATGAAACACTTTGGCAATGACAGACTGGGAAGAAAGACGGTAGCCAACTGCTTACTACCTTTAATTAGGAATGCAAGCTATTATGATTGGTCTTACTGTTCCATACTGTTGTAAGTTTATAGCCCTTCTTGTTTAGTAATCTTCAGTATAGTGTGACGGAGCAAAGTAAAAACAGGAGGCGGACAAACACCTCACAAGACCCAGGAAACAAGACCATTACAAAGGGAAAGCCTAGCCTCACAGTAGACTCACTGCCCTCTAAAATATAGTCCCCATGCAGTCCATCCAACTTTCCCTTCCTCTGATGATGGGTCCAAAAGTCTCTCTTGAGTCAGAACACAAATATGTATAGTCGGCTGGTTCTCATTTGACGGGAATGAGCAACGTTTAAAAACTTGATTACTAATTTGAGGCTGTATCTAATTCGATGAGACTTAGATAAGAAGTAGGAATGAGTCGTCTTGGTTATTAGTCAAAACAACTGTATAATCTGACTACTCATGGTTATCAACTGAGGTAAAAGGATTAGCAATCTGTGTCAGGTTGGAACTAAGGCTAACACCTTTATGTCACAGAAGAAAGAGACATTTTGCACGAACAAAGACTACTTCCTCATTCTGACTCAATATTTTGGATTATTTCTACTCAAAGATTTGCTCAGCTCACAGCAGACCGTCATACACATCTGGAAAGGAATGAATATTTTAGCACATCTCACTGTCAGACAGACACAATCGGACAGGAGTTCTTCCTTTATCTTTGCCTTTTTCAAAACCACCGATACTCCAATTTTTCAATCAGTTTGTCAACAATCAGTTTTTCTGCTGCGTCACATCTCTAAGACGAAGGCTACATGAGAGTGAAATGATACCAATCTAATGTCGCATTCACATCAGATGTATGCTGGTGCGGGCGGTTCTGCATCACTGTAACTCACAGTTCTCTCCCGCTTCAGACCGTGTCCAATGGGGCTGACAGCATGGGTCAGAATGATGCAAAACTCCGGCCCACGGCAGCAAGCATTTAATGTGGACACTGCCTTACACGTACTCACATGCAGATACACTAACGCTTATGGCAACATCTACTGCACCCAACATATGTCTCTAACTCATTCATATCTGTCACACAGGCTGTGCACTCATATGTTCTTCATTACATGTGTACATATTAGAAAAGCAGTCCTCCCAGGGCTGGCACTGAAATATTGCCAAGAGAAGCCCTCCTTGTTTATGAAATTATTCAAGCCAATGCAGTTACCGGTACTCTTGTTTGTTTTCTCTCTGCAAATCTGCCATTTTTAGATACATTGCATACCTAGGACTACCTCTGTAGGTCTGTCTTTCATTAACGATTTTCGGAGGCGATGTGCTTCACTTCTGTAGACTTTAGTGTCTTTATCAAAGCCATAGCACACCACACCAAGGACATTCACCGGAAGGCCATGAAGCTCCCACACTTATTAATTTTGTATTTGTTTTGTATATGACCCAACAAACTATGTGCGTTACCTCCCCAGTGTCACTTCAGCCCTGAAGGTCACCTAAATGACGTGCCCAGAAACAAAATAAATAACTATATCAGGAGTAGACTGCAGCACCAGTCGAGCAGGGCAGTACTCCCGAGGTGGATGGAAAGCTGATGACAGGGAGTGCTGGAGCTCCCGTTTCATCAGCCCTCAGGACTAGTTCCTGACCATCCCCCTTTGCTGAACTTTTTCAGTGTCTCAGTTACACAGAGAGTAGGCCAGCATGCTCTCCAGTACAAATTTCTCTAACTATCTTCACCAAACTACATGCACAGTACACACTAAACTTCCTATTCAAAATTCAACAAAAATGGCGTCGATTAATCAAGCCTCGGAGTCCCCAGGGGGGGGGACCATAAATGCCCCCGCCATCTGCCCCTCTCCCGGTGACGACTCGAGGTGCCTGGAACCACTGTCTGACTCTCTTCTTCTTCATTTCTGCAACATTCGCGGCCTTTCATCTAACTTTCGCTCTGTTGAGCACCACCTCTCCTCCTCTAAACCTCACCTTCTTTTTCTGACGGAGACTCAGCTGTCTGAGGCAACTGACAGCAAACCCTTTTCTGTATCCTCCTACTTTCTCTATACTCATTTCAAAGCCAAAGGTGGCTGTTGTGTATACATACGCAACGACTTATCTTGCTCTCGTGTTCCTGAACTTGATTCTTCTGAATTCTCCACACTCTGGCTTCGGCTTTCCTGTCATTCTCTGACTAAATATATCTGTGCTGTTTACTTATCCCCTAATTCTACTGACTATCAAAAATTCTTCGACTATCTTACTTCTACGATGGAACACATTCTGTCCATTTCTCCTTTCTCTGAAATCTCCATTCTTGGAGATTTCAATGTTCACCACCACCTTTGGCTCTCCTCTCCTTTCACGGATCCACCTGGTGAACAAGCCTACATCTTTTCTATCCTAAATGACCTAGAGCACCTTGTACAGCACCCTACCCGTATCCCTGACCGCCTTGGAGAGAGCTCCAACATACTTGACCTCTTCCTCACAACTAATCCTTCTGCTTACTCTGTTAATCTTTTCTCTCCGTTGGGCTCCTCCGATCACAACCTTATTACCTTAACCTGTCCTATCGCTCCAGTACGGCCTGCGGACCCTCCAGGGAAACGTCGTCTCTGGCATTTTGGAGCCGCGAACTGGGAGGCCCTCAGGCAGTACTTCTTTGATTTTCCCTGGAATGATTATTGCTTCCATGGCCGTGAGCCATCTGAGTGTGCCTTGCGCATTACGGAGGTTATTCTCTTGGGCATGGAAGCATACATTCCTTTCTCATATCCTTTGACTAACGCAAGAAAGCCTTGGTTTAATCACGCTTATTCTAATGCTGTCCGCAACAAGGAGAAGGCCTACAAAAGGTACCGGAGCCAACCCACTCCTGAATCACATCATCTTTATGTTTCTGCCCGGAATCGTGCTAAGTCTGTTCTTCGCTCTACTAAAAATAATTTCATCCATACTAAATGCTCTCAACTCTCCAACTCGAATTCTTCCCGCTCCTTCTGGCACCTTGCCAAAAATCTTTCTAACAAGTTTACCTCATCATCCTTCCCTCCTCTTTTCTACTCTGATGGTTCTGTAACTATTTCTTCTACTGATAAAGCAGATCTCTTCGCACAGACTTTCTCCTCCAATTCCACCTTAGACGATTCCGGTGCTGTTCCTCCATCACTTCTCCCCTCTGACTTCCTCATGGCTGACATTAAAATTTCTTCAGTTGATGTATTTTCTGCCATCACTGGCCTCAGTACTAACAAGGCATATGGGCCTGATGGGGTCCCTCCTGTTGTTCTCAAGAACTGCGCTTCTGTGCTTACACCCTGCCTAGGCAAACTCTTTCGCCTTTGTCTGTCAACTTGTACCTTTCCTTCTTGCTGGAAGTTTGCTCTCATTCAGCCAGTCCCAAAGAAGGGTGACCACTCCCAACCCTCCAACTATCGTCCAATTGCTTTAACGTCCTGTATTTCAAAAGTTTTCGAGTCAATTCTTAATAGAAAAATTTTAAGGCATCTTTCCTATCACAACCTTCTTTCCGATCGTCAGTATGGGTTCCGTCAGGGACGCTCCACTGGCGATCTTCTCACCTACCTTTCAGACTCCTGGTCATCCTCCTTTCGGGACTTTGGCGAAAGCTTTGCCATTGCACTTGACATCTCAAAGGCTTTCGATCGAGTCTGGCATATATCTTTAATTTCCAAACTGCCCTCTTACGGTTTCTGTCCTTCTATCTGTGCCTTCATCGCTAGCTTCCTTTCTGGTCGTTCTATAGCCGCTGTTGTAGACGGCCATCGTTCTTCTCCTAGATCTATCAACAGTGGTGTTCCTCAGGGCTCTGTCCTATCACCAACTCTCTTCCTTTTATTCATCAATGATCTTCTAAGCTGTACATCTAACCCTATCCACTCATACGCTGATGACTCCACCCTTCACCTTTCCATTCGGTTCCCACAACGCCCATCTCAACAGTTCCTTCAAGAAACAAGGGATAAGGCTATGGCACACCTAATGTCTGACTTGGCTCATATCTCTGATTGGGGTAAAAATAATATGGTTGTCTTTAATGCATCTAAGACTCAGTTCTTACATCTATCAACCCGACAAAATCTTCCACAGGTATACCCATTAATGTTTAATAATATTCAGCTTAATCCTGCATCATCCTTGAACATGCTTGGGGTTTCATTTACTCGGGACTTATCTTGGAAAGATCATATTACATCTCTTGTAAAATCTGCTTCCAAGAGATTGGGTGTGCTAAGCCGACTCCGCTCTTTCTTTACCCCTGCACAATTGTTGACTCTATACAGGGGTTTTATCTGCCCCTGTGTGGAGTACAACTCTCATGTGTGGGGAGGCTCCCCACATACAGCTCTTCTCAATAGGGCGGAGTCAAAGGCTTTTCGTCTCATTAACTCTCCTCCTCTTACTGACTCCCTTCAACCTCTGTCTCTTCGCCGCACTGTTGCATCTTTATCTCTTTTCTATCGCTACTTTTTAATGGTCACTGTTCCTCTGAACTGTCTGCTTGCATTCATCCACCTCTACGACGGGCGCGTAGCAACCGTCTGGCAGCAAACTCTCATCCCTTTTCTGTCCAACTCTCTAATGCAAGAGTTAACCGTTACTCCCAGTCTTTCATTTATGCAACAGGTCAGCTCTGGAACTGTCTCCCTCTATCTGTATTTCCTGCTGCCTATGATCTCCAGTCTTTCAAACGCAGTGTGTCCAGGCATCTCAAAATGATCGGATCTTGAATTTGGCTCTCTATTGTATTTTGTTTTTCTCTTGGAGGGAACTGTTACTGCGGGCTCATGGTCTTTGGTTCCTTCTTCCTCGCACAAAATATATATATATATATATATATATATATATATATATATATATATATATATATATATATATATATATATATATATATATATATATATATATTCGTAAGGTTGGTTTCCTACCTGTGGCTAAAACAAAACCGAGTTCAGTTGCCACAGTATCCAACACAAACATTTTGAAACTTCCGTGAACACGCCACAAAGCACTCAGAACTACTACAGGCCGCACCAAAACTATAAAGTAATTCTGCCACATGTTAAAAAAATAGAATAAAAAATAAAAGCAAAAACCTCGTGGCTGGGGTAAGCATAGCGGGAGTGCATTCATGGCTTAGCACGAAACCCAGGCCTTCCGTGCAGCTTCACACCTCTGCACAGGATGGCCATGGGGTTGCTCAGCAGGCCAGCGACTCTCCCGGTAGGCGTTATACGACCACACGACGACCACACGCATACATACGTACATACACCGACACGTACATCAACACACACACACACACACACACACACACGCATACATACGTACATACACCGACACGTACATCAACACACACACACACACACACACACACACACACACACACACACACACACACACACACACATTCAGACGCTCCAATAGATCTGTACATTCTGACCCCTTCACCAAAGGTCTATCCTGAGCTGGAGAATATCGTTTGCCGGTGGCAGAAGAAAAAATACTGTATAGAGGACGTCACTGTGCTGAAGGAGTTAGTGTTGTAAGCTATGTCTGTTGCCAGGATAAAACGATTCTTTCTATAACCACATGCCTTAATCCCGGAGGAGGTGACCACAAACAAATCGCCTTCATGTCATCCTGTTCTCCGTTATTGATGTTTTCTTTCTAAATTTCTCTACCTCGCCAGTCTCATTCATATACCTCTCCACCCCACCTCTCCACCTCATCCTCTGTTTCCCTTTCCCCTCTCCATGTCCACTGCACTTACAGACACTCTCCTGGTCAGTGTCAGTTCATCTGCAAGAAACCTTAGCAGTCAGAGTGTTGAAAAGGACTTGAATCACCTCAGTCCAATGTTGTATATAGTTTTATTCTTACTATCATCAGACGGTTTCATTCAAATTGGAACAGACCTCTAGTAGTGAAGAAGTTAACGATGACAATATACAACCTCTCCAGATCAAGAAGTCTTTCCTAAACTGAATCAAATCGTCTGGAGAGAGCAAGACTGAATTGAAAAAGTCATAGGATTAAAGGAGGTAGTTTCTTGACTATGATGATGTGTCATTACTCTTACTACCTCGAGACAATTTCGTCGAAGTTAGCAAAGATGTCTGGTACTGAGGGGCTTAATGAGGGCTATATTCAACGACTCTTGTTCATAAAGTCTCTTCTAAATTGAAATTGATTTAATTCTTCTGCGGGTGTAAGAATAAAAAGTAGACGTCCTGTGGTTGTGGGACTTAAACTCCGAAGGTGAACTGAGGTTTTGTAAAGATGGTAAACTAACCTCCATTGGTTTTACACAGAATGCCTGTGTTTAAAGTCCCGCTATGTTTAAATTTTGCTGTGGCATTGACATAATCGCACGGTTCAACTGCATCATTAAACAAATGTTTGTAAAACATTTCCCTCTCCTCCAAAAGCAGGACGGTTGTAACTTGCAATACTTTGGCGATAGAAACTCCGTGTACAAACAGCTAGTTAAGGAGTTTATTACGAGCTCACAACAAAACAGTCTGCCCTTCTTGAGTGTCTGCTCAGAACTGACGCAGTAGCCCGTCTTCCCAGGCTTGGGACTCTGGGAAAGCGTGCTAGGTCAACAAGTTTAGTGGGGGCATGTATGCATTGGGGGGGGGGCATATATACATAGGGGGTAGACATATTGTAGGGGGGCTACACTACTCCCCCGGGTAGCTGAGATGGTGTCTCCTGACACCAGGAGTTATATGGTGTTTGATTATATTATTAAGGTGGGGTCGGGGAGGTTTGTACAAGGGATAAGTATGATACAGGGAAAGTAGGGGAGACATGGCCATGTGTAGGGGAGGGAATTAGAAGGACATATACATATATGATATACAGGGATTAATAGGTATGTGTCCAGTAAGGGTCGAAATTTTACACAGATATAATGAGGATTACACAATAATATCATGATACATGACAAACAAGTAGATATGAGAGTTCTTTTGTTTTTCTTCGTTCATTTTTTTTTTTTTTTTTTTGCTAGTTTCTGTAGGATACACTGTCACTCAATAATGCATTAACCCGCCCCGTCCCGACCACTTTTTCACCAATGGTACCCCCCAATCCCGACCATATTTGGACCCAAATTTTTTTTGCTAAAACTTTCGCTTTTGGTCAGAAACAATGGTCAATCACCAAGAAAGTGTTCACCGGGGTCCATAAGTGGCCTAAACAGGTATACCTTCGTTACACCTGGTACCGTGTTCTCTGTAGGTGGTCTGAGCCTCTCACGTTTTCTATGGTATTATAAGTCTGGGAAACCAATGAAAGTAAGTAGATATGTATTTATTACAAACATAAAAACATGTGATACAAGAGTAAATTGGATTTTATACAAAAATAGAGGTGAAATAAGCATTGTACCATCGGGCGAATCGGCCAAACTGTTCACGATGAATCGCTAACATTGCTGAATCATTATACATATCATTTTTTCTACTTACATAATACATCTCCAATAACATTATACCATTTTACATTTTATTGAACTGTTTTTACGTATTCACATGCCTTTCGATAACATTTAGCAAAATGTTAGCGCTTATTTACGTAGTGAGTGAACTCGCTGTGACTGTTGTTTCAACTCGTATTGTGTTTTGTCAACTTACATAATACTTTCCTAATAACATTATACACTTTTCCACTTTAGAGAACTGTTTTGAGATAGTTTCAGGCCTTACGATAATATTTAGCGTAATAATAGCGCATAATAACACAGAGGGTGAGGTCGCTATGACTATTATTTCAACTTACAACCTATTTTTGTACTTATATAATACTTCTCCACTAACATTACACATGTTTCCACTTGATATAATTGCTATCACATAATTGGAGACCTTACTATTCTACTGAGCATCATATTATCGCATATTTACACAGTGAGTGTTATCGCGATATCATTTGTTTCATCTTACACTAGTATTCAACTTATAAATTACTTTCCTACTAACATTACACCCTTTTCCACTTTATATCATTCCTATCACATACTTACAGACCAGAATGTTCTACTGAGCGTAATATTTTCGCAGATTTACACAGTGGGTGTATTCGTGACATCAATTGTTACAACTTACACTATTTTTCAACTTATACGTTACTTTCCTGCTAACGTTACACCCGTTTCCACTTTATATTCTTGCTATCACATATTTACTGACCAGAGTGTTATACTGAGCGTCATATTTTCCCAGATTTACACAGTGGGTGTAGTTTTGATATCACTTCTTTCAACTTACACTATTTCTCAACTTATACATTACTTTCCTGCAAACATTACACCCGTTTCAACTTTATATAAGACTTAGCACATACTGACTAGCCTTACCATTATACTGAGCGTCATATCGCCATCCCACACAGTTTCAGTAGTGTAGGAAGTTATGGTACTCTCTGAAACAGGGCTGAAGGCACAACGCAACATTGCACTCTGCACACACTACCTTGTGTCTTTTCTCTGAGTGGCTGGTCTGACTGTCGAGTGCTTGCATACATGGCAGCGGGGCTGGGGTTTATGACGATTTGGTTGGGAAGGGATGGTGCTAGGGTAGTGGCGTCCTGCGAGGCGTAGGGGAGTCTGGGCAGCCATGGGGGTGCATGTGCAGTGTGTGGGCCTGTCCTGGGCATGCCTGGCGATTATTTCACGTGCCAGCTCCCTCACAAACCTGTCAAAGGTCTCTGATATTCCCGTTGTCATGGCGTGCAGGTAGTTTGCGTTCAGGACCGTGATGTTGAGCAAGTGGAAAAAGAGCTTTTTGTACCACTTCATCGTGGTCCTGGCACAGTCAACACTGGAAATCATCGAGTCTGTCTGATCCACTTGCCTGCTCAGATTATAGTCCAGTACAGACTCGGGTTTCCAGACGTTGCGCCTCCTCTCGCTACGGTGATCATATGAGTCTGTGCGGTGCATCAGGGGGCTGTGTACAGTTGATAGGAGGCAAACTTCCCTGTTGTGGTTCCACAGGGTGGCAAGGATGTTATTTGCCTGGAAGAAAACCACCTCGTTCTTGTCAAGTTTCCTCCCTATCTTGACCATATGGTGACGGTTTCTCTTGACTGTACCACAGACTCCGGTGTCGTGTTGGTGGAGGAACCTAGCGAGAAGAGGGCTAGTGTACCAGTTGTCCAGGTACAACACATGACCACGATGAAGGTACTCCTCTATCATTGTCTTCACCATGGCCCCTGAGAGTCCTATACTATGATCTTCTGTTATATCTGTCTGTGCGCCCGTGTACAAGACTATGTCTTGCACATAACCAGTCTTACAGTCACACATAACAAAGATCTTGAACCCGAAACTGTGTCTCTTGCTGGGTATGTACTGGCGAAAAGAAATATTGCCTCGCCACAACACAAGACTCTCGTCTATGACGAGGTCTCTGTAAGGATAAAATGAGGAGTGGAACATTTCCCGTAAATGATCAAATACAAGCCTAATTCTCCTCATTTTATCAGTGTTATTAGCATTAGCTGGATCTTCTGCATCAAAAAAGTGGAGGCAGCCGAGAATCTGCTGAAATCTATTACGACTGATCACCTTTCCAAAGAAAGGTGTGATGGTCATTGAGTCAGTGGTCCAGTATGCCGGTATTTGATTTTTTCTGACAACACCCATCAAGAGAACCAGGGCAAAAAATAAGAACCTCTCAGAAATTGTCACAGGATAGTCATATTGCTGGGAATGCCTGCTCGTTGTTCCCAGACGTTCACTTTCACGGCACTGTGTTCGTGAAAATAGGTTTGTCTGTTCCACTATGCGCCCCACAAACGCCTCCCCAAAGAACAGGTGGAAGAAATCCACCCTAGTGGAACCCGCATGCACACCTGGAGCCGTGCAACCAGACCGCCACTCCTCAGTGAAAGGGTGAATGATGGGAGTAAAATTACTCCCATCTTCCCAGTTCCACAAGACACTACCGTCTCCAGCCTCGTCCCCATCGTCGCCTTCGTCAGGGTGGGGAGGTAAGGGTGGTGGGGGAGGTTGGGGAGGTGGAGAGCGGCGCCCTTCATCACTCGCACTTCTCTTCCCTCTCCCTTTTCCTTTACTCTTTCCCTTCCCTTTCCTTCCATTCCCCACATCCTGGGGCTGTGGGGAGGAAGTTTGGGAATATTGTGGGGCGAAAGACGTGCTGGGGAGTGGCTCCACCTCCTCTCCCCTAGGCCTACGTGCACCATGTGCTCGTGCTGCCTCCCTCACATCACTTTCCCTTTCACCCCGCACTCCCGCCACACCACTTTCCCTTTCACCCCGCACTCCCACCACACCACTTTCGCCTTCCCCAGACAAAACACTAGGACCTTACCTTATTTGCCTTCTCGCCTCACCTTCTGATCCTTGGGGTGAGATTTTTTCCTTCCCCAACCACGAGGCAACATCACGTCCTAAGCCATTGTCCTCGTCCTCGTCGTCATCAGAATCTCTCTCTAGGGTATGGAGAGAGGTCCATGCAGGTGGTTTGGGTGCAGGCTGGCCTTCCCTTGCCTTACGATACATGACATACCGCTTTTTCTGGGGTGAAGGGACCTCCTCATCACTGCTTGTTATTTCCTCCTCAGGCTGCACGTAATCTCGGTCCACCACATCATCATCAAGTGGAGAATCACTATCTCCAGTGAAGGCATCCAGGGCGGATAGTATCTCGTCATCTGAGAGACCTTTAGGCGCCATGTCTGACCTGGGCCACTGCTAACAGGTGAGTGACCGAGACAAGGGCGCGCATGGGACACGCAGGGTCTGGGACGCTGCCCGCCTGGCGGCAGGTAGAGGAGGCTTGGGTAGGTGGGCGAATCGAAAATCTCGCGCGAATTTTGAAAATTGTGGAAATTATGGACCTTGCAATTCCAGTGTGGTAAAGTACGTCGACGGGATTGGCAGTGACAAAATGTGAGGACGTGGAAGAACGTCGACGGGACGCCACAGGTTAAAGAAATACCATCATTTTCTAGTAAGAAGAGTTCCATTCACAGTTTGGTTAATTGTCAGATGGCATTGGTAGTCACTGAATGTGAGGGCACTAAGTACGGGGAGTTTCTATGTAATGTATAGGGCGTACTATGCCTGTAGCGACTCTGATTTCATGGAGTCAGCATTCCATTTTCCTGACACAACAATGCACTGCACATGTGATGAGTAGAAAACCTATGAAAGCGATAACCACAGGGGGAAACACAACTGTTGGATGAACCCATGAATGGCTGAAGGCCAGAGAAAAGTGATCCATAATGAAGTCACTGTCATTGAGGAATGTTAGCATGTGCAAGTTAGGGGAGGTGATGGTAATGTTGGCAGATGGTAGGGTTGAAGGCATGTCGATTGGCTGAAAGATGTCATAGGAGTGTTTACGGACAGCTTGGTGATAGCAAGTGGCGTAAGTGATGATGGACTCTGATTTAATGGTACAATAGTCTGGTGCTTTATAGAGACCACTAGCGGGGACGGATCGAACCGAAGAACCAGGACACATGATTGTGACAGAGATGGGAACAGCAAAGAAGAAATACTGGACGTGGTTGAGGTGAGCATGGTGGACTGTGAGTTCAGGAGTTGGTACAAAGGAACAGGCCGAGTAGATGGAATGGTTGCGAACTAAAGCAGACTCACAGGGTGTAGCGCTGCTAGGGAAGATAGCGAAAAGGCGGGCAGCACAGAGACGAGAGGTCGGAGTAAGGGAGGAACATTTCTGGAGGTCCGTGGTAGAAAGGAATGCAACTGAAAGATGATCATCGGAGAGGAGGAAATATTCTGAAGGAACAGACACCTGTAACAAGGAGTCATTGAGGCGGAAAGGGAATGGAATGATGTGGAAAAGGGTGGTTATGGCAGAACGGAGAGGAATATGGGCGACGACGTATTTGGTGAGAAGAGTGGCTTCGAGAAGAGGATAATAATATTCGAGGAAGGAGTAGGGGAGGACCTGGGATTGACCGAAGGTGGAGTGAGCCCATTCCAGGACAGAACGGAGAGCTGAGACAGGTACTGAGTCGGCAGCGACCAGGATACGAACCAAGGTAGAGACTTGAGGCAGTAGAGAGTCAATGGCCAGTTGGAGATTATCCATGTTGAGTTTGAGATAGAAGAACTGAGAGATAACATTGAGATCTGAAAGGTGTTGTTGTAAGATATTGGTGAAGTTGTTTAGAGTGGACGTTACTTCATATAGATGGGCCATAATCTTCTGTAACATAGTGTGTTGGATTTTGATGACTCGGCATTGGGATTCTAGGGCTGAAGCTAAATGAGCGAGATCAGATTTGAAACCAGAAATGTCACGGGCTGTAGCAACGCCAAACAAGCCACTCAGAATCTCACCGCCGAAGTCGAAGAGATCTCGTTTCACACGAGAACGACCAACGGGTGTCTGAATTGAAAATGTGTCATTGAGCTCAGTGAATCTGTTACTTATGTATTGCAATTGCCAGGAGAGTGGTAGGAAAAGATTATAGAGATACTGATTTGGGTTGTGTGTCCCCATGATGGCCGTGAGATGGGTCTTGATTCTGTGGAGCTGGTGTGCGTAGGCAGGTAGGGCAATGGCTACGTCGGCCAGGGGCGCAAGATTGTAGCACAGGGAGACTACCTCGCCTCCTGAGCCGACCAAGGCCCCGGGACGTACTCCACCATCGTCCTGACCCGACCCAGACCCCAGGAGGGTCAGCACTGCCAGTAGGGAGATCGCTAACATCGTATCTAGATAATCAGGGTAGAGTTAATGGGAGAGGTCCTGAAGAGGTTGATGGGCAGAGCACAGTTTGGACCGATATTGATTGGTTGATGAATGGGTAGGTGTAGGTGGAGATGAAGGAGACTGAGGGATAGGTGGAGATGGAGTAAACTGAGGGATGTGTGGAGGGGAAGGGGGGTCAGGAGGTTGTGTAAGTGACTCTTCCAACACGAGGCCACGGGGTGCTTGCTTTAAGTCATCGACGTGGACCCATCTGGTGTCCTTAGTGGACAGGTCCTGGAGGTGAAATTTGTTGCCTTGTTGAGTGAGGACGCGATGGGGCCCTGTAAATTTGTCATCCAACTTAGAGGAACGCATATGGGAATGAGCAAAGACAAGATTGCCTACACTGATAGTGATAGGAGAGGCAGATTTATGTTGGCGCTGCAGCATGTCCTCCTGAGAGGAAGCCAAAGTGGATTGGACATACTGGTGGATTGTCTGGAAGTTGACCAGTTTTAGTTTAACATAATCATCCATGTTGTAGATGGGTTCTGGCTTTGAGGATAAGAGAGAGTATGGGAGGTCCTTGTCAAAACCAAAGAGGACGAAGAAGGGAGATTCGGCAATGGATGCATTGATGGAGCTATTGATTGAGGATGCCACTTGGGGAAATCCAGTCATCCCACGACGAACTATGGGAGCCTAGATGTCTAAGGCACTCTAAGATTTTTCGGTTGTGGTGTTCTACAAGGCCATTGGAAGCCGGATGGTGAGTCACGACATTGCACTTACTGATATGAAAGTGGCGACAGATCTCATCTAGAAGGCTATTGTTGAACTCTGTACCATTGTCAGTAAGAATGGTATGAGGAGTACTGAACGGGCAAATTATGTGATCTATAAAGGCACGTGCAATGCTCTTCGCGGTCTTGTCGGAGAGGGGTACGAGGACACAGTAGCGGGAGAAGTGGTCGACTGCTACGAACAAGTACTCAGCGCTGGTTTCCGTGAGAGGTAGTTTTAAGAGATCAATTGAGAGTTTCCCATGGTCATGACGGGATTGGGTATTGTAAGAGTGGTGCAGGTAAGCCGGTTGATCCTTTGTGGTGGTGGCAGGAGAGGCATGAGTCACAGTGGGCATTGATATCGCGGCGCATGGTTGGCCAATAGTATTTGAGATGTGCTTGGCGCAAGCATCGGTCTTTACCTGGATGGGAAGCTTGAGGGGTATTATGAACAATGTGAAGAACCGTTGATATCAGGGCAGTGGGGACAACAAGTTGGCGTACTTCGCGATTGGGCATGTCTTTTCCTGTTAGTAGTGTTTTCCTGTACAAGAGATCATCATCTAGCATGAACTCATCTAGTGATACTGGCAGAGTAGGTAAGGTCGAGGCATCGCCAGATTCTAGGAAATAAATGACTTTGGACCATATGGGGTCTTGGCGCTGAAAGTTTTGAACAACTTCTGACGTTAGTGTAGTGTTTTCAGTTACTTCGGGCTGCAGTGATGTTATAGTTGCTGCTACGTGACGTGAGAGTGCGTCTGCGACTACATTCAACTTGCCTGGTACATATTGAAAAGTGGGATTGAAGTCCTGGATGATGACAGACCATCTAGCTAGCCTACCTGTTAGGTTGCAGTTCTTGAACAAATCACATAGTGGAAGGTGGTCTGTTTGGATATGCACTGGATAACCATAGACTATATCTCTGAAATGTTTCAAAGACCAGACTACCGCTAGCGCTTTGAGGTCTGTGACACTGTAGTTACGTTCAGCAGTTGTAAGGGTGCGACTAGCATATGCTATTATGCGCTTCCTTGATGCTTCATCGAGTTGCATCAAAACGGCACCAAGTCCATTGCCTGAGGCGTCTGTGCAGAGAAGGAAGGGTTTGGTATAATCAGGGAATGCTAGAACAGGGGCATTTACAAGAGCTGTCTTTAGCTTTTGGAAAGCCTGTGACTGGTCGTTAGTCCAAACAAAGGGCACATTCTGCTTGAGTAAGTGGGTCAGTGGAGCGGTGATCTTTGCGTAGCCTTTAATGAATCTACGATAATAGCCACTGAGGCCCAGGAAACTTCGTACAGCTTCGGTAGTGGTGGCGGTTGAGGTAACGACATTCCTCAGTGGTGTGAGTCGTGCTGGATTTGTGGTATTTGCAGTTTGGACGACGGGAGCGGAAAGGCGTAAGCTGTCTGGTTTGGGAGTGAGAACGTCTGTATTTACGGTCGCAACTGGATTCTCGAAGTCCAGGATGACCACAGTGCCAGCAAAGAATCGAAAATTGTCTGTTCCATCGGACGCTAGATTGATCACGACCTGCGATAGGAGAACGATGCGTGGCAGGTCTGCCGCGTGTGGTGGGATGGGAGCGAGATTGGTCTGGGGTAGTGGAGGTGTGACAGATTGAGGAGGCCAAGGTTTGGGTGGTGCCCTGATGCGTGTAGTTCGAAAGTGTTCTATCATGGATGGCTTTAGTGACCTGAATAATCTTATTGCCTGGACTGAAACCTATTTCCAAGGCTAGCTCTTGCTGTGTAGGAGTAAGCCAGTGAAGGAATCTCAGGTAACCGATTAAGTCAGCAAAGTTGGTGAGTGAAACCACTGGAACGCCAATTTTGTGTTCTAACCATTTCGTGCCTACCAGTAATTGGAGCATCTCGCTACTAGTTGTTTTCATGGCGGCGGCAGCTTCGCGGAGCTTGGCATGATGTGCTGGGACCCTCAAGTCCTCATCCATTTGGTTTAGGAGATTAATGAATCCCATGAGAGATGCGGTATTTGAATGCTGGCAACAAAGGCTAATGAGTTCCGTACGAAAATCAGGAAAGGTAGTAATGCTATCGAAATGGCCTGCACAGATCGCGGATCCGATGTCCGATTTGCCGTGGTGCAAGTGACCCATGAGGTAAGTTACTTTGAGCGATTCATCGGTAATCTGCCGATTGCGGATGTCGGTTTCGACTTCTCTGAGGAAATCATAGACAGACCAAGTTGGGTCCTGGCCAGTAAATTAGGGACGATTGGCATCGTCGAGATAGATAGACTGTGGAGGGATGGCCATGGCTGGAAGTGCGGAAGTGGCGGAAGGAGAGGAGTGGGAGAGAGAGAAGGCAGTGATAGTTAACGGCGAGCAAGACGGGGTATGAAGTGAGGCAGGAGAGTGAACGATAGGGGAAGGAGTAGAGGAAGAAGAAGGGAGTGTATAGGTAGGGGTAGAGGATGAGGTATCTGGATTTACGAGTGTAGGATGAGTAGTAAGTGGTTCTGTGGGAAGTGAAACGGGAGTCTCAGGCACAGGGCGGTGGTACTCTTTGCCACTTCGTAAGTGAGTGATCGTGTTAGAGTCGGCAGACGGTGTATGATCAGGTGATGTTTCCGGGTCGAGAGGGCTGGTGTTAAGCGGTTGATGTTGAAAGTATGACATTTAATGCAGCAATGGAAGATGAGATGAAGTATGAAGATGGATATGTAGGTGGAAATGTATAATATGAAGATGAGAGAATGTAATACATGAGTAGGTGTGAAAACGAATGAAGGTGAGGGGATAGAGGGTTTAAATAAAAGGCGAAGGATGAGATGGATAATAAATAACTTGGATGAAGATGAAAACGGGGTAATGGAAATGAGATGGAATATTTACAAAATATCCAATCTGTAGAGAAAATCGAGGATAGTCTCTATAGAAAGGTAAGGTATACTATAGTTACACAGTAGAGACGGGATTGACGAGATGTATGACGTGCAGGTGTGGCTGGGCGTAGCGGGCCTGGGGCGGGGAGGGGCGGGGTGGTGGTGGAGGGACAGCTGGTCGGAGATGAGAGTGGCTGGGGACGAGACTGGAGCGATATGTTGGATGAGTCTTAGAAGAGGCAGAACTTCTCACTGGGCTTAAGTCGAGACAGGAAGAGACCCTCTGTTGAGTCACCGGCAGGGAGTTGCGGTCCTAGGAGGTTCACTTAATGCAGACTACATGTGAGGGCAGGGTGTGGCGGCGTTGGGCCCGGTGGTGGGGGTGAGGGCAGATGTTGGTACAATGCAGGTGTAGAGCTGTTGAGTCGCAAATTCAGAGAATGGCGGTGGGAAGACAGTGATAAGTGGCACCGTGGGGGCAGGATTTATGATGAGTTCGGAACAGGTGCTGGGAACAGGTGAAACAGGTGCGTAGGTGGGCGATGGTGACACTTGCAGTCAGGAACAAGGTGTGTGGGTGGGGTTGTTTGAGAGCTGAGCACTGGTGAAAGAAATTGTACACCCGGAAGCACAGCCGGTTATTACACCACGAGAGGCACTGAGGAGGGGTGAGGCTGTGAGATGCGAGACGTTGTGTATCTGTTTGTGTCACTAAACAGTGCAGGAGGCGGTCAGAATCTGATGGTCCGAAACACTGCTGCTACCAAATGTAACTTGCAATACTTTGGTGATAGAAACTCCGTGCACAAACAGCTAGTTAAGGAGTTTATTACGAGCTCACAACAAAATAGTCTGCCCTTCTTGAGTGTCTGCTCAGAACTGACACAGTAGTGCCGTCTTCCCAGGCTTGGAACTCTGGGAAAGCATGCTAGGTCAGCAAGTTTAGTGGGGGCATGTATGCATTGGGAGGGGGGCATATATACATTGGGGGTAGACATATTGTAGGGGGGGTACACGGTGGACTGAAAGAACAGGACAACTTAAACCTTCAGTCCGCTAGATTCACATTTCAGAGGATCCTGGGACAGCAATGCAAACAAGTATAATATTCAGTTGTTTATTGGGGTTGAGCGCCCTGGTGGTACAGGGACAGAGCTCTGGTCGGAGAAAGATATGCGCTAACGTGCAATGATTCGGATCGAAGTGCTGGCCGATGGTTTTTCTCTCATGTAAAAATGCTGTTAAAGCTTAGGTTGGCCCCCTCCTACTTAGGAGATTTGGAGTGCAATAGCCTAAGCCTCGGGTCCACAGGCCCTTACCA